>NC_089143.1:1698338-2298338 GCF_009819655.1 Sylvia atricapilla
AGCGCCGCTCAGGTGCTCTGTCCTCAACCCAAGCCTGCCGAGGGATGGGCACGAGGAATCCTCCTCCTGCCAAGCCTGCCAGTCTTCGCTCTCTGTCTTCCTCCTCACAGAGCTCCAGGACGATGATTTCGTCCACTCGTCGTCCTTCGCCGCACCAAGGCCTTGTCCCAGATGCTCTGATCCCAGCTGTACTGCAGGAGGTCTTGCTCACCGTCACTTTCCCAGTTCGACTGCACAGAGGGTCTCCTTTCCAACAGAGTCCTTCCTGCTGGGAAACCTCCTGCCCAATGGACTGCTCCCAATCCGACACCTCTCGGTAAGTGCTGACATCTCCGTGGGACAGCTGATGGTCGCTATCATCTTCCCAGTCAGAGAGACTGTGGGAGATACCAGCTTGTCCCTGGGAAGGGCTTTGCTCAGGGTATAGTTCCCAGTCTGAAGCTTCTTCATAGCTCCCAACATCACCATGGGACAGCTCTTCTTCATCGAATTCATCCCAGTCGGAGAGCATGTTATAGATCTCAGATTCTTCTTGGGAGATGGCCTCTCCAAGGAAAGATTCTCCCTGGGACCCGTCTTGGTAGGTAGTGGTTTCTGATGGGGACCTGTCCTGCTCAATGCAGGCTTCCACTGCATTGTAGATGTTGGTTTCTTCAGGGGAGTACTGCAGCTCAATGCAGGATTCTCCTTCATTGTAGCTGTTGGTTTCTTCTGTGGAGTTTTCCTGCTCAATGCAGGCTTCCTCTTCATTGTAGGTGTTGGCTCCTTCTGGTGACTGCTCCTGCTCAATGCAGGCTTTCACTTCATTGTACCTCTTGGCTTCTTCTGGGGAGTTCTCCTGCTCAATGCAGGTTTCCCCTTCATTGTAGCTGTTGGATTCTTGTTGGAAGTTTTCCTGCCCAATGCAGTCTTCTCCTTCATTGTAGCTGTTGCTTTCTTCTGGGCGATTCTGCTCAATGCATTCTTCCACTTCATTGTAGCTGTTTGCTTCCTCTAGGGATTTCACCTGCTCAGTGCTGGCATCAGCTTCTTTCTGGATGTTGGTTTCTTCTAGGGACTTCTCCTGCTCAATACAGGCTTGCTCTTCCTTCTGGGGGTTGGCTTCTTTGGAGGAGTTTTCCTGCTCAATGCAGACTTCTCCGCCTTCATAGCTGTTGGTTTCTTCTGGAGGATTCTGCTCACTGCAGGCTTCCATTTCATGGTAGCTCTTGTCGTCTTCTGGGTAATTTTCCTGATTAGTGCAGGCTTCCACTTCATTATAGCTGTTTGCTACTTCTGGGCAGTTTTCCTGCTCAATACAGGCTTCAACTTCAGTGTAGCTGTTCGTTTCTTCTGTGGAATTCTCCTGCTCAATGCAGACTTCCACTTCATTGTAGCTGTTGGTTTCTTCTGGTGAGTTTTCCTGCTCAATGCAGACTTCCACTTCATTGAAGGTGATGGTTTCTTCTGGTGACAGCTCCTGCTCAATGCAGGCTTCCTCTTCCTTCTGGGTATTGGCTTTTTGTGGCGAGATTACCTGCTCAATGCAGGCTTCTCCTTCTTCGTAGCTTTTGGTTTCTTCTCGGGAGTTCTCCTGCTCAATGCTGCAGGCTTCTGATTCATTGTCGTTGTTGGTTTCTTCTGGGGAGTACTGCTCAATGCAGGCTTCCTCTGCATTCTGTGTGTTGGGCTCTTCTGTGGAGTTCTCCTGCTCAATGCAGGCTTCCTCTTCATTGTAGATTTTCGCTTCTTCTGGTGACAGCTCCTGCACAATGCGGGCTTCCACTTCATTATAGCTGTTGCTTTCCTCTGGTGAGTTTTCCTGCTCAATGCAGGCTTCGTCTTCCTTCTGGGTGTTGGCTTCTTCAGTGGAGTTTTCCTGCTCAGCGCAGGCTTCTCCTTCATTGTAGCTGTTGGTTTCATCTGGGGAGTTCTCCTTCTCAATGCAGGCTTCTTTTTCTTTGTAGCTGTTGGTTTTTTCTAGTGACTGCTCCTGCTCAATGCAGGCTTCCACGTCGTTGTAGATGTTGGTTTCTTCTGGTGACAGCTCCTGCTCAATGCAGGCTTCGTGTTCATTCTGGGTGTTGGCCACTTCTGGGGAATTTTCCTGCTCAATGCAGGCTTCAACTTCATGGTAGGTGTTGTCTTCTTCTGGTGTCAGCTCCCGCTTAATGCAGGATTCCCCTTCACTGTAGCTGTTTGCTTCATCTGCGGAATTCTCCGTCTCAATGCAGGCTTCTGCTTCATTGTAGCTGGTGGTTTCTCCTAGTGACATCTCCTGCTCAATGCAGGCTTCCACTTCATTGTAGCTGCTGGTTTCTTCTGGGGAGTTCTCCTGCTCAATGCAGGCTTCTGTTTCTTCGTAGCTGTTGGTTTCTTCTGGTGACAGCTCCTGCTTAATGCAGGCTTCTCCTTCACTATAGTTTTTGACTTCTTCTGGTGACAGCTCGTGCTCAATGCAGGCTTCCTCTTCCTTCTGGGTGTTGGCTTCTTCTGAGCAGTTCTCCTGCTCAATGCAGGCTTCCTTTTCATTGTAGCTTTTGGCTTCTGGGGATTTCTCCTGCTCAATGCAGGCTTCTGCTTCATTGTAGCTGTTAGTTTCTTCTGGGTAGTTCTCCTGCTCAATGCAGGCTTCCCCTACATTGTAGCTGTTGTCTTCTTCAGGGGAGTTTTCCTGATCAAGGCAGGCTTCCACATCATTGTAGCTCTTGGTTTCTTCTACGGATTTCTCCTGCTCAATGCAGGCTTCGACTTCATTGTAGCTGTTGGTGTCTTCTGTGGTGTTCTCTTGCTCAATACAGGCTTCGACTTTGTTGTCACTATTGGCTTCTTCTGTTGACACCTCCTGCTCAATGCAGGCTTCCACTACATTCTGGGTGTTCGATTCTTCTAGGGAGTTTTCCTGCTCAGTGCAGGCTTCCTGTTCATTGTCCCTGTTGTTTTCTTCTGGGGAGATCCCCTGCTCAATGCAGGGTTTTCCTTCATTGTAGCTGTTGGTTTCTTCTGGGGACTTCTCTTGCTCAATGCAGGCTTTTACTTCATTGCAGCTGTTGCCTCCCTCTGGGGAGATCCCCTGCTCAATGCTGGCTTCCTCTTTGGACCCTTCATGGTATTTGTTGATTTTTCCTTGAGAAAGCTGAATCTCTTCATTATCTTTGCCGTGACTATCGTCAAGGTCCCCAGCCAAGGCCCCCTTCTCGCCCTCTTCCTCTGACAGAACTGATGCCCTGTCTGCCTCTTCCTGCTGTTCTCTGGGCTTCTGGGCACCTGGTGGGCTGGGCGAGGGGCTGGGGGGGCAGCAGGGGCTGTGCAGGGCAGAGGTTGGACTCTCTTCCCTTTCTACTGCTGCTGCTGCTTCCCGTTCTGGAGCCGAGCTCTGCTCCAGGGCCCCCTGTTCCTCTGGCTGCTGGACCTCAAGCATAGCCTGGAGCAGCTGCTCAGTGCTGGCGGCCCCAGCTGAGCCCAGCAGAGCCTGGCAGCAGCCTGGGGGGCTGCGTGGGGCAGGGACTGGTGTCTGTGTCCCCGCCCATGGCACCTCTTCACTGCCAGCTGGAGAACCTGGTGCCATTCCCACCTCAGCAGCCAGAGGCTCTGGGGGCTCCTCCACCTCCTCAGCAGCTCCAGCTGCAGCAGCAGCAGCTGCCAGCTCATCCTCTGTGGGACTCCCTGGGGCAGGAGAGGAGCTGGGCAGCTCACAGGCTGCCTCTCCTTCCCCCTGGGTGCCCACGCTGCTGGGAGAGCCAGGCCCCTGCTGCCCACCACCCTGGGCCTCCTCATCCTTCTCTGGGCTCATGGGCTTATCAGAGATCTTGTACCTGACTCTTTGGCCCTCCTGGGACGGCTCCTGGCCGCTGACACTCTCTTCCCTTTGGGACAGCTGTTGGTCACTGCTGTCTCTTTCCCATGGGGCTAGCTTTTGGAGACTGTAATCTTTTCCTTGGCCTACCTCCTCACTGCTGATGTCTCCCATCTGGGTAGCCTCTGGCTCTCTCTCGTCTCCTTCCCGTCGGTGCATGTGCAAATGGCTTTGCACATCTTCTTCCAAAGGAGAGAGTTCCTGATATCCCTCTCCTTCCCGCTGGGACAGCTCTTGGCATGTCAGATCTTCTTCCCGCTGGGACACTTGCTGGTATGTGTCACCCTCTCCATCCCACTGGGTGAGCTCCTGGACAGTGTCACCTTCTTCCCAGTGCTCCATCTCCAGCTGCTGCTGTCTGCCATCTCCGCACTGGGCTCTCTCACCGACTTCCCACCGCTGCCACTCTTGGTGTCTCAGGGGCGCGCGTGGGGAGTCTTCTTTGATCACGGCCTCTTGTCGCTGGTAAATCTCTTGGGCTGTCATCTCTTCCCGGAGGCAGAGCTCTTGGCTGGTAAGGTCTCTCCTCTGGGTGAGCTCCTGATCCATGTCGTAGTCCAAGTGTTCCTCCATGTGGGCAAAGGGCCCCTCCTCAGGGCCCGGCAGGGGCAGGCCGGAGCCGCCCCTGCCCACAGCCGCTGCCCGCCGAGGCCTGGTGTGCTGGGCGGCTGGGCACGGGCTGGGCGCCTGGGAGTCGGCCTTCACCTGCTCCTCCTCCGAGTCTGCTCCTCTGCAAGGCAGAAGGGGGTCCCAGGAGCTGCTTCCTGCTGGGCAAGTGGCTCTCCGGGGACTGGGCGACGCAGGGCCCCGCGCCCCTTATATAGCCCTGAGGGCCCCGCCATGTCACAAAGGGCCCGGGCCCCACAACGTTCCACAGCGCCCAGGGCGCCGGCGGAACGCTGCCGTGTCACCGAGGGCCACGGCACCCCTGCAGCAGCCCGACCCACGGGAATGGCACTCAGCAGCCCCCAGAGTGGGGGGCCTCTGGCCCCTTGTCACCATCTGGTTATTGAAATGGTGCAAAATGCCTCTGCCTGACTCGGGGTGCAAATGAGAGCGTGTGCCAAAGTCAATAGACTGTGGTTAATGTAACAAGAAATGAGAGACAGAGGGACAAGCAGTAAAGAGAAGGGGTAGAGAAAGAGAGTAGCTGAGAGAGATTGAGTAGAATGCCTCCTGTCAGGGTCCGCAAACATGTGCAGGGAACCTGATGGTTCATTTTTGGATCTCAGAGCGCAAAAGCCACAGCAGGGGACAACTCAGTTTATAAAACAAAAAATGCACCTTTATTTAGTGCCACCAAAATGCGATAGTGGAGAGAGAATGTAGGGAATATTAAGAAAAATAGAAAAGAGGGTAAGGGGATTATAACTTCAAATGTGGAGGGACGAGTCCTCGAGGCCGAGATGCCCACAGACACGATCTTCTCCAGTGGGGTGTACACAAAACTGCGCAGGGGTCTCCAGGGATTTTTAGGTTGTTCAAGGGGGGGACCAAAGCGAGTGGCACAAAGCAAGAGCAGGAGCCACCTGTGTTGAGGCAAAGCAAGGGGCCAAGAGCAAAAGCAGGAGCCACCTGTGTTGAGGCAAAGCCCTTTTCTGTGTGCCTGTTCAGGTCAGCCTGCATTTCCATGACCATTGTCAGCTGCACATGTAGCATTGCCTTTAAAGAACATGCATTGTGAGCTGTCGTTGCATGACACTGGCTTATTTCAGTGCAAAGCTAAAAGACACAACCCAGAAAATATGTTGTCATTGAAATGCAACGTGGACTTCAGTGTAGTGTAATTAAAACTTAGGATGAATGTGGTAGCACATATTCCCAGTCTGCTGAAAAACCAAGGAAACATACTGTCTGCAGTGGGTACTGCAGGGGGCTTGGGGAGGGATGGCTTGTTCTTGTTTGGTGTATATTGGCTTTCTACAAATTCTGATCTGAACTGAGACATCGAGGACACGGTGGGCAACTGGGATTTGGACATATATGCAGAGCAGCAAACAGAAGAGATCCCCGGGGTAATGCAGAGCAGGGTGTGGAGCCTGGTGCTGGCTGGAGATTGGGGTCGGAGGAGTTCTGTCCCTGGCAGATGCAGCCAGGGTCAAGGCACAGACAGCCCTGAGACCCTGCACTGCAGCTCAGTGACAAGGCTGGTGCCTTCCCCTGTTAATGAGGTGTTTCTGGAGCCTCCTAGGGGAGCTCTGAGGCCCTGAACTCCACAGCTCTATCCTTCCTGTGAGAAGTGACTCAGCCCACACTGAAGCAATGTCTGGTGTCTCCACTCTAGGAAAGGATGTCTGAGTTGTGTTGAGATTTTTTGAGGAGTGCATGTTTTTTTCTTACAGGAAATTTTGTGTGAAAGTATGGAACTTGTATTTCCAGATGCTTTTCTTGTGCTTCTAGGCAAGGTCTGTTCTAGACCTAGATTCCAGAGCGTGGAAGTTTTGCTTGAATCTTCTCACTTCATGTGTGAAGCTGATGGACATGAGAAAGAGCCAAATGAAGGTAAATAATCTTTTTAAGATCCTTTCTGCTTTTCAAAGTCTGTCAGGAGAGGCAGGTTAAAATGCCTGGCTGTCCTGGGTTGTAGTTTAGGATGTATTCTATCACCATCTTCAGTTAAAGGCCCATCAATGCCTTTTGCATGACTCTTTAATGGGCCATTAAGGCTCTCTTCCATGACTCATTATCCCATTGTGAGATGCCCCGCCCATGGGGAAGAGCCAAGCATTCTCACCTGGATATAAATAAGATTTAGGACACTAGAAGCAGCCATCACCCACTGGATTCCCAGAGGACCGGAGCTACCAGAACTTTCTACAAGATTTCTGTTTCAGGAAGGCCACCTCATCTGGACTGTTTCCATCACCCCGATCAGGTTGTATTCTGACTCTGTCAGTGGTTTTTCTTTTTGTATTTATTTTATTCTATTTTATTTTCCTTTTCTTCTCATTAAATTTTATTTCTGACTTAGAGCCTCTTACTTGGTTTGTTTTCAAAACCACAACACTGGGAAAGCTTTCTACTCCTATAGGCCCTTTGTCCCTCTGTCATATGCCTAGTATTTCCATTTCAAATCTATAATTCTCTCTTGGGAGACAAATACTCTTTTAAAAAGGGTATGAAGTGCTCAATAACGTAACAAACCCTTTTGTCATTGGCTGGATAAGATCCAGCTCTTTCTGCCTTTCTTCTTTTACTCCTTTCTGATTGCTGTAGAGGTTCCAGCACAGCCCCAGGACTCTTCTCCTCCCTTCCCAGCTGTGGGCAGTGTGTGCCAACGTGACCAGATGAGCCTGTGGGCTCTGGCCTCCCCTGTCTGAGCCTGGCCCAAGCTGATTTTCAGGACAGCTGCTGAGTTTGCCTTTCTTGTGGATGTATTCTCCTGCCTTAGTGTTGTTTCCTTGTGCCCAGAGCAGAGGCAATTGAGCACTAGTGTCCCCTTGATCCTGTCTGAGGTTCCCTTGGGCAGCCCAAGTGGCAGCCCAAAGCCGCAGCCAGGTGAAGGAGGGGTGGGTTTGGGTGTTCTCAGCCTCTTTGTTCAGTTTTGCCATGATGGGCAGATCTCCTTCCTGGCAGTGGTTAAGCCATTTCCCATCCCACTGCAGTCTGTGACACGGCTGATGTGCCCAGAGCCCCTGTGAGGTGCCGTGGCACAGATGGAACTGGATAAATTGTGAGATCCTTCCCAACCCAAGCAACAGTGTGACACTAGAACATGTGTGAAGGTGTATTTTAACTTGATATAATTAATACTATCATCACCACAATTTTTCAAAAATTTTTACTTTTATTATAACTATTTGTTAGTACTACTGCTTATTCTTCTATTTTTTTTTTTTCTTCTTTACCTATTCTGATGGCTTTCCCTACTTCAGCTGCTTCTTCATCTTCTTCATTGTCTTCTTCTTATCCTTATTCTAATTTTCTAATTCTATTTATTTTTGTGCTCTATTTGGCGGGTTCTGTAGGATTTTTGGTGGAAAGGGGATTTTTTGCGGGAAATTTCTTTTTTATTTTCGGGTGGGTTTTTTTTTTTCCCATTTGTGTTTTTGTCTTGGGGTTTTTTTGGTGGGATTTTTTTTTTGGTGGGTTTTTTTTTTTTTTTTTTTCTTGTTTTGTTTTGTTGTGTTTTGGATATGTTTTTGGTTTTTTTAAGGGGTTTTTGTTCTGTAGGGTTTTTTTTGGGGGGTATTTTTTTTTTCCCCTACTACTATTTTTACGATACCTGTTACTGTTTGGGCAGGGTTGGTGTGTGCAGCCCTGCCCTGTGCAGCGGGGCCCTGCCCAGCCCTAGTCCTGTGCCCGCGGGTTCCGGCAGGGGAAGCAGAAGAGGCTGCGCAGCGCCCGCAGCGCCCGCCGCAGCCGGGACAGACGCTTCTTGCGGGGGGCCCGCTGCTGCCTGAGGCTGCCGGCCTCTGCCACCTCCTCCTGGAAGGCACCAGAGGCCGTGTGTCCTCTGAGGGCCAGGGCTTCCACGTAGGGAGGCGAGACACCGAGCAGCCCCCAGAAGCGCCGCTCAGGTGCTCTGTCCTCAACCCAAGCCTGCCGAGGGATGGGCACGAGGAATCCTCCTCCTGCCAAGCCTGCCATTCTTCGCTCTCTGTCTTCCTCCTCACAGAGCTCCAGCACGCTGATTTCGTCCCACTCGTCGTCTTCGCGCAGCAAGGCCTTGTCCCAGATGCTCTGATCCCAGCTGTGCTGCAGGAGGTCTTGCTCACCGTCACTTTCCCAGTTCGACTGCACAGAGGGTCTCCTTCCAACAGAGTCTTCCTGCTGGGAAAGCTCCTGCCCAATGGACTGCTCCCAATCCGACACCTCTCGGTAAGTGCTGACATCTCTGTGGGACAGCTGATGGTCGCTATCATCTTCCCAGTCAGAGAGACTGTGGGAGATACCAGCTTGTCCCTGGGAAGTGCTTTGCTCAGGGTATAGTTCCCAGTCTGAAGCTTCTTCATAGCTCCCAACATCACCATGGGACAGCTCTTCTTCATCGAATTCATCCCAGTCGGTGAGCATGTTATAGATCTCAGATTCTTCTTGGGAGATGGCCTCTCCAAGGAAAGATTCCCCTTGGGACTCGTCTTGGTACGCGGTGGTTTCTGATGGGGACCTGTCCTTCTCAATGCAGGCTTCCACTTCATTGTAGATGTTGGTTTCTTCTGGGGAGTACTGCAGCTCAATGTGGGATTCTCCTTTATTGTAGGTGTTGGCATCTCCTTGGGTGTTCTCCAGCTCAATGCAGGATTCTCCTTCATTGTAGCTGTTGGTTTCTTCTGAGGAGTTCTCCTGCTCATTGCAGACTTCTTCTTCATTGTAGGTGTTGGATTCTTCTGGTGAGAGCTCCTGCTCAATGCAGGCTTCCACTTCATTGTAGATCTTGGTTTCTTCTATGGATTTCTCCAGCTCAATGCAGGCTTCAGCTTGGTTGTAAGTGTTGGTTTCTTCTGGGGAGTTCTCCTGCTCATTGTAGGCTTCTGCTTCATTGTGGCTGTTGTCTTCTTCTGCTGGCAGCTCCTGCTCAATGCAGGCTTCCACTTCCTTCTGGGTGTGTGCTACTTCTGGGGAAATTTCCTGCTCAATGGAGGCTTCCCCTTCATTGTAGCCTTTGGTTTCTTGTTCGAAGTTTTCCTGCCCAATGTAGTCTTCTCCTTCTTTGTAGCTGTTGCTTTCTTCTGGGGAGTTTTCCTGCTCAATGCAGTCTTCTCCTTCATTGTAGCTGTTGGTTTCTTCTGGTGACTGATCCTGCTCAATGCAGGCTTCCACTTCATTGTAGCTGTTGGTTTCTTCTGGGGAGTTTTCCGGCTCAATGCATGCTTCTTTTTCTTTGTAGTTGCTGGTTTCTTCTAGTGACTGCTCCTGCTCAATGCAGGCTTCCACTTGGTTGTAGGTGTTGGTTTCTTCTTGTGACATCTCCTGCTCAATGCAGGCTTCTCCTTCGTTGTATCTGTTGTTTTCTTCTGGGGAGTTCTCTTGCTCAATGCAGGCTTCAACTTCATTATACGTGTTGATTTCTTCTGGTGAGAGCGCCTGCTCAATGGAGGCTGCTTCTTCTTTGCTGCTGTTGGTCTCTTCTGGGGATTTCTCCTGCTCAATGCAGGCTTCCTCTTCATTCTGGGTGTTGGCTTTTTTGGGGGAGTTCTCTTGCTCCATGCAGTCTTCCACTTCATTGCAGGTGTTGGTTTCTGCTGGGGTGTTCACCTGCTCAATGCAGGCTTCCTCTTCATTCTGGCTGTTGGCTTCTCCTGGAATGTTTTCCTGCCCAGTGCAGGCTTCCACTTCATTGTTGCTTTTGGCTTCTTCTGGGGATTTCTCCTGCCAAATGCAGGTTTCTGCTTCGTTGTAGCTGTTACCTTCTTCTGGGGATTTCTCCTGCTCAATGCAGGCTTCCACCTCATTGTAGCTGTTGCCTTCTTCTAAGGAATTCTCCTGCTCAATGCAGGCTTCCTGTTCATTGTAGGTGTTGGTATCTTCTGGGGTTTTCTCCTGCTCAATGCAGGCTTCCTCTTCATTCTGGGTGTTTGCTTCTTCGGGGGAGTTTTCCTGCTCAGTGCAGGCTTCTACTTCGTGGTAGTTGCTGGCTTCTTCTGGCGTCAGCTCCTGCGTAATGAAGGATTCCCCTTCAATGTAGCTCTTTGCTTCTTCTTTGGATTTCTCTTTCTCAATGCAGGCTTCTGCTTCATTGTAGCTGGACGTTTCTTCTGGTGACATCTCTTGCTCAATGCTGGTTTGCTCTTCATTGTAATTGTTGTTTTCTTCTGGGGAGAGCTCCTGCACAATGCAGGCTTCCACTTCACTGTAGCTGTTGGTTTCTTCTGGGGAGTTCTGCTCAATGCAGGCTTCCAGTTCGTTGTAGGTATTGGCTTCTTCTGGTGGCAGCTCCTGCTGAATGCAGGCTTCCTGTTCATTCTGGCTGTTGGCTTCTTCTGGGGAGTTCTCCTCAGTGCAGGCTTCTCCTTCATTGTATCTGTTAGATTCTTCTGGGGTTTTCTCCTGCTCAATGCAGGCTTCCACTTGCTTGTAGGTGTTGGCTTCTTCTGGGGAGTTCTCCTGCCCAATGCAGGCTTCCTGTTCATTGTAGCTGTTGGTTTCTTCTGGGGTTTTCTCCTGCTCAATGCAGGCTTCCCCTTCATTGTAAGTGCTGGTTTCTTCTGGTGACAGCTCCTGCTCAATGCAGGCTTCCTCTTCATTCTGGGTGTTGTCTTCTTCTGGGTAGTTTTCCTGCTCAATGCAGGATTCCTCTTGGGACCCTTCATGGTATTTGTTGATTTTTCCTTGAAGTAGCTCAATCCCTTCCTTATCTTTGCCCTGAGGATCCTCAATATCCCCAGCCAAGGCCCCGTTCTCGCCCTCTTCCTCTGACAGAACTGATGCCCTGTCTGCCTCTTCCTGCTGTTCTCTGGGCTCCTGGGCTCCCGGTGGGCTGGGCGAGGGGCTGGGGGGGCAGCAGGGGCTGTGCAGGGCAGAGGTTGGGCTCTCTTCCCTTTCTATTGCTTCTGCTGCTTCCAGTTCTGGAGCCGAGCTCTGCTCCAGGGCCCCCTGTTCCTCTGGCTGCGGCACCTCAAGCACAGCCTGGAGCAGCTGCTCAGAGCTGGCGGCCCCAGCTGAGCCCAGCAGAGCCTGGCAGCAGCCTGGGGGGCTGCGTGGGGCAGGGACTGGTGTCTGTGTCCCTGCCCATGGCACCTCCTCACTGCCAGCTGGAGAACCTGGTGCCATTCCCACCTCAGCAGCCAGAGGCTCTGGGGGCTCCTCCACCTCCTCAGCAGCTGCAGCTGCAGCAGCAGCAGCTGCCAGCTCATCCTCTGTGGGACTCCCTGGGGCAGGAGAGGAGCTGGGCAGCTCACAGGCTGCCTCTCCTTCCCCCTGGGTGCCCACGCTGCTGGGAGAGCCAGGCCCCTGCTGCCCACCACCCTGGGCCTCCTCATCCTTCTCTGGGCTCATGGGGTTATCAGAGATCTTGTACCTGACTCTTTGGCCCTCCTGGGACGGCTCCTGGCCGCTGACACTCTCTTCCCTTTGGGACAGCTGTTGGTCACTGCTGTCTCTTTCCCATGGGGCCAGCTTTTGGAGACTGTAATATTTTCCTCGGCCTACCTCCTCACTGCTGATGTCTCCCATCTGGGTAGACTCTGGCTCTCTCTCGTCTCCTTCCCGTCGGGACATGTGCAGATGGCTTTGCACATCTTCTTCCAAAGGAGAGAGTTCCTGATATCCCTCTCCTTCCCGCTGGGTCTGCTCTTGGTATGTCAGATCTTCTTCCCGCTGGGACACTTGCTGGTATGTGTCACCCTCTCCATCCCACTGGGTGAGCTCCTGGACAGTCTCACCTCCTTCCCAGTGCTCCATCTCCAGCTGCTGCTGTCTGCCATCTCCGCACTGGGCTCTCTCACCGACTTCCCACCGCTGCCACTCTTGGTGTCTCAGGGGCGCGCGTGGGGAGTCTTCTTGGATCACGGCCTCTTGTCTCTGGTAAAACTCTTGGGCTGTCATCTCTTCCCGGAGGCAGAGCTCTTGGCTGGTAAGGTCTCTCCTCTGGGTGAGCTCTTGATCCATGTCGCAGTCCAAGTGTTCCTCCATGTGGGCAAAGGGCCCCTCCTCAGGGCCCGGCAGGGGCAGGCCGGAGCCGCCCCTGCCCACAGCCGCTGCCCGCCGAGGCCTGGTGTGCTGGGCGGCTGGGCACGGGCTGGGCGCCTGGGAGTCGGCCTTCACCTGCTCCTCCTCCGAGTCTGCTCCTCTGCAACGCAGAAGGGGGTCCCAGGAGCTGCTTCCTGCTGGGCAAGTGGCTCTCCGGGGACTGGGCGACGCAGGGCCCCGCGCCCCTTATATAGCCCTGAGGGCCCCGCCATGTCACAAAGGGCCCGGGCCCCACAACGTTCCACAGCGCCCAGGGCGCCGGCGGAACGCTGCCGTGTCACCGAGGGCCACGGCACCCCTGCAGCAGCCCGACCCACGGGAATGGCACTCAGCAGCCCCCAGAGTGGGGGGCCTCTGGCCCCTTGTCACCATCTGGTTATTGAAATGGTGCAAAATGCCTCTGCCTGAATCGCAGTGCAAATGAGTGTGTGTGCCAAAGTCAATTGTGTATGTTTAATTTAACAAGAAATGAGAGACAGAGGGACAAGCAGTAAAGAGAAGGGGTAGATAAAGAGAGTAGCCGAGAGAGATTGAGTAGAATGCCTCCTGTCAGGGTCCGCAAACATAGGCGGGAAGCTGGTGGTTCATTTTAGGATCTCAGAGCGCAAAAGCCACAGCGGGGACAACCCAGTTTATACAACAAAAAATGCACCTTTATTTAGTGCCACCAAAATCGATAGTGGGGAGAGAATGTAGGGAATATTAAGAAAAATAGAAAAGAGGGTAAGGGGATTATATCTTCCAATTTGGTGGGACAAGTCCTCGAGGCCGAGATGCCCACAGACACGATCTTCTCCAGTGGGGTGATCACGAAATTGAGCAGGGGTCTCCAGGGTTTTTTAGGTTGGTCAAAGTGGACCAAAGCGAGTGGCCCAGAGCCAAAACCAGAGCCACCTCTCTTGAGGCAAAGCGACGAGCCCAGAGCCAAAGCCCTTTTCTGTGTGCCTGTTCAGGTCAGCCTGCATTTACATGACCATTGTCAGCTGCACATGTAGCATTGCCTTTAAAGAACATGCATTGTGAGCTGTAGTTGCATGACACTAGCTTATTTCAGTGCAAAGTTGGAGGACACTACACAGAAAATATGTTGTCATTGAAATGCAAGGTGAACTTCAGTGTAGTGTAATTAAAACTTAGGATGAATGTGGTAACACATATTCCCAGTCTGCTGAAAAACCAAGGAAACATAGGGTCTGCAGTAGGTACTGCAGGGGGCTTGGGGAGGGATGGCTTGTTCTTGTTTGGTGTATATTGGCTTTCTACAAATTCTGATCTGAACTGAGACATCGAGAACACAGTGGGCAACTGGGATTTGGACATATATGCAGAGCAGCAAACAGAAGAGATCCCCGGGGTAATGCAGAGCAGGGTGTGGAGCCTGGTGCTGGCTGGAGATTGGGGTCAGAGGAGTTCTGTCCCTGGCAGATGCAGCCAGGGTCAAGGCACAGACAGCCCTGAGACCCTGCACTGCAGCTCAGTGACAAGGCTGGTGCCTTCCCCTGTTAATGAGGTGTTTATGGAGCCTCCTAGGGGAGCTCTGAGGCCCTGAACTCCACAGCTGTATCCTTCCTGTGAGAAGTGACTCAGCCCACACTGAAGCAATGTGTGGTGTCTCCACTCTAGGAAAGGATGTCTGAGTTGTGTTGAGATTTTTTGAGGAGTACATGGTATTTTTTCTTTATTGAAGATTTGTGTGGAAGTATGGAACTTGTATTTCCAGATGCTTTTCTTGTGCTTCTAGGCAAGGTCTGTTCTAGACCTAGATGCCAGAGCCTGGAAGTTTTGCTTGAGTCTTCTCATTTCATGTGTGGAGCTGATGGACATGAGAAAGAGCCAAATGAAGGTAAATGATCTTTTTAAGATCCTTTCTGCTTTTCAAAGCCTGTCAGGAGAAGCAGGTCAAAAAATCTGGGAAAGCTTTCTTCTCCCATGAGCCCTTTGTCCCTCTGTCATATGACTTGTATTTCCATTTGAAAACTATAATTTTCTCTTGGGAGAGAAATACCCTTTTCAAATGGGTGTGAAGTGCTCAATAACATAACAAATTCTTTTGTAATTTGCTATATAAGGTCCATCTCTTTCTGCCTTTATTCTTTTACTCCTTACTCCTTTCTGATTGCTGTAGAGGTTCCAGCGCAGCCCCAGGACTCTTCTCCTCCCTTCCCAGCTGTGGGCAGTGTGTGCCAACGTGACCAGATGAGCCTGTGGACTCTGGCCACCCCTGCCTGAGCCTGGCCCAAGCTGATTTTCAGGACAGCTGCTGGCTTTGCCTTTCTTGTGGATGTATTCTCCTGTCTTAGTGTTGTTTCCTTGTGCCCAGAGCAGAGGCAATTGAGCACTAGTGTCCCCTTGATCCTATCTGAGGTTCCCTTGGGCAGCCCAAGTGGCAGCCCAAAGCCGCAGCCAGGTGAAGGAGGGGTGGGTTTGGGTGTTCTCAGCCTCTTTGTTCAGTTTTGCCATGATGGGCAGATCTCCTTCCTGGCAGTGGTTAAGCCATTTCCCATCCCACTGCAGTCTGTGACACGGCTGATGTGCCCAGAGCCCCTGTGAGGTGCCGTGGCACAGATGGAACTGGATAAATTGTGAGATCCTTCCCAACCCAAGCTACAGTGTGACACTAGAACATGTGTGAAGGTGTTTTTTTACTTCATATAATTAACACCAGCATCATCATAATTTTTTTAAATTTTTTACTTTTATTATAACTATTTACTACTACTTATTCTTCTATTTCTTCTTTTTCTTCTTTACCTATTCTGATGGCTTTCCCTACTTCGGCTGCTTCTTCATCTTCTTCACTGTCTTCTTTTTATCCTTATGCTAATTTTCTAATTCTATTTATTTTTGGGCTCTATTTGGCGGGTCTGTAGGATTTTTGGTGTAAAGGGGTTTTTTTAGGGAGGTTTTTTATTGTTTGTTTATTGGGTTTTTTTTGCTGGAAATTTCTTTCTTACTTTCGGGTGGGGTTTTTTTTCCCCCTTTTTTTTTTTTTGTTTTGGGGTTTTTTTGGTTTGTTTTTTTTTTTTTTTTTTTTTTTTTGTTGTTGTTGTTGTTGTTGTTGTTGTTGCTGTTGTTGTTTTGTTTTGTTTTGTTTTGGATTTGTTTTTGGTTTTTTTAAGGGGTTTTTGTTCTGTAGGGTTTTTTTGGGGGGTATTTTTTTTTCCCCTACTACTATTTTTACGATACCTGTTACTGTTTGGGCAGGGTTGGTGTGGCAGCCCTGCCCTGTGCAGCGGGGCCCTGCCCAGCCCTAGTCCTGTGCCCGCGGGTTCCGGCAGGGGAAGCAGAAGAGGCTGCGCAGCGCCCGCAGCGCCCGCCGCAGCCGGGACAGACGCTTCTTGCGGGGGGCCCGCTGCTGCCTGAGGCTGCCGGCCTCTGCCACCTCCTCCTGGAAGGCACCAGAGGCCGTGTGTCCTCTGAGGGCCAGGGCTTCCACGTGGGGAGGCGAGACACCGAGCAGCCCCCAGAAGCGCCGCTCAGGTGCTCTGTCCTCAACCCAAGCCTGCCGAGGGATGGGCACGAGGAATCCTCCTCCTGCCAAGCCTGCCAGTCTTCGCTCTCTGTCTTCCTCCTCACAGAGCTCCAGGACGCTGATTTCGTCCCATTCGTCGTCTTCGCGCACCAAGGCCTTGTCCCAGATGCTCTGATCCCAGCTGTACTGCAGGAGGTCTTGCTCACCGTCGCTTTCCCAGTTCGACTGCACAGAGGGTCTCCTTCCAACAGAGTCTTCCTGCTGGGAAAGCTCCTGCCCAATGGACTGCTCCCAATCCGACACCTCTCGGTAAGTGCTGACATCTCCTTGGGACAGCTGATGGTCGCTATCATCTTCCCAGTCAGAGAGACTGTGGGAGATACCAGCTTGTCCCTGGGAAGGGCTTTGCTCAGGGTATAGTTCCCAGTCTGAAGCTTCTTCATAGCTCCCAACATCACCATGGGACAGCTCTTCTTCATCGAATTCATCCCAGTCGGAGAGCATGTTATAGATCTCAGATTCTTCTTGGGAGATGGCCTCTCCAAGGAAAGATTCTCCTTGGGACTCGTCTTGGTACGCGGTGGTTTCTGATGGGGACCTGTCCTTCTCAATGCAGGCTTCCACTTCATTGTAGATGTTAGTTTCTTCTGGGGAGTACTGCAGCTCAATGCAGGCTTCTCCTTTATTGTAGGTGTTGGCATCTCCTTGGGTGTTCTCCTGCTCAATGCAGGATTCTCCTTCATTGTAGCTGTTGGTTTCTTCTGAGGAGTTCTCCTGCTCATTGCAGACTTCTTCTTCATTGTAGGTGTTGGATTCTTCTGGTGAGAGCTCCTGCTCAATGCAGGCTTCCACTTCATTGTAGCTGTTGGTTTCTTCTATGGATTTCTCCAGCTCAATGCAGGCTTCAACTTGGTTGTAAGTGTTGGTTTCTTCTGGGGAGTTCTCCTGCTCATTGTAGGCTTCTGCTTCATTGTGGCTGTTGTCTTCTTCTGCTGACAGCTCCTGCTCAATGCAGGCTTCCACTTCATTCTGGGTTTTGGCTACTTCTGGGGAAATTTCCTGCTCAATGGAGGCTTCCCCTTCATTGTAGCCTTTGGATTCTTGTTCGAAGTTTTCCTGCCCAATGTAGTCTTCTCCTTCTTTGTAGCTGTTGCTTTCTTCTGGGGAGTTTTCCTGCTCAATGCAGGCTTCTCCTTCATTGTAGCTGTTGGCTTCTTCTGGTGACTGATCCTGCTCAATGCAGGCTTCCACTTCATTGTAGCTGTTGGTTTCTTCTGGGGAGTTCTCCGGCTCAATGCATGCTTCTTTTTCTTTGTAGTTGTTGGTTTCTTCTAGTGACTGCTCCTGCTCAATGCAGGATTCCACTTGGTTGTAGGTGTTGGTTTCTTCTGGGGAGTTCTCTTGCTCAATGCCGGCTTCAACTTCATTATACGTGTTGATTTCTTCTGGTGAGAGCGCCTGCTCAATGCAGGCTTCTTCTTCTTTGTCGCTGTTGGTCTCTTCTGGGGATTTCTCCTGCCCAATGCAGGCTTCCTCTTCATTCTGGGTGTTGGCTTTTTTGGGGGAGTTCTCTTGCTCCATGCAGTCTTCCACTTCATTGCAGGTGTTGGTTTCTGCTGGGGTGTTCACCTGCTCAATGCAGGCTTCCTCTTCATTCTGGCTGTTGGCTTCTCCTGGAATGTTTTCCTGCCCAGTGCAGGCTTCCACTTCATTGTTGCTTTTGGCTTCTTCCGGGGATTTCTCCTGCTCAATGCAGGCTTCCACTTCACTGTAGCTATTGGCTTCTTCTGGTGGCAGCTCCTGCTGAATGCAGGCTTCCTGTTCATTCTTGGTGTTGGCTTCTTCTGAGGAGTTCTCCTGCTCAATGCAGGCTTCCATCTCATTGTAGCTGTTGGTTTCTTCCGGGGAGTTCTCCTGCTCAATGCAGGCTTCCTCTTCATTGTAGCTGTTGCCTTCTTCTAAGGAATTCTCCTGCTCAATGCAGGCTTCCTGTTCATTGTAGGTGTTGGTATCTTCTGGGGTTTTCTCCTGCTCAATGCAGGCTTCCTCTTCATTCTGGGTGTTTGCTTCTTCGGGGGAATTTTCCTGCTCAGTGCAGGCTTCTACTTCGTGGTAGTTGCTGGCTTCTTCTGGCGTCAGCTCCTGCGTAATGAAGGATTCCACTTCAAAGTAGCTCTTTGCTTCTTCTTTGGATTTCTCTTTCTCAAAGCAGGCTTCTGCTTCATTGTAGCTGGTGGTTTCTTCGGGTGACATCTCTTGCTCAATGCTGGTTTGCTCTTCATTGTAACTGTTGGTTTCTTCTGGGGAGAGCTCCTGTACAATGCAGGCTTCCACTTCGTTGTAGCTATTGGCTTCTTCTGGTGGCAGCTCCTGCTGAATGCAGGCTTCCTGTTCATTCTGGCTGTTGGCTTCTTCTGGGGAGTTCTGCTCAGTGCAGGCTTCTCCTTCATTGTATCTGTTAGATTCTTCTGGGGTTTTCTCATGCTCAATGCAGGCTTCCACTTGCTTGTAGGTGTTGGCTTCTTCTGGGGAGTTCTCCTGCCCAATGCAGGCTTCCAGTTCATTGTAGCTGCTGGATTCTTCTGGGGATTTCTCCTGCTCAGTGAATTCCTCCCCTTCATTGTAGCTGTTGGTTTCTCCTGGTGAGTTCTCCTGCTCAATGCAGGCTTCCACGTCATTGTAACTGTTGGTTTCTTTTGCGGAGTTCTCCTGCTCAATGCAGGCTTCCACTGCATTGATGCAGTTGTTTTCTTCTGGGGATTTCTCCTGCTCAATGCAGGCTGCCTCTTCATTCTGGGTGTTGCATTCTTCTGGGTAGTTTTCCAGCTCAGTGCAGGCTTCCTCTTGGGACCCTTCATGGTATTTGTTGATTTTTCCTTGAGGTAGCTCAGTCTCTTCCTTATCTTTGCCCTGGCTATCCTCAAGGTCCCCAGCCAAGGCCCCCTTCTCGCCCTCTTCCTCTGACAGAACTGATGCCCTGTCTGCCTCTTCCTGCTGTTCTCTGGGCTTCTGGGCACCTGGTGGGCTGGGCGAGGGGCTGGGGGGGCAGCAGGGGCTGTGCAGGGCAGAGGTTGGACTCTCTTCCCTTTCTACTGCTGCTGCTGCTTCCAGTTCTGGAGCTGAGCTCTGCTCCAGGGCCCCCTGTTCCTCTGGCTGCTGGACCTCAAGCACAGCCTGGAGCAGCTGCTCAGAGCTGGTGGCCCCAGCTGAGCCCAGCAGAGCCTGGCAGCAGCCTGGGGGGCTGCGTGGGGCAGGGACTGGTGTCTGTGTCCCTGCCCATGGCACCTCCTCACTGCCAGCTGGAGAACCTGGTGCCATTCCCACCTCAGCAGCCAGAGGCTCTGGGGGCTCCTCCACCTCCTCAGCAGCTCCAGCTGCAGCAGCAGCAGCTGCCAGCTCATCCTCTGTGGGACTCCCTGGGGCAGGAGAGGAGCTGGGCAGCTCACAGGCTGCCTCTCCTTCCCCCTGGGTGCCCACGCTGCTGGGAGAGCCAGGCCCCTGCTGCCCACCACCCTGGGCCTCCTCATCCTTCTCTGGGCTCATGGGCTTATCAGAGATCTTGTACCTGACTCTTTGGCCCTCCTGGGACGGCTCCTGGCCGCTGACACTCTCTTCCCTTTGGGACAGCTGTTGGTCACTGCTGTCTCCTTCCCATGGGGCCAGCTTTTGGAGACTGTAATCTTTTCCTCGGCCTACCTCCTCACTGCTGATGTCTCCATCCTGGGTAGACTCTGGCTCTCTCTCGTCTCCTTCCCCTCGGTACGTGTGCAGATGGCTTTGCACATCTTCTTCCAAAGGAGAGATTTCCTGATATCCCTCTCCTTCCCGCTGGGACGGCTCTTGGTATGTCAGATCTTCTTCCCGCTGGGACACTTGCTGGTACGTGTCACCTTCTTCATCCCACTGGGTGAGCTCCTGGACAGTCTCACCTCCTTCCGAGTGCTCCATCTCCAGCTGCTGCTGTCTGCCATCTCCGCACTGGGCTCTCTCACCGACTTCCCACCGCTGCCACTCTTGGTGTCTCAGGGGCGCGCGTGGGGAGTCTTCTTGGATCACGGCCTCCTGTCGCTGGTAAATCTCTTGGGCTGTCATCTCTTCCCGGAGGCAGAGCTCTTGGCTGGTAAGGTCTCTCCTCTGGGTGAGCTCCTGATCCATGTCGTAGTCCAAGTGTTCCTCCATGTGGGCAAAGGGCCCCTCCTCAGGGCCCGGCAGGGGCAGGCCGGAGCCGCCCCTGCCCACAGCCGCTGCCCGCCGAGGTCTGGTGTGCTGGGCGGCTGGGCACGGGCTGGGCGCCTGGGAGTCGGCCTTCACCTGCTCCTCCTCCGAGTCTGCTCCTCTGCAAGGCAGAAGGGGGTCCCAGGAGCTGCTTCCTGCTGGGCAAGTGGCTCTCCGGGGACTGGGCGACGCAGGGCCCCGCGCCCCTTATATAGCCCTGAGGGCCCCGCCATGTCACAAAGGGCCCGGGCCCCACAACGTTCCACAGCGCCCAGGGCGCCGGCGGAACGCTGCCGTGTCACCGAGGGCCACGGCACCCCTGCAGCAGCCCGACCCACGGGAATGGCACTCAGCAGCCCCCAGAGTGGGGGGCCTCTGGCCCCTTGTCACCATCTGGTTATTGAAATGGTGCAAAATGCCTCTGCCCGAATCGGGGTGCAAATGAGAGCGTGTGCCAAAGTCAATAGACTGTGTTTAATTTAAGAAGAAAAGAGAGACCATGAGAGGAACAGTAAAGAGACGGGGGGGAGGGAAAGAGAGTGGCCGAGAGATTGAGTAGAAAAGCTCCTGTCCGGGTCCACAAACATATGCAGGGAACCTGATGGTTCGTTTTAGGATCCCAGAGCGCAAAAACACAGTGGGGGACAACTCAGTTTATACAACAAAAAATGCACCTTTATTTAGTGCCACCAAATGCAATGGTGGGGAGGGAAAATAGAGAATATTAAGAAAAATAGAAAAGAAGGTAAAAGGGATTATAGCTACCAACGTGGAGGGACGAGTCCTCGAGGCCGAGATGCCCATAGACACGATCTTCTCCAGTGGGGTGTACACAAAACTGGGCAGGGGTCTCCAAGGTTTTATAGGTTGGTCAGGGCAGGGACCAAAGCGAGTGGCACAAAGCGAAAGCATGAGCAACCTGTGTTGAGGCAAAGCGAGGGACACAGAGCCAAAGCCCTTTTCTGTGTGCCTGTTCAGGTCAGCCTGCATTTCCATGACCATTGTCAGCTGCACGTGTGGCATTGCCTTTAAAGAATATGCATTGTGAGCTGTAGTTGCATGACACTGGCTTATTTCAGTGCAAAGTTGGAGGACACAACCCAGAAAACATGTTGTCATTGAAATGCAAGGTGAACTTCAGTGTAGTGTAATTAAAACTCAGGATGAATGTGGTAACACATATTCCCAATCTGGGAAAAACCAAGGAAACATAGGGTCTGCAGTGGGTACTGCAGGGGGCTTGGGGAGGGATGGCTTGTTCTTGTTTGGTGTATATTTGCTTTCTACAAATTCTGATCTGAACTGAGACATCGAGAACACAGTGGGCAACTGGGATTTGGACATATATGCAGAGCAGCAAACAGAAGAGATCCCCAGGGTAATGCAGAGCAGGGTGTGGAGCCTGGTGTTGGCTGGAGATTGGGGTCGGAGGAGTTCTGTCCCCGGCAGATGCAGCCAGGGTCAAGGCACAGACAGCCCTGAGACCCTGCACTGCAGCTCAGTGACAAGGCTGGTGCCTTCCCCTGTTAATGAGGTGTTTATGGAGCCTCCTAGGGGAGCTCTGAGGCCCTGAACTCCACAGCTGTATCCTTCCTGTGAGAAGTGACTCAGCCCACACTGAAGCAATGTCTGGTGCCTCCACTCTAGGAAAGGATGTCTGAGTTTTGTTGAGATTTTTTGAGGAGTACATGGTATGTTTTCTTTATTGAAGATTTGTGTGGAAGTATGGAACTTGTATTTCCAGATGCTTTTCTTGTGCTTCTAGGCAAGGTCTGTTCTAGACCTAGATGCCAGAGCCTGGAAGTTTTGCTTGAGTCTTCTCGTTTCATGCGTAGAGCTGATGGACATGAGAAAGAGCCAAATGAAGGTAAATAATCTTTTTAAGATCCTTTCTGCTTTTCAAAGTCTGTCAGGAGAGGCAGGTTAAAAAATCTGGGAAAGCTTTCTTCTCCCATGAGCCCTTTGCCCCTCTGTCATATGCCTTGTATTTCCATTTCAAATCTACCATTTTTCTCCTGGGAACCAAATACTCTTTTCAAATGGGTATGAAGTGCTCAACAACGTAACAAATTCTTTTGTAATTTGCTAGATAAGATCCAGCTCTTTCTGCCTTTATTCTTTTACTCCTTACTCAATTGTAATTGCTGTAGAGGTTCCAGCACAGCCCCAGGACTCTTCTCCCTTCCCAGCTGTGGGCAGTGTGTGCCAACGTGACCAGATGAGCCTGTGGCCTCTGGCCTCCCCTGCCTGAGCCTGGCCCAAGCTGATTTTCAGGACAGCTGCTGGGTTTGCCTTTCCTGTGGATGTATTCTCCTGCCTTAGTGTTGTTTCCTTGTGCCCAGAGCAGAGGCAATTGAGCACTAGTGTCCCCTTGATCCTATCTGAGGTTCCCTTGGGCAGCCCAAGTGGCAGCCCAAAGCCGCAGCCAGGTGAAGGAGGGGTGGGTTTGGGTGTTCTCAGCCTCTTTGTTCAGTTTTGCCATGATGGGCAGATCTCCTTCCTGGCAGTGGTTAAGCCATTTCCCATCCCTCTGCAGTCTGTGACACGGCTGATGTGCCCAGAGCCCCTGTGAGGTGCCGTGGCACAGATGGAAGTGGATAAATTGTGAGATCCTTCCCAACCCAAGCTACAGTGCGACACTAGAACATGTGTGAAGGTGTATTTTAACTTGATATAATTAATACCATCATCACCACAATTTTTTAAAATTTTTACTTTTATTATAAGTATTTGCTACTACTACTACTTATTCTTCTTTTTCTTCTTTTGCTTCTTTTCCTATTCTGATGGCTTACCCTACTTCTACTGCTTCTTCATCTTCTTCATTGTCTTCTTCTTATCCTTATTCTAATTTTCTAATTCTATTTATTTTTGTGTACCGTTTAGCAGGGTCTGTAGGATTTTTGGTGTAAAGGATTTTTTATTGGGGGGTATTCTATTTTTTTTTACTGGAAGTTTCTTTTTATATTTGGGTGTTTGGGGGTTTCTTTCCATTTTGGGGGGTTTTTTTACGATTTTGTTTTGTTTTGTTTTATTTAATTTTTTTTATTATTATTTTTTTTGTTTGTTTGGTTTTTTTTTGGTTTTTATCTGATTTTTGGTTTGGTTTGGGGGAGTATTTGTTGGTGTTTTTTTTTTTTTGTTTTTTTTTCCCCTAGTACTATTTTTAACCATACCTGTTACAGTTTGGGCAGGGTTGGTGTGTGCAGCCCTGCCCTGTGCAGCGGGGCCCTGCCCAGCCCTAGTCCTGTGCCCGCGGGTTCCGGCAGGGGAAGCAGAAGAGGCTGCGCAGCGCCCGCAGCGCCCGCCGCAGCCGGGACAGACGCTTCTTGCGGGGGGCCCGCTGCTGCCTGAGGCTGCCGGCCTCTGCCACCTCCTCCTGGAAGGCACCAGAGGCCGTGTGTCCTCTGAGGGCCAGGGCTTCCACGTGGGGAGGCGAGACACCGAGCAGCCCCCAGAAGCGCCGCTCAGGTGCTCTGTCCTCAACCCAAGCCTGCCGAGGGATGGGCACGAGGAATCCTCCTCCTGCCAAGCCTGCCAGTCTTCGCTCTCTGTCTTCCTCCTCACAGAGCTCCAGGACGCTGATTTCGTCCCATTCGTCGTCTTCGCGCACCAAGGCCTTGTCCCAGATGCTCTGATCCCAGCTGTACTGCAGGAGGTCTTGCTCACCGTCACTTTCCCAGTTCGACTGCACAGAGGGTCTCCTTCCAACAGAGTCTTCCTGCTGGGAAACCTCCTGCCCAATGGACTGCTCCCAGTCCGACAGCTCTCGGTAAGTGCTGACATCTCCTTGGGACAGCTGATGGTCGCTATCATCTTCCCAGTCAGAGAGACTGTGGGAGATACCAGCTTGTCCCTGGGAAGGGCTATGCTCAGGGTATAGTTCCCAGTCTGAAGCTTCTTCATAGCTCCCAACATCACCATGGGACAGCTCTTCTTCATCGAATTCATCCCAGTCGGAGAGCATGTTATAGATCTCAGATTCTTCTTGGGAGATGGCCTCTCCAAGGAAAGATTCTCCCTGGGACCCGTCTTGGTTGGTGGTGGATTCTGATAGGGACCTGTCCTTCTCAATGCAGGCTTCCACTGCATTGTAGGTGTTGCTTTCTTCGGGTGACAGCACCTGCTCAATGCAGGCTTCTCCCTCATTGAAGGTGATGGTTTCTTCTGGGGTGTTCTCCTGCTCAATGCAGGATTCTCCATTATTGTAGCTGCTGGTTACTTCTGGTGACGGCTCTTGCTCAATGCAGGCTTCTACTTCATTGTAGCTGTTGGCTTCTTCTGTGGAGTTCTTGTTTTCAATGCAGACTTCCACTTGGTTGTAGCTGTTGGCTTCTTTTGGTGACATCTCCTGCTCAATGCAGGCCTCCCCTTCATTGTAGATGTTGGTTTCTTCTGTGGAGTTTTCCTCCTCAGTGCACGCTTCCTCCTCATTGTATGTGTCTGCTTTTTCTGGTGACAGCTCCTGCTCAATGCAGGCTCCCTCTTCATTGCAGGTGTTGGCTTTTTCTGGGAAGTTCTCCTGCTCAATGCAGGCTTCCACTTCATTGTAGCTGTTGGTTTTCTCAGGGGATTTCTCCTGCTCAATGCAGGCTTCTTCTTTATTGTAGCTGTTGGCTTCTTCTGGTGACTGCTCCTGCTCAATGCAGGCTTCTCCTTTGAAGCTTTTGGTTGCTTGTGTGGAGTTCTGCTCAATGCAGGCTTCCACTTGGATGTAGCTGTTGGTGTTTTCTGGAGAGTTCTCCTGCTCAATGCAGGCTTCTCCTTCTTTGTATCTGTTGTTTTGTTCTGGGGAGTTCTCCTGCTCTGTGGAGGCTTCCACTTCATTGTACCTGCTGGTTTCTTCTGTGGAGTTCTCCTGCTCAATGCAGGCTTCCGCTTCATTGTAGATGGTAGTTTCTTCTGGTGACAACTCCTGCTCAATGCAGGCTTCCGCTTCATTGTAGCTAGTGGTTTCTTCTGGTGAAAGCACCTGCGCAATGCAGGCTTCCACTTCGTTGAAGGTGTTGGCTTCTTCTGGTGTCAGCTCCTGCTCCATGCTGGCTTCCTGTTCATTGTAGTTGGTGGTTTCTTCTGGTGACTGCTCCTGCTCAGTGCAGGCTTTCACTTCATTGTAGGTGTTGGTTTCTTCTGCGGAGTTCTCCTGCTCAATGCAATCTTCCTGTTCATTGTAGGTTTTGGTTTCTTCTGTAGGGTTCTCTTGCTCAATGAATCCTTCCACTTCATTGTAGTTGTTGTCTTTTTCTGGGGAGTTCTCCCTCTCAATGGAGTCTTCCACTTCATTGTAGGTGTTGGTTTCTTCTGGTGTGAGCTTCTGTTCAATGCAGGCTTCTCCTTCATTGTAGGTGTTGGTTTCCTCCGTTGACAGTTCCTGTTCAATGGAGCCTTCTCCTTCATTGTAGCTGTTGGTTTCTTGTGGGGAGTTCTCCTGCTCAGTGCAGGCTTCTCCTTCATTGTAGCTCTTAGATTCTTCTGGGGTTTTGTCCTGCTCAATGCAGGCTTCCTCTTCATTGTAGATGTTGCTTTCCTCTGTTGACAGGTCCTGCTCAATGCAGATTTCTCCTTCATTGTAGCTGTTGTATTCCTCTGTTGACAGGTCCTGCTCAATGCAGATTTCTCCTTCATTGTAGCTGTTGTATTCTTCTGAGAAATTCTCCTGCTCAATGAAATCTTCTTCATTGTAGCTGTTGGTTACTTCTCGGGACTTCTGCTCAATGCAGGCATCCCCTTCATTTTCGCTGCTGGTTTCTTCTGGGGAGTTTTCCTGCTCAGTGAATTTTTCCCCTTCATTGTAGTTGTTGGTTTTTTCTGGGGAATTCTCCTGCTCAGTGCAGCATTCCACTTCATGGTGGTTGTTGGTTTCTTCTGGCAACAGCTTCTGTCCAATGCAGGCTTCTCCTTCATTGTAGCTGTTGGTTTCTTTAGGTGAGTTCTCCGGCTCAATGCAGGTTTTTACTTCATTGTAGCTGTTGATTTCTTCTGGGTAGTTTTCCTGCTCAATGCAGGCTTCCAGTTGGTTGTAGCTATTGGCTTCTTCTGGTGGCAGCTCCTGCTGAATGCAGGCTTCCTGTTCATTCTGGGTGTTGTCTTCTTCTGGGGAATGTTCCTGCTCAATGCAGGCTTCCTCTTCATTGTAGGTGTTGGCTTCTTCTGGGGAGTTCTCCTTCCCAATGTAGGCTTCCAGTTCATTGTAGCTGCTGGATTCTTCTGGGGATTTCTCCTGCTCAGTGAATTCTTCCCCTTCATTGTAGCAGTTGGTTTTGTCTGGTGAGTTCTCCTGCTCAATGCAGGCTTCCACGTCATTGTAACTGTTGGTTTCTTTTGCGGAGTTCTCCTGCTCAATGCAGGCTTCCACTGCATTGACGCAGTTTTTTTCTTCTGATGATATCTGCTGCTCAATGCAGGCTTCCTCTTCATTCTGGGTGTTGTCATCTTCTGGGTAGTTTTCCTGCTCAGTGCAGGCTTCCTCTTGGGACCCTTCATGGTATTTGTTGATTTTTCCTTGAGGTAGCTCAGTCTCTTCCTTATCTGTGCCCTGGCTATCCTCAAGGTAACCAGCCAAGGCCGCCTTCTCGCCCTCTTCCTCTGAAAGAACTGACGCCCATTCTGCCTCTTCCTGCTGTTCTCTGGGCTCCTGGGCTCCCGGTGGGCTGGGCGAGGGGCTGGGGGGGCAGCAGGGGCTGTGCAGGGCAGAGGTTGGACTCTCTTCCCTTTCTACTGCTGCTGCTGCTTCCAGTTCTGGAGCTGAGCTCTGCTCCAGGGCCCCCTGTTCCTCTGGCTGCTGGAGCTCAAGCACAGCCTGGAGCAGCTGCTCAGAGCTGGCGGCCCCAGCTGAGCCCAGCAGAGCCTGGCAGCAGCCTGGGGGGCTGCGTGGGGCAGGGACTGGTGTCTGTGTCCCTGCCCGTGGCACCTCCTCACTGCCAGCTGGAGAACCTGGTGCCATTCCCACCTCAGCAGCCAGAGGCTCTGGGGGCTCCTCCACCTCCTCAGCAGCTCCAGCTGCAGCAGCAGCAGCTGCCAGCTCATCCTCTGTGGGACTCCCTGGGGCAGGAGAGGAGCTGGGCAGCTCACAGGCTGCCTCTCCTTCCCCCTGGGTGCCCACGCTGCTGGGAGAGCCAGGCCCCTGCTGCCCACCACCCTGGGCCTCCTCATCCTTCTCTGGGCTCATGGGGTTATCAGAGATCTTGTACCTGACTCTTTGGCCCTCCTGGGACGGCTCCTGGCCGCTGACACTCTCTTCCCTTTGGGACAGCTGTTGGTCACTGCTGTCTCTTTCCCATGGGGCCAGCTTTTGGAGACTGTAATCTTTTCCTCGGCCTACCTCCTCACTGCTGATGTCTCCATCCTGGGTAGACTCTGGCTCACTCTCGTCTCCTTCCCGTCGGTGCATGTGCAGATGGCTTTGCACATCTTCTTCTGAAGGAGAGAGTTCCTGATATCCCTCTCCTTCCCGCTGGGTCTGCTCTTGGCATGTCAGATCTTCTTCCCGCTGGGACACTTGCTGGTACGTGTCACCCTCTCCATCCCACTGGGTGAGCTCCTGGACAGTCTCACCTCCTTCCCAGTGCTCCATCTCCAGCTGCTGCTGTCTGCCATCTCCGCACTGGGCTCTCTCACCGACTTCCCACCGCTGCCACTCTTGGTGTCTCAGGGGCGCGCGTGGGGAGTCTTCTTGGATCACGGCCTCTTGTCGCTGGTAAATCTCTTGGGCTGTCATCTCTTCCCGGAGGCAGAGCTCTTGGCTGGTAAGGTCTCTCCTCTGGGTGAGCTCCTGATCCATGTCGTAGTCCAAGTGTTCCTCCATGTGGGCAAAGGGCCCCTCCTCAGGGCCCGGCAGGGGCAGGCCGGAGCCGCCCCTGCCCACAGCCGCTGCCCGCCGAGGCCTGGTGTGCTGGGCGGCTGGGCACGGGCTGGGCGCCTGGGAGTCGGCCTTCACCTGCTCCTCCTCCGAGTCTGCTCCTCTGCAAGGCAGAAGGGGGTCCCAGGAGCTGCTTCCTGCTGGGCAAGTGGCTCTCCGGGGACTGGGCGACGCAGGGCCCCACGCCCCTTATATAGCCCTGAGGGCCCCGCCATGTCACAAAGGGCCCGGGCCCCACAACGTTCCACAGCGCCCAGGGCGCCGGCGGAACGCTGCCGTGTCACCGAGGGCCACGGCACCCCTGCAGCAGCCCGACCCACGGGAATGGCACTCAGCAGCCCCCAGAGTGGGGGGCCTCTGGCCCCTTGTCACCATCTGGTTATTGAAATGGTGCAAAATGCCTCTGCCTGACTTGGGGTGCAAATGAGAGCGTGTGCCAAAGTCAATAGGCTGTGTTTAATTTAACAAGAAAAGAGAGACTATGAGAGAAACATTAACGAGATGGGGGGAGAGAAAGAAAGTGGCCGAGACAGATTTTGTAGAAAAGCTCCTGTCAGGGTCCGCAAACATGTGCAGGGAATTTGATGGTTTGTTTCAGGATCTCAGAGAGCAAAAGACACAGCAGGGACAACTCAGTTTATAGAAGAAAAAATGCACCATTATTTAGTGCCAAAGCGTGTGCCAAAGTCAATTGTGTATGTTTAATTTAGCAAGAAATGAGAGATCATGAGAGAAACAGTAAAGAGACAGAGGGAGTAAAAGAGAGTGTCCGGGACTATTTCAGTAGAAACCTCCCCAGTGAGTGAATCCCAGTGTCATCCCTTTGGGATATGCTCTCCATCAGACCTTGGTGCTGCGTTTGCCCCACACACACTGAGTTCAGACGGCTGATGCACACTTGGGCTGGGTGGAAAGGCACAGGTACCTCCCGTGGAGGGGACAAGTTCCCCAGAGTCTCCTGCAGCAGCCTCTGGGTCTGTGTCAGCCCTCTCCTCACGGGTAGGGCCTTGGCAATGAGTGTGGGCAGCATTTTGGGGCTCTTTGATGGATGGATGGGCAGGGGAGGTGGCCAGTGCTGGTCAGGACACACTGTGGAACTCCAGCACTGTGCACTGCTCATCTGCTCTTCTTGGTTACACTGGCTGAACACATTCAGAACTGGGGTTTGGGGGGGATTTTTGATGTTTTTTTGGTGGATTTTTGTTTTGTTTATGATTTTTTTTTAGTTGGTTTCTTTCTTGATTGTTTTTGGTTTATCATTTTGTTACTTGGGTTGTTTTGGTGGTTTGGTTTTTTTTGGGGGGTTAGGGGGTTTTTTTGAATTTTTTGCTTGTTTGGGCAGTTGTTTTTTCCTTTGGTTTATTTTGTTTGTAGGTTTTTTGGGTTTGGGTTTGTTGTTATTTTTTGTTTGTTTGTTTGTTTTGTTTTGGGTTTTTTTGTCAATTATGGGATTTTTTTAAGTGGCTTTGAGGTGTCCCTGAAAATGTAGCATCCATGTATCTTGCAAGACTGTCTCCTAGAATAGTTCTGTATCCTTTCTTACAGGCAAAGCCCTTTGGGCACAACTTGACTGTAAAGAAGTTACATAATAGTGAAAAGCTTAAAAAAAAAAGGATGTTTTTCCCTAGTTGATGTAGCTGTCCCTTGCAACCACATGTTTAAATATTGGTACTCTAAAAACTTACCTCATTTTTCTGTCTTTTTCTATTGATTTAACTGTGTCTATAATGGACTGTCTTATTGCTGTAGCCTTTTGTCCACCTCCATCTTTGTATTTGCTTTTCAAGGTAATTTTCTCTCTCTCTAAATATGTATTCACAGTGCACCCTTAAGGATGCTGTTACAATACAGTAAACAGATATCCTTCATGGTGGAACAGAGTATTAGCAATTACAGCAATTACAGCAAAGAGCTGATGAAACCCTGAGGTGCCTCTCACTCAGCAATGCAGCATGTTTAAAAAATGACATGGACAAACAAACTATTTACAGACCAAAGAAATGCCCTCACATACACAAACAACAATATGCATGGGCAAGAAAAGACCTCCAGAAAGATATTGTGTATATTTTTTTGTCTTCTAAATAAAGCAACTACTTCAGAGCACATACTATACATATACTATGTTGTTTACAACTATTATTTTGCTATTCCAGGAAAACTGTTCCGCATTTAGTGTCATGTACAACTGTACAGCGTATCTGGTGTGAAAGATAATGTGCTGTTAAAACCAATGAACTGGATATTTTAGAAGCTGAATCAGTCACAAGAGAATTGGTGTTAAGATTTTTGAGGTTTATTTGCTGGCTGACAGAACTGGAAAACTGTGAACTTTCAACCTCATTGTAAGAGTCAGTATGTACGGTGCTGGGTAAACAAGGAGAAAGGTGAACACTTTAAGAAAGGGAATTCTGAGCAAACCAATATGCACATTAAAAAAAAAAAAAAAGTTGTTATTGCTGACCCAAAATTATCTGCAGTTAGCATAAGAAGAGAATTTCTTTAACAAGCTAGATGAGTCTAATGAGGGGATTTACCAGGGGGTAAATCTTCAAGGATAATGTGGTGTTGCTTACTGTTCTGTGAAGACTGCAGATACACAGTGGCAAGAAAGGATGTGTTGGAGCTGGAGATTAGCCAGACTGGGAATTTGAACAGTGGGGTCATGGTTGAAGGGAATGCATAGAGGCTTTAAGCAAGCTGCAGTGCATATATTTGGAAGGGAATTAGTCTGTCTCATTCTGACATCAGCTTCTGTCTGTTTGGATGACTAATAAAGCAAAGGACTACACTTTTATCTTACAGTTGTTTCCAAGCTCTTTGTGCCCAGTCCTAATTGTAAAAGGCCTGTTTTTTCTTCCCTTTGTAACTGAAGCCACAAGCTCCTGAAATCCTTATTTGCCTTTCCAGCTCCTTATCCAAATTGTCATGTGAATTTTCTTCAGATCTTTGCTGAAAATTTTCTCCTATGAAGATTTGCTTGTTGATATGAAGGGGTTAATAGGAGTGTGTGTCCTCAGTGTCCTGCATTGCACCTGAAGGTTGGGCAGGGTCAAGGCAAGGATATGGGAAGGTTGACACAACTTTCATTTGGGAACAGGCAGAGAGGAGAAGTTTTGTTAAGGGTAGTTCTTTCAGCAGAGGTGAGCTGCAAAAGGGCTGCTTGTCTGGCTGGAGCTGTGTGGGAAGTGGGAATCCTGCAAAGAGCTGAGCTGCTTTGGGGCTGACTTGAAGGGTCATTAGCCTGTATGGAGGCCAGACTGACCAAGGAATAAAAATCTCCATATTCTAATCCAGTTTCCTGAAAAGGAGGTGGAAAAGATGCGTGTAAGCATGATGAGAAAACAGATATTAGTCCAAGTCTCATTGTGATTTCCTTGTACTGGTTTTATTATTGTCCTGGAGAAGAAAATTCACCACATTTTTTGATATTGTTTGCTAATGCAGATTCTGGACTGACTACTGCTCCTTCTAATGCCCACCTTTAGTCAGTTTGTGCAGCAGTCAGGACTGTGTGGCAATTTTATATAAGACAAGTCTTTACTAATTGGCTCTTCGGTTTAAATCCTTGTTACCTCAGAGGAATAATGTGATCACTTGTTTCACCCTTATTGGTGCCTGATTCTCTAAAATGGGAGGAGGGACCCCTCTTGCAGCTTAAACCAGAAGTTTACTGGTATGGGAACAGCAACATGCATTGAAGTTCAAGCCAAACAATGTCCTGTAACCTCACTTCTTGTGAGTATTGTCTTGGGCATTTCTCCTACACAACCAACACTGAGCACAACCAGAAATGTAGTCCAAAAGGCTGGCTGCAGGCTCCTTCAGCCTAAGAGGCTGACAATTTATTTGGACAAGTTCTGAAGTTAATACTATAACCAGAATAGCAGAGACTACTTTGAACAGATCCTTTAAGCACAGGAAACCAGCCTGGTGTTGTGATCAAAAGCTGAAGAGAAATTGCAGTCATTTTAAAATCCATTTATATTTTAATTTGGGCTAGGAATAAATACTTTTTTTTAGCTGCTTCAGAGAATAATTACGAATCACGTTCAGACTGAGATTCCCTTCCTGTCTTGCTGCTTTAGAAATACAAATAATCATAAGGGTGGTATTGCTCTAGGTGTGTCAGACCAGGTGATGATTTCTCAGCTGTACAGTTTGATGCTGTCCCAAGATCTGAAATACAGTGGTCCCCTGGGTTTCTTTAGAAATTGCTTTAGAAATACAAATAATCATAAGGGTGGTATTGCTCTAGGTGTGTCAGACCAGGTGATGATTTCTCAGCTGTACAGTTTGATGCTGTCCCAAGATCTGAAATACAGTGGTCCCCTGGGTTTCTTTCATCTGTCCAGTGTCATTCAGCATCATATCCTATATTTTTGCTGTGACTGCAGCTTGCATTCACATTACTTTAAAGTCTTCATGTGCTTGTTTTTCCCAGGAATAGTTTTCCTCAATAATTTGTATACTGGGCAACCATGACAATATCCAGTTTCACTAATTCAGACTGGCACGCCATCTGCACTATCTAAAGGTCAGTTCAAGTATTGTAATTCTGTGGCTTCTTAATAAGCAGCATAGTGATCCGCTGCTTCCTTCCCCTGATAACAGCAGCAGAAATCTAAATCTGCTAACAAAAAAAAGGAGGAAAAAAAAGGACATTTATCCTCTGGAAGAAACCTATATGTCTTCTAGTTCAGGAGCTGCTCCTGCGTTTGTGAACACTCAGTTTCAGTGCTCTGAGGATTTTGCTGGCGCTGGTGCACGGCAGGTTTCCAAAGGCTTTGTCAGGTTGTGGCAGCGAACAGCGGCCCCTTGTGACCGCCAGATGAGGATTCGGCACTCGGGGCTGTCAGAGCCTGTCCAAGGATGTGATGTGCCTCTGGACTGTCCCCAGTGACTGAGGACTGAGACCCCAGGCTCTGAAAGGAGCCCTGGCCTGGCCGAGGTGGAATGTTTGCCAAGTCTCAGAGGACTGGTCTGCATCTCCATGAGAACGGAGTGCAACAACAATGGAACTGGTCACAGTGGACTGAGCCAAGGCTACTGGCCCAAACTGGTCTGTCCATACCAGAGCACGGCACGTACGGTGTGCAGCTTGTCCCTGAGCACCCAACCTCGACACAGGTGGCTCCTGCTTTGGCTTTGTGCCACTCGCTTTGGTCCCCGCCTTGACCAATCCATAAAACCCTGCAGACCCCTGCTCACCTTCGTGATCACCCCACTGGAGAAGATCGTGTCTATGGGCATCTCGGACTCGAGGACTCATCCCTCCACGTTGGTGGCTATAATCCCCTTACCCTCTTTTCTATCTTTCTTATTATTCTTTATTTCCCTCCCCACTACCACATTTTGGTGGCACCAAATAAAGGTGCATTTTCCATTGAGTAAACTGAGTTGTCCCCCGCTGTGTCTTTTGCTCTCTGAGATCCCTAAAACAAACCATCAGGTCTCCACACATGTTTGTGGATCCTGACAGGGCTCCATAGGAGCAGCGCTGGGTGAACGGGCTCCCAAGCTGCTGCTGGATGGAAGGCAGGATGAGCTCTGGGACATGGCTCCTCTTGCAGTTTGCAAGATCCACAGCTGAGTTAGGGGCAGCAGTGTGGGTCAGAGTGAAAAGGGAAAGGGGAGGCAAGGGTTTGTGTCAATGCCAGACCACCAGCTGCTCCCCACATGCTGATCTGCTCTGGAAAAGAGCCTAGAGCTAGAGTTAGGGAAGTGAAACACCTAAAGGAGGGACACACTTGGAGTTCTGGAGGAGAGACATGTGAGCAGACGTGTCATAGAATGGTTTGGTTTGGAAGGGACCTTAAAGATCACCTAGTTCTAACCTCCCTTCCATGCGCAGGAGATCTTCCACTAAACTAGATTACACAGAGCACCATCCAGCCTCTTCTTGAGCACCTCCAGTCTCTGTGGGCAACCTGTTCCAATGTATCACCACCCTCACAGTCAATTTCTTACTAATATCTAGTGCAAAGCTATCTTTCTTCAGACTTATTTGCTACTATGATTATTTAGTGTCACAAAGAGAAATGTTTTGGAAGGCAGTGACTGGCCAGGAGCAAGGGCTGCTTTGAGGTCCTGACCCCTCCAGGAGCATGCACAGTTCGTGTCACACCTAGAACTGAACCCTTGAAAAATCTCCAAGATTTCTGTTGGGCTCTTTTGGTGTTGGGTTTGCTGGTCCAGTACTGTACTTTGCATCACTTCTGTATCAAAGCAAGATGATGTTGGAGAAATGTTCCCCCTTACCAAGTGCAATAAATATTTTTCCACCTACTGTGCATTTTGTTCTGTGTGAGATGCTTCTGAAATATGTGGGAGGAAGCAGTAGCAATAGGTCACAAAAGAACTGGAATTTGAAAAGGTAGGAAGCTCTTTGGGCTTGAGTGCCAGTATTAGGGTTTTCCAGACCTGGGCTGTTAGTGCTGCTCCATTGCCCTGTGTGACTGCTGTGTGTTGATCTGCATTTCTCACATCATTCCTTTGAATGAAAGTGGAGCAGAAATATAAAGGTGTTGATGGATAAGATCTTGTTGAGTCAGAAGAGTATCTAACATAGTAGTTACTTATTGTTAGTACAGAATAGAAGGTATATTTAATAGAAGGTATATTGGTTTTGTAAATCACAATGAAAAGACACTTCACTGAGTTTGGATGAATTTCTACCATGTAAAAATAGAAATACTTTGAAGAGTGTTATTAGGAGGAAGAAAACTCTTCCTTTTACCTATTATGTTCCCTGCAAGGGGAAGCAAACATTATTCAGTTTCATTTTATGCATCCTCATAGCCCATATGCATTACTAACTTTAGACTGCAGTTTGATATCAACTACACCTGGGGTTTTTGCCCATGTAATGTTTTATATTTAAAATCAGACAAAGGAGGGATAGCAGAAGGGATGATTAGAGCCCTGAAGTACCAATAGAGGTTTTCAATTACAAGCAATATTTTGCTGCCCATGACTTTCTTTTAAGATTTGCACTGCAAATTAACACCTTGAGGAAACAATGCCAGAGTGCTCCAGCAGAAATCACTTCCTCAGTGTTGGGTTGCCTTGAAAAAGCATAGAAGGAACTTCATTGTAGGGCACAGCTGACAGCACTGCCATATAGTAAAAGATGAAGAGCAGTTTCAGAAACAGGGCAGTAAAAATAACTTCATCCCTGTTCAGACACCAAACTGAAAACTTCCTTCAGTACAGCTGTATGAAAGCTCCTGTATCTTGCTGAAATGAACACTGAAAAAAACCCAAAACACCCTTGGGTCAAGTGATCTTTTAATCCATCTTGAAAACATCTTGTTTCATTTATTTAACCAAACTTAAGGAGCAGAACTAAAGAACTAATTCATAAAAATTGAGAGATGGCACTAATACAGCTCCTCTACACCTTTAGTGACTGCTCCAAATTGCTAAAATGGTTTTCCTTTTTTTGTGGGAAATCTTGGTTAAGACCCTGTTTTGCATAAAGGACACTTTTTTTTCCCCTTTCCTTTTTTTTTTCTATAATTGGCTGCTGTGTAAATCTGTCTTTCAGGAAATACTAATCTTGCTATGTTTAGGCAGTAATTCTAATCTACTATTTCTCCCTGAACCTGAATTTCTGTCCCGGTTCCATAACTGTCTGGTTGAGAGCAGAAATGAGTAGCTTTTGTCCCCGATGTTGATTATACTCCTAATGTCACAGTGCCCATGGGAGATCTGCTTTTTTTTTAGATAAGACCAAGCTGTTTGGATGAATATTTTTGATAATGGTCATGTTGGCAGGTGTTCTTTTGTCTCTTATGTTTGGGAACAAAAGGAAACGTTAAAAGATTGTACAGAGAATGTGCAAATGGCCAAACTGGTGCCATGTGATATGATTCAGTTCTCATTTCCCAAGCAGTGGACCACATTGATGGTTTAACAATCTCAGTTTAACAGTCTCAATTGTCTCAATTGCTTGCTGCTGCTTCTGCTGTTAGTATTTTCATTCTTTCCTAAAAATATGCATCTGTGAGAAGCTGCTACTTGTTCATCTTGCTCAGTATCCTGTCTTTGCCAATTTTAAGTCATGTTGTCCTGAAGAGGTTTTAGTTGGCTATGCCTCTGAAGACCTGGGTCTCTGATCCTTACGTGATTTAGAGTTATTGAGCCAGTGCCATATTGACTTTGATACTGTTTATTCCCATCCACTAATATCTTTTTATTGTGTGATTTACATGTGAAGCCTTTTGGAAAGCAGTGAAAATTCTCAACTTTTCCCACAGTGGACACAGATCCAGTCAGGAAGATATCTGCTAGTTTTGAATTCTCCAAGGTTCCTGTTACAGCTTGATCTTCCACTAGTTTCATATTTATAGTTTCTCTGGCACAGAACTTTCTGCTTTTAATGTATTTTAAAATAAACTTTAATTTTTGATGTCTGCAAATTGGTCCTCAAACACTTCTGGGTTCCCTTACTTGCCAGAGTTTGCTCCTTCTTTTCCTCATTTTTGTACCATTTCCACCTCCTGGAGTTCATAGCCTTCCTCACTTTCCTGTTGTACTGTGCCATTCTCTTTTTTGTCTTTCAACTCCTGCTGAAATAAATGCTACAAGCTTGCCAATATGACATCTTTGTACACTCTCTGCTCCACTCTAAGGGTTGCCTTTTTAGCTGCCTCTCTTGGCTCCCTTTAAAAAGTTTGTTCACTTCTGTGTTGTTTAGATGGTTTTGATCATGGCAGTTACAAGTTTTGGCTTTTGATGCTCCCTCAAAGCTTCATTTTTAAACTCCTGTTAAATACTATTTCTTTGGCAGTGTCAGTAGTCACTGGGTACTGTGAACCACAGGGCCCAAGTCAAAAAATTGATTTGGCTCTTGGGGGCTCGTGGTGTGTTTTCTGCAGGGAAGGAGCTGCTGACAAGGGCTGAAATGTGTGTGACAAAGGCATTAAATATCCAAAAAAGGGGGAACAGGGGAGGCCATAGGAACCCTGCTCATCCTGAGGCAGGCTAACCTAGAGTTAAGATGGTGGTAAATGATCAATACAAGGGAAATACAGAGAAATAAAGCCATTAATTTTGAATTATTATCCTGAGAAGTTCTGTTCAGAGGATTCCTTCTTAAATTTTATCATCTTCTTTGAGAATCTGTGTCTCTCCTAATGCATATCAACAGATTTAACCATTCTCAGTTGCAAAGCCTACTTAAACATGATATAGGAATGAAATATTTTTCAACTATACCCTTCATACTTTGAGCATCTTTTTCTCTTTAACTCTGTAAGGAGATAGACAAAACCTGTTTGTTACAAGCTTTCCCTTGGACTCAAACCCTCTTGTGAGAGGTTGGCCAAGTTAGACACTCCTGAGTCTTTTACCTGAAGATCATTCTTTTCTGCACAGGCTAGTACTATGGATTGAATGTAACAAATATTTGGCAGAGTGGTAAAAGCAAATATGAATATGGGGGAAGATATTTCTGCATTTTCCCAAGAAAATGGACTAATTATAGCCAAGAAACCTCTAACAAAGAACCCCAAACAAACACTTTAAACTTCAGGGGTGCTTAAAGTAACATGCTTCACTCTGAATAGAGGGAAATAATCTCTAGCATTTAAAATACAGCATAACTGTACATTTTCCTTGTTTGAGAGGTGACTCAGTAATATCTGAATTCAGATACAGCTGGAGCTGAATGTCAGCCCCTTAATGCAAGACCTTTTCTCCACTGTTTCAACCTTAAGTATGATAACATTGCCTTCTGGAGATATAAATCCAGGCCTCCCTCCTGTGTGCTTGTGCTGTGGGGCAAAGTGACTGTAGACTGTTTAGCAGGGCTTTGGCAACAGAATTTGTGAACCTCAACTAGAGCAGGAGAAATGGAGAAGCTGCTGTGCCCGTGGGACTGAGGACACTTAATTTTGAGTCTGCCTCACTTCCCTCAGATGGTAAAATATCGATTGTGGGATTTTTAGGGTGGCCAGTAGAAAAAATCATGGCAGCAATATTGATGCATATGGATTTCTTGAAAGCACTACTTTCAAGAATGTAAATATTTTCCTTTTAGGATGACTATTGAGGACAGCTTAGAAAGGTTTGCTATCTCCCAAATAATACGGGACTTTACCTTGAGGAACACAGCTTCACATCTAGCTCTTGGAAAAGCTTCCACACTGAGCAAGAATTAGCCTACACTGAATCAGAGGAAGCCCCTAGGCTATGAATTTAAGTGTCTAAAATACTAAGACATGGCCTACTACAAGACTTTGAAAACATCATTAGGATACATTTTCTTGGACTTCAAGCAAAACCTCTCTTTGCCTCAGCTGCTCTCTACTTTTAGTAGCTATCTTCCTCTGATTTTCAGAATTCCTCACATTTCACTTCTATGTGTGCCTGACTGAGATGGAAAGTTCCTGTTGTTGTTGGCTGTGTTTTTGCATGGTTTTAGTGTTAGTGGTTTCTTTTTCTGTAGTTGTTTTGTTGCTTTTGTTTCCCTGGTACATCAGGTGGATCTTTTGCATTTACCTTTCCTGTTACCTGGGTTAGATGGCTTTCTGGCTTCCTCAGCCTCCTCCAGCTCTTGAGATGGGAAATCAGTGAAAGATATGGATTTGAACACTTTAGGTGTCTAATCAAACTCAACCAAAGTGAACTTTGTTTTCCTGCTTTCTAGGTGTTTCTGAACAGCTACACTAAGCTTTTGGAGGTGATTCTGTGAAATTTTAGTGGTACTGAACAGTGTTTGGCTTTAAACCAAAAAAAGCTCAGTGCATACAATCAGGCTCCAGTTGTCAGGCTAATTATATTTTTAGCCTTTTTCTCTCTGAGTTGAAGTATTTTTTTTCCCAGTGAAAGTCAAAGCAGAAGTTTCTGTTACCTAAATGACCATCATGAGGTATTAGTTGTTTAAACAGGAGGCCCTTGAACTTTTATGCTATAAATTACTGTCGATGCTTGAAGGTCTCTAGAAAAAGATGAAATTACAAAATAAACTTTTTGATGCAGCAGCATAATCTTTCCCTATGTATTTCTTCAAAGTTAAATTCAACTCTGAAAGCAATTCATCTTGCTTAGCGTGTTTTCCAATTGGGACCCTGGGGATTAAGGATAGAATGACTCATTCACATAATTGGGCTTCTCAGTGCTTTTCCTCACATTGAAGGTTTCAACTCAAAGCATATAAGAATATAAGAAACTGTGAAATGACCATCTGCAGCAAAAAGTCTAGAAAGGCATAAGGCTCAGCTTTGATAATACTAAATGAGACTGTTTGCTCTTGTTCTAAGGTCATGTTCTTACTGATAGCCTTGACTCCTGAGTGATTACTTCTAGTGCCTAACTTGTTTGTGTGTGAAGTGTTAGATGTGTGTTACTGGGTTTAGCAATGGATATTGGCATTGGTAATTAATAACCTTTTGATTATAAGCAAGTTTCCTCCTTACATGAGGGAAAATAATTGCAATTACCTTTCTCTTAAACTTTTTTTCCTGTAAGATCAAAGCAAAGACCCCATTTTCCTGCTTTGCAACTGCACTGGATATTGCACTATGCTTCTCTGATTTTTATTCTCCCCCAGTGCAGCTGTGGAAGAATGAGTAATGCTGCCAAAAATTGTCTGCTTCAGCATGCTTGGTTTAATGGGGACTTCACCTATTTAGTATTTTTATAAAGGCTTGTGTGGGCTTGAAAGCCATTTAAGGGTAAAAAATTAGCAAGAGGTATGAAAAGAAACTGAGGCACTCAGCTCTTGGTTGTCTGATGTGTGTGGAGTGTGGGCAGAGCTTTCAGTGAAATGTGTACACTCCTTGTGTGGAGCCTGTGGTGGGGATGTTCACAGCTGATGTGTGCAGAGCTGTGATCCAGACAGTGCTTGTGAATCACAGAATCACAGAATAGTTTTGATTGGAAGACACCTAAAAGATCATCTAGTTACAAGCCCTTGCCATGGGCTGGGACACTTTACTCTGTACCAGGTTGCTCAGAGACCCATCCAGTCTGGCTTTGAACACATCCAGACATGGGGCATCCAAAACTTCTTGGGGCAACCCATTTCAGCCTGTTATCATCCTCACGGTAGAAAAAAAAAAGGGTTTTCTAATAATTCATCTAAACCTACACTCAGTTTGAAGTCATTCCCTCTTGTCCAGTCAATACAGGTTCTTGTAAATAGTCTCTCTCCATCTTTCTTGTAGGTCCCCTTCAAGAGCTGAAAGGCCACAATTAGATCACTCCAAACTCTTCTTTTACAGGTTAAACAATCCCAACTCTTTCAGCCTTTTGTCATAGAACACGTGCTCCATCCCTCTGATCAACAGCACCACTCAGCTTGGGAGTATCTGGAAGTTTGCTGAGAGTCCACTTGGTCCCTTCATCTATCTCATAATAATATTAAATTAATAATATTGTGGAAAAAACCAAAAATATTTAAATAGTAAGTATCATTAAATGTTAAGTATTCCATTATTATTTGTAACTTAGATATTAAATAGCACTGGTCCCAGTACAGACCTCTGAGGGACACTGCTTCTGATGCCCACCATGACTGAGTTGTTGACCATTAGATGTGAGCATCCAACCAATTCCTTATTCACCTAACAGCCTCAAATCCACCTCTCCAATGTAGAGAGAAAAATGTTTGGGGGGACCCCAAGGCTTTACATAAGTCCAGATAAATGACATCTGTAGCTCTTGCCTTGTCCATTGATGTAGTCATTCCAGCACAGAAGGATGAAGAAAAGGCTGAATTACTCAAGAGCTTTTTTGCCTCAGTATTCAAGAACCCTCTTCTCCTCCACCTCTCAGGAGGACGGGCAGTAGGATGGAGACTGGAGGAGCAGAGCCCCTCCAACTGGAAGTAAAGACCTTCATGACCTTCTGAGGAGTCTGACTGTACATGAGGCTGTGGGACCCAGTGAGGTACATCCCAGAGTCCTGAGGGAATTGGCTGATGCAGTTGCCAAGGCACTCTCCATGATATCTGAAAAGTCATGGCAGTCAGGTGAAGTCTCAGGTGAGTGGAAAAAGGGAAACAATAATGCCCATCTTTAGAAGGGATAGAAAGAAGGATCCTGGGAATCACCAGCCTGTCAGCCTCACCTCTCTGTCCAGGAAGGTCACGGAACAGATCGTGCCAGGAGCTGTGCTGAAGGCAGAGGGAGGTGATTCAGGGCAATCAGCATGGCTTCTCCAGGGGCAAAGCTGAGTCAGGAGTCAGGCAAGACGCTTGGTGAACCACACTTACTCAGCACTGGTCTGTCTGCAGACAGGTGTCAGTTGTGACCCCTTCAATACAACACACTAATTCCTGCAGCTGTCTTCCTTCCCTCAAGGGCTTTACAGGTAGATTCAAGGTGGAAGTAGTGCATTTCTTCTTACCACTCTACTCCAAAATGGAGCTTGCAGTTAGAGACAGATTTCATACCTTCTTTTGCTTGAGAGGATTCAGATTTGTATCCCTTGGGCAGTGCAAGAACTCTGCTTAGATGTGGTTTCTTGGGAAACTTGTTTCATGAAGACCATGGGTAGAACAGGGAAGAGTGGAAAAACAATCTGAGTAAATATCCTTGCAAAAGGGGCCCAAATCTGGTACTCTGCTCATGTTCCTTCTATTGAGCATATATACCTGCATCCTGGAGTTCTCACACCAGGTGTGTTAAATACTGAAGAGAAAAAGTTTCATAGGGTTCTCTTTTGTTGTTTCTGCCTCAATTACTCCTAATCAGGTAGAATCGCAGTTTGTTCTCTGCTTCAAGGCTAAGTGGTATTTCATTCACTCAAAACACAGAAGAGACAAAGCAGCAATGAGCTTGACTTAAATCTGCTCAAAAAACCCTTTAAATTCTACTGTCTCATAAGTATTTTAAAACAGGAAAAAAAATTTCCATGGGGGCTTAACTATAGTTCAGCAAAGGGCCAGTAAGATGATTAAGAGACTGAGGCTGCTTTCATATGAGAGCCTGAGAGAACTGAGGCTGATCAATCTGGGGAAAAGAGAAGGTCCAGTGGGGAACTTGATGTTTATAAATACCTGATGTGAAGATATAAAGACAGAGACAGGCTCTTCTCAGTGGGTGCGCTTTGGCATGGCAAGAGGGAATGGGCACAAATTGAAACACATCAAACTACATCTCAACATAAACCTCTTGCTGCGACCTGAGGCCAGCTGAACATTGAAATAGTGAATGTGTGACTTCACTGAAATTCCTTATTTTAAAATGTTTGGCTTGTAAAATAAATCACATGGCCAATGATTTTGTGCTGGCCTACAAGTGCTGGACTGCTGTTGAGTTGAGCAGCAATGCTTTGCTGTATCATTTTTAATTGGGTTTAAAATGTCACCAGCTTCATCTGGTGAATTGCTGTAGCTCTGTGGGGGAAAATAGGTTTAATTGCACTTACTGGACCTGAATTAGGCAATAAGAGCTCCCCACAAAGGGAGCATTTGTCCAATGTGTTCTTGCTTTACAAACCAACAGCAAGGCTGTTGAAAGCTGTGAAGTTGAAAATGCCTGCTATTTCCCTAAGTGTTATGATGCAGCCTTGTTTTCTGCTGTGAAGTATAACCTTGGTGTTGCATGTTGCCTAGCAGCACAGTCCTTGTGAAGAGGTAAAAAAAAAATAAAAAATACATACACATATATATGTGTGTGTACATATATTGATACTTTCAACAAAATGTTCTTACACCCACATGGAATTTCGCTGTAGAATAAATGAGGCATTGTTCCTTTTCAGTTGGATGTTCTAGGTTAGCCTTCAGCTCACAGTACTACACATAAAAGTGTATTTAAAAGTTGATATTCCTGTCCTTCAGACCTCTCACTTTCAAAAAATCTGTCCTCAGGCCTCTCTTCTGTAAATGAGCAACTTTAGAAAAATGCATTTGTAGGGCAGGATTTTGTCTTTTCTGGAAATCCTTATCAACTGAGAAAGACGCAAATTTGTGCAGCATCTTCCTCTTGCTGATTCCTTAGACTCATTCCTACTGAGTAGCAGATATTAAGCAATCTTGAGCAGAACTTCCTCTAGGCTTAACCTTCCTCCCTCAACATGGGCCTCACACGGTGATGTGAACTACCAGTGTGTGACACCCTCTGCTCAGTTCTGTAAGATTCTTCTAAAATTTCTAATTAATAAAACTTCAACAGTCTGACATAGAAAAGCTCTTGGTTATCAGGGTGAATATTGCAGTGCAGTGCCAGAATGTGGCTTTAAACCTATTGATATTTTAGTCTTTTTACATAAGGCATGAGATTCTTAACCTGCATCTGGGCAAGCTAACACAGGAATGTCAGCGCCTGGCTGTGTCCTGTAATCCACCCCATTTCCATTATACAGCTGCCAAGCTGGGAGTTGTTCCATTTTGTATATAAATAGCACTCCAAATGCAGCACCCTGTTCCCCTAGATGGTAGAAGGCTGAGACTTAGCTCTCAGGACAGAGAGAATCTAATATTGTATACTTCTAGGCTACAGAACTTTTTTGACAGTAGGAACAAAATGGAGGTGGAGCTGAAAGAATTCCAGGCTATATTAAAAATTCACTAATGTGCCAAGAAATCTGTTCTGAACTTAAAAAGCATCCCTCGAGCAAGAGGAAGAAGACAGCTACATTATTCCTTTAGCTTACCATCAGGCCAAATTTATGCTAGAGAAAAGCTTTGTTCTTCTCTAGTCAGAAAATCAGCTGGATCATACACAGGAAAACTGTATTCCACCTTTACTTCTTCAAGGTAAAGTTCTAGTGCAAACTTAATGTAAGAAACTATGATTGAAATACAATTGCAGGAAACCACCAGCTGTTTAGCACAAAGTCAGACAATGGAATGGCCATTTCAGCATGCAGGTGGCACAACCAAGGGGTAACCAGTCATGAAAGTAAGTATCCAGGTGATAAAGAAGAGAAGAAACCACTTTAAAGATCTTGGGAATTTTTTTTTTTTATACATTTTTGCGAGATAAAAAAGAGTCAGCAATTTAAAGAGCTGATATTACGTGTTTAAAGAAAAATGCAAACTACCGAGAAGGCTGCTGCAGTTTGATACCCATCAATCTTTATTCAGACTGGCCCGATTACTTTGAAAAACACCATTAAGCAGACACACACTGCCATCTCGTGAGCATCTCTAACACAGCTGCAGGCTGATTTCGGAGGAGAGGAAAACCAGTTGCTTGGAGCAAGTAACTTAATACAGTACAAAACATATACAGACTTAAAAAAAATGCTGCACTGAATGCTTTGTCAATGGTATATTATATAATAGAGATACACAGAGCAAAGCTAAAGTATTTTATTAATAATTTATTGTCAGTAAGAAAGACTGGCTAATGGTAATTTTCAGTAAAAACCTTTACAAGACCATTGGATCACAAATATACAGACACTATAAAAACTGTGTCATGGTGGTTTTGGTTCTAAACTGGTATGCAGAGGGTCCCCAACACACTTTCCAAGAAGGGAAAAAAAAATGTTTACAGTTCTAAAATACAGCAACCCATTTAAGACATTTCCATATAGCTGACCCAGAAAAATATCAGACCTAATGTATGTACAGTTGAAATTGTGTGATTATGTTGAATGTTTTACAATGAAATGTCAAACCTTTAGTTTTCAGGGGACTACATACAGTGATGCCCTGATTATAATAAGTCAGGGTGCTCATTTTGAATGGCACACTAACACCACTAGTTTCAGTGGAAAACAAATTCACAAAATATCTACAAAATCTAGTTAAAACTATTAAAATCAAAACTGTACATAAAATTTACAAAAAGTAGGAGAAAATTAATTGCATTAGAACTATATAAATATAAGCATCATGCTAACATGGAGAAGTGGTATGTGATTTTTTTTTAAACATAAAACAATGTAAGTACATAAAGGATGTTCAGAAATGGCACAGCCAATGGAAATCGTGGAACTTTCCAATTACAGTAGATCAGGAAATGGAAAGAGGTTCATTTAGCGAAATGAATTGCATGATCCAATGCTGCCATGCCAGTTTAGCTCACTGAAACAAAAGCATTCACCGTGGCTGGAAAAAAAAAAAAAAAAAAGAAAAGAACTCTTGAAAATTTTTCTAGATTTCATAAAGTTTGTTAAAGAGTCCAGGCACTTTTGTTGAGTATGTCAGACTTCTGTATGTTGCTGGGAATCAAGCGGAGGAATTTTCACATCTTCAAAGTGACCATCATCTCCACTCTCGTAGTCACTCATCATGACTTCAGACTCCATCTCACAGCACGCCGACACATCCGAGCAGGAGGCTGTGGAAGCGTACACAGACATGGACATGTTGTCTACAGTGGGTGCTTCAAAGTCCTGGCTGAAGCCCAGGGAGTACGGAGCGTACGGCTCCCGGTAGCTGCCGCCGCCGCCGGGCGTGCTCTGGGCTTCTGACATGTCTGCAGGGTAGTGATGGGGAAGGTACTGGTTAAGGTTAAATCTCTGCCTGCTCCTTGCAGAAGAACCCAAGCTACCGACGGCTGGCATGTCTCTGGGTGGCTGTATTGACTCAAACTGGTCGCTGTATTCGGGTGGTAACGGCGGAAGCTCATCAGGTGCAGGGAAGTCGTCAGGTGGAGGTGGAAAATCGCTCTCGATGTCGTAACCACCAGGGTAATAGTCTGTATCGATGGCATTTGGATCTGTGTAGAGGGGAGCTGACTCCTCAACCACTTCGTAATTTGGATACTCTTGGATACCTGGCAACTGAACACTCGGCATCCAATCTGATGTGTCCCAGTGATAACCTGAAAAGTTCATTAAAAAAAATAGTATTACTACCTTGTATTCAAGTTAGTCTAAACTGAGAAACCAACACACGTATTAAGACAATGCAATCATCATGATTAGAACACTACTTGTTAATCAGCAGTTTGCCCTGGTTGCACAGAAGACATTCAACACAACTTTACGTTATGCCATGCATGAGATAGTGCATCGTTCACACTTGAACCTCTATGTTGTCTCAGACATCACACCTAGAGAGCTGCAGCCACCTCTGGAATGTGCTGTCCCAATACATAGTTGTTCTGTGGATAGCAAAGAAAACTCTGCCTGGTGGAGCCAAATACTTAATTGTTGCTGAGTAATTAGTTAGGGTGGTAACAATGGCCTATTTTTCTTAAGAATATAATTAGCATATATAACCCATGACTTTCTGACATGAAGGAAGCAATTTTTATTTGGTAAAGTGCTCAGAGCATTTCAAGTGACTTTGCCACTCAAGCAAATTATAAAGTTAGTTTTGCAAAATGCTGTTAGCTCTACAGCAACACCTCTGATAAAAATCTTTTGTGATTAGTAAAGACATTCCACATTCAACTACAAGAACAACACAGGAAAATCAGGCATAATCATGCAAAAATGACTGGACTTGATCCTCTCTTGCAAGTTCCCTTTGAATAAGTTTGTATTTGTCTGCTGCACAAATTGACGGAAGCCTAAACTAACTAAAAACCAGTAATTCCTCTCATCTGAACACCAATAAAAAAAAATACACTGTTGTAATGTAGTGCAAATCTAGTAAAGAGAAACCACTGCAGACAAATGCACAGCAAGCAACTGATAGTAAGTCTGTGTTAAAACCAAATATGAACAGAAATATTTGGGTGAACATCAATGAACTGCATGCAGGAGTCACCTCTTGAATTGCTGAGGTCAGGAACAGCAAAAGATTCTTTAGGTGGCAGAGTAAGAATGAAAAAGGAAAAAAACACCTGTAGTTAGGAATCAAATAGCAGAACCAATATGAAAACAAAAAAATGACTAGTAGCTATGATAGTCACACTGCTTTTGTCCAGTTTAATTAGCAATACTAAAGCTGGCTTTTTAAAAAAAATTCTGTCCTAGGCTCCTTATTTGTTAAGACTTGAACTGTAGGACAGCTACAGAATGAATGTACAGCCCATCTGGGACATAACTGTCTTGTGGTGAAATCTGCAGTCTGGAGAGTTTACTGAAATCCTTGTATCGGTATATTCAAGGACTTCTACACAGGGTAACAGGACTCGATCTGATTTTTTTTCTTTCCTTTTATCTACCCTTGTGTTTTGATACAGAGCTCCATCTATTGGCACTTACACTCTGAAGCATCTCTTGAGTATCAAGGTAACTCTTACTTTAGGGTCTGGCTTCCATGCACAAAGCACTGGGAAACCTGCCTCCCTTTGTACAGCAATTCCAACAACTCATGCTCAGCAGAGAACTGCCCTGTGTTACCTGACAAATATTAAACCTTTCTCTCTTCAGGAATCTATATTCCCTATTAAAGTCTCTAAGGATGAGTAATGCCTATTCTAATAGCAGAATCTTCTCCTAAGAATTCATATTTTCATCTGTTGGAAGACTGCAAGGGACAGAGGTGCCTCTTTAGAGAGAAGTTCCTGTTTTTTTAAGCTTGCCTAGCCCAGACAAGAAAAATACTGTTCAGACTAATGGAGATGTCAGTCTGAGCTCTGAGACTCCTAAAACATCTCTGGTCTCAACTCCAGAAGGTTCTGACCACTAGTCTGCTTGGAAGACAACATTCTTTATTTTCCCTGGGAAATTGGGAAAGCCAATAGGCTTTATGATTTAGAGCATTTTTACCAAGAAATGGAGAAATCTTGGTTTTCCTCTTCTTCTGAGGCAAAGACCCTTTAACATAAATGACAGAAACACAAACTAGAACCAGATGTGTCCATCTTTATGTGACAATCTGCTAGACTGGACCTGCATTTTCTCTTGCACTCAGCATTGGTGATTTGCATCAAGCTACAACCTGAGGAACAGTCAGATAATACAGGCCTGAAACTGTCCTATGATGAGATTAGCAACAGCTCATGCTTCCAGGATGCCTGGACAGAAACACTTGGGGAGACTGAAAGCAAGGACAACCTGTCCCAGAACAGGGCCTTGCTGCAGGCTTGAGCAAGGATCTCTGCTGCTTGAACTGACACCCTCCTGAGGGTGCTCAAAAGCACAACTCTTAACCTAAGATGTTTTGAATAAAGAAATGCTTATTAAGAGCAGAAACTTTCAAATGTTAAGAAGCAGCTGAGTAGGACATATTTAATCTCTCTATGACTGCATTTATCTAATGGTGATACTAAAACACCAAGCAATACTTTTATCTTTGACTTGAGAACTACCTCTATAATTTTTAGATTCTACCAACTGAAATCTTAAGAGAAAATCTGACTCAGTTATTAAATATTTCCCTTGTAGATCTGGCCTCTTTTAGTCTTGTAATTCTCCCATTCCCAAATACTGTGCATTGCAATTTTTCTGCACTGACTATTGTCTACAGGTACATATTAATGAAATGGCACTCTCATTAATGAAATACTCTCAGGTAATTGGAAGCCCTTGCATCTGTCTACTTTCTTTAGTCTGTCTGTGTAAATTAAAAAGAGTGTACTTCAGATAAACAAAAGTGAAACTTTAGGTACTATAATCAATTTTATGTTCTTACAATGGCTTCATTTTAAGCAGGAGTTAGTGAAAAACATTATGTTTCCTAGTCTGTATCTAGAAATAGGAAGCATAGGCTGGATGTCATTTCAGAAGAAACCTCTGCAAACTCATGGTCATGGAGTGAATAATTTGCCTTTTACAAGAACTTAAAGTACCATTTAGTCAATTAAAACAATAGTTAGCATTTGTATAGACTCACTGGCACTTTTATTACTACCATTATTTTGTAAAGCGTTTATGTTTCCCAGAGTGGTTAGTTCTTAAATGTTAGCAGAAATGAAATAAAGTATCATTGAAAATGCCTCCTTCTAAGTCCCAAATACACACTACACACACACACAAATATGTGCGTGTGTACGCATACCCAAACATGTATTTTAGGTACTCCTTGTAAGGAGTAACAACCTACTTAAACTGAGGAGGATGTCTATGGCTATGTATCTCAGCTGCAGACAAAAATATTTTTTTTTCTACTTAAGAGACAGCCTGATCTGAATACCAAGGAAATGAGTCCTGATACCAGACCATTTTGATTCTGCTCAGCTGGACAAGGTATCAACAGGTGTGGGTGGGAGAAAAAAAGGAAGCGGAGGCTGCTGCTGTTTCATCTCCAGTGCTGCATGGGTTTGCCTTTGATGTTGTCTCAATTCTGCTGGCAGCTTTAGTATGAATACTTTCAGAAGAGAGTAAGCACCAAGATCTTTTTATGCCAATCCTTTTTTTTTCCCCCAAGAAAACACACTTTGAAACCTGTTCACATCTACAGCATATGCAAAAAAAAATTAACAGACATCCAATATAAATATATTTTTTGCTATAACTTATCACAAAGTAAATAATAAATTGCCTCTGGCTAGGACTACATTACTAGAAGACAATATAAGAAGACAAACGTGCATTATGCTGCCAAAGCAGTAAATAAATATGAAAACATGTATATACCTTCTTTTTCCACCGAGTCAACAACAGCATTGACAAGGTGTATTACAGTCACTACGGAAGCTTGTAAAAGGTATAAAAGGAGCAAATTAAAACAAACCTAGAGTTAGTATCACTTCAAACAGCAGACAGATACACATAAAAATCCCCATCAACACACTGAAATTGCACTTCGTTACTGTTTTATACAGCAAGATTATTGGTGTACATATATATTTACTCTTAATCTAGAGAGTAGTTACATGGAATACATAGAACACATATCTAAGCTCAATTTTGTTCTTGCTAAACACACAAAAGTACCTGTAACTACTCATGAAGTACATTTTGCATGAGCACAAGGCTGCTTAAGTTGTGTTAGAATTTTTGAAATGTTGCCCAAATATATTCATTTGCGTAATATTGTTTCTACACAGCAACAAATGAGACTTTTCTAAAGGCTTGTGTTGGGTGAATTAAGGATTATTGCATTAGACTCCTCCTTTAATAATGTAAACTACGTTGCCTCCCTACCAAGGAAAGATGGGAAAGAAATTTTCCCTGAAATGAACTTGAAGGACAGAATATGAAAAATACCTACTGGAAATTTCTGTTACTGATCTACTTCAATTTTGTATGAAATAGGGATATCACAGTAGGAATATCAAATTCAGGCTGTTACATGCTTATTAAAAAAAACCAAACCAGCAAAAAAACCAACAACTTTAATGAATGTATTTTTTGTGTCTTCTCTTTCCCTCAAGATAGTTTTCGAATGAAGAAGGATTTATTCTTACAGGGTAAAATGAAGTAAGCACATGCAACTTGTTTGCACAGCTCAGGGATTAAGTATCAAGCTAATAAATTCTGAATCTACCAAAATGGAGGGAAGGAACAACATCTATGATGCTACAGCTATTTCTCTTAGAGTGATGAGTAATCAAAATGAGCAATTAAAACATGACAGGAAATTGGAAAAAGGATATGCTAAACATATGAGATGGTGAGGAGGGGACAACATGTACAACACGACACGTAAAACCACAGGAAAAAGAGCTGGAAGTTGGTATCAGGTCTACTGAGAAAATGATGAAGACTGTAAGCATAGCATTTTACTTTCACCAATCATTAAACCAGAGAGGGTTTTTTCATGCTGTTAATAACAAATCACTCTACTTCACTAAGAAGCAGAATGTTCTTTATTCCTAAGCTAAAGGAATTTCAAGTTCTTTTTTACCAGGCAGAGACAAAAGCAGAAAGTGGAATAAAGAGTCAAAGCACACCTTAACTTATAAAATTAAGTTATGAGACAATTGTGGCTTTGTCCAATCAGTATGACATGTTTCTGAACACACAGATGCATTCATATCAACTATAAAAGCATCTGTCATCACGATGGAAAAGACATCCAATTGGTAATAATCAAACCCACAAATATGTATGCTGATTATATTTTGATGGACTTGAGGTGGGATCGAAGTATTTATACTTTTATATTGGCTTTTTTCAATGTATGAAATGTTTGGATGAATTCATTTCAATCATGGTGAAAGCCAAATATAGTGTTCTATTATAGCAAAATTCCTTTTTGTGCAGTTTCCTTCATTACTAAAGTAATCAAACTTACAAGCAAGTCCCTTAAACTCTGCTCTCACTCAGAACTGATCTGATCCATATGGGAGCTGAGGTCGCAGCAAGAAAAAGAGAAGGAAACAAATGAAACTGTAACACCAGAAAGCTTTTTACTGAGAGCTGAACAGCAAAGTGTAAGGCCATTTTTAAAATTCACTGTATTCTTGCATAGGGTGATAGTAACTAAGGATTATCTAGAAGAGTTTACCAAATTCTAATACATTTTAAACACAAGGTTCCGAGCAACTTGAGCTGCATTTTCTCTGTAATATTCTAACAGCAGAATAATTATATATCATTTTAAGGTAAAATAATTAACAGTTGGTGTAGATAGGTAAAATATTTTTTAAAAAAATTACCAGATCTGGGTATTAACATAAGTAAATACAAATATATATTAAATAAGCTACTATTTAATATATATTCAATATATGTAAATCTTACTGTTACTAAAGAGATACTGATGCAAAGACAGAACAAATGAACATCAGCAGTGGTAGAGAATGATTGCATTTTACGTACCATTGTCATCACATGATTCAGACTGGAAGGAGCTGAGAGACTGGACCTCAGACATGCTTTCTCTAGCACTGTAGGGATGGGAGCTCTTTTCATCCAGAGGCTTCTTAGAAAGGCAGGGGTCAAGATCTACTACTTTAGCTGAAAGAAAAAGTTTCAAGTGAGACAATGAATAGATTCTAGATTAAAGAATCAACACAATTTAAAGCTGAGATCTGCACATTTTCACAAAACTTAGTAGAGCACAAAGGCTGATCAGAGACAAAACCCAGTAAAGTCATAATTTTTTACTCTAAGAGGTATACACAGAGACTCATAATTGTACTACATTAAAATTGTGCCAGCACACACATTTAACAGGAAAGTAAAAAAATAAGAACATCTCTTACTGTCATAGTCAAAATCCCAGCTGGGTTTCTGTATGGAATCACTGTCTGAAGGTGAGTTGGAGGGAGGTGGAGGTGGCAAATTTGGTGCAACACTGCAAACAGCTACAGCTTTCCGGTGACCATGCACAGAATCTGGGTTAAAAGTACTAAACTCGGGGTGCTCAGGGATAGCAGACCCTTCAAAGGAATTCCTGTCCAGATTGTTCCTGGAGTCGCTCGGGATGCTCGGAGTGTACGAGATGGGACGAACAGGAACCTGTGGTGGGATGTCAGAATAGATGTTCTTATTCAATTTTGCATCGAAACACGGTCTTTGCAAGAAGGCTGTCGTAGCTCCCAGCTGCTTGTCTTCAGGTTCTGGCTGGTGCTTCTTCTTCCTGCCCACCACTTTGCGGCAAACAACAAAAATCACAACTAACAAGAAGATTCCCGCGATGAAAACAATAATCCCAATCACTTCGGCTAAGCTGATGTTCCAGGATGTTGAAACGTATTTATTAAGAACAATGTCTGTGCAGTGTTTGCCTCCAAATCCACGACTACAGTTGCAGTGATACGAGCCATAGGTGTTCTCACAAAGGGCACCATTGAGACACGGGTTTTCTACGCATTCGTCGACATCAGCCAGGCACCTATCAGAAACAGAGCACAGCAGTGATGCTTAGTTCACATCACTAGTCTTTCTTGCAGTCTTGCTCTCAACAATTTTCAATATATTTATTATAAGGTACTGCAGACTTACATGCATTTTGCTGTTTTATCAACATCCCAGATTGCAAGCAGTTTGAAGAGTTAATCTGTTAATTAACACTAGTAAAATTCAATACATGTGGAACACTACCTACCTTTCTCCACGAAAGCCTGCTTCACACTCACAAACAGGTCCATCCAAACTGTCAATACACTTGCCACTGTTTTTGCAGGGATTGTCTTTGCAATATGGACCCAGCTGGCATCTGCAAAGGCAAACCAAACAAAACCAGCTGAACGTTACCTTACTACAAGCAAGCTTATAATGTGGGATTCAGAGGTGTAACACAGGGGCTGTTAACTCCAGCCCCCCTCAAAGTCTGAGCTTTAAGTAGGAAACAGATAAAAAAAGGAAAAAGAAGAAGTGTTACATCTATATCCTGTTTTCTAAGGGGTTCATGGTACAATGTGGCATAGAAACATACCTTTGACCTGTGTATTGTCCTCGGCACTGGCAGATAAAATCATCACTGACTGGGATGCAAGTCCCACCATAAAGGCAGGGGTTGGAAGCACAGGGGTTGACACTTACATCGCAGTGAGTTCCCATAAACAAAGGTGCACACTTGCAGTAGTAACCTGAAATCAAATACAAGCCTTTTTGAAAGATGCACATGGCTTTACTGGATTGAAGATAAAATCCTCCCTGCCCACCTACAGATTTAAGATAAATTCGTCCCTACCCACCAACCTGCTACAAGAGAGAAAGGATAGGAAAAAATAGAAATGTTTTCATCGAAAGATGAAGCAAACTGTAAAAGTACAAGTTTCCTTACACATGACTGAAGGATAATTTCCATTTCTCTCACAAAACACAGGTTGTCTCAATGATTACAGAATTTTTAAAGAAAGATTCCAGAAGAGGCAGTTAAGAGGATGGACCTTGGATCTCAACACTGAAGATTAAAGCCCTACTTTGCCAGATGGACTTTGTCTACTTCATACCCCAAGGACTTGAATCTAGAAGGCATACACAGCCTTCCTACCTACACAACAACTGACCTTCTACAACTCTGGGAAACCAAGAACTATGCACAGAGTTGTTTTGTCCTTCAAAACAAAGAAGTTTAAAAGCAATTTTGAACACCAAAAGCAGAAGACTGAAGAGCAGCTTACCTCCATTTGACAGTGCGTTGCAGATGCCTCCATTCTGACACGGGCTGCTTGAACAGCCATCTGTGGCAGTCAGTAAGCACCCAGGAGTGACATCTACAGATTCTTCCATGTGTGCATAGTTTCGTGGCTTGCTGTTCAGGGGCAGCTCTTGTCCATTTAGTACAATGGAATCCATACAGCCTCTGAAACCATTGCTAACCTGAGGGCTTCTTCCATGTCTTGTACCTTGCTGACGAATGTGACCACCAAAAAACACATGATTGTCTAGGTTTAGTGTTCTAAGAGTACCAGGGGCAGTACCAGAGGCAGTGTGCACCCTGTCCAGAACAAGTCGTGCATAGTTTCCATCCACTTCAAGAGATATGGAATGCCACTGGCCATCGTTTATCTGAGTGCTCTGAACAGAGACAATCCCAGGTCCACTGCCACAATCAAATTTATACTGCAGTCTTCCATGATGGATCTACAGAGGAAAGCCACAACATCCATAAATGGTCAGCACGCTTAAAGAGTATAAAATATTGATGCCTATAAAAGTTTATGTTTGCTGGAGAGACAGGATGATTGTGGTGTTCATAAAAAGCAGTTTAATAACACCGTTTTCCAGTCACAGCAACTGTGATCTATTCTATATATTTTCTTTAATTGAGATGTACACTTTGTACATTTTGTTCCTCTAGTAAAGCGGTCATAGATCATAATCAAAATATTACAATACTTCAGTACCTTTCATCTTGTGCTTTGAGTAACTTTTCCTGTATGGACTCGAGTATTTTAGAGCAAATAAATATAAAGTTGTTTAAAATATATGATTCAGGAAGCTTTGTTTGTTTACACATTTAAAAAATTCTGTACAGGTTTGTCACCTGGATGTGTAACACACCCTACCTTTAAGGCAATCTTCAATTATAACAATTCTACAGAGATTTTAAGACTCGATCTTTTAATCTGACACAAAAATAGTAAGAAGATGGTAGGAAGAAAGAGGAAATATGCACTAGGAGATTTTAATATACCTCTAAGATACTGTAGTCTGTTCCTCGAGCATACATAACAACTGCATGAGCAGAGTAAGTTCTAAGCCTCATTGTCAGCTTCATTTCCTCTTTGTTCTCATTTTCTATGAGACGGTATTTCACATAGCTGCTCCCAGTAAATGTCACAGCAGAGCCAGCTGATGCTTAGGAACACAGAAAAGCATAAAAAGTGTTAGCACAGGACCGGAATCGAATTTATATTTGGAAAGTAATATATTTTTACACAGAGTTTTTTAGAGTTAGTTCCTTACCAGGACATTGTCCAGCTTTGCTGTCTTGGCAAACACAGGTGTATTTTCCTTCCTTTGGATCTCCCAAACATTCAGTACCTTCAGGACATGGGTTTCCTTCACACACACTGTTCACCAGGGGGCATTTCCCTTCTGCAAAACCAAATCCATTATTTCTTTTCTGTATTTTGTGAAAAGGGACTCTTAAATATAGTAGCTGAAAGTACCCCAAAATGATATTCCTAACAATCAGACAAGAAGTGAATACCAGTTATGGGGCACGACTGGCACAGACTAGACAAAGAGTGTGGCTGATGCTCATCCTTATCTTGATTACTCAATTCAGTAGGTGAAACTGGTGTTGTGGTTTAAGGCTTACCACCAGAATCACCCACCACAAAACACAATATGCAGATATTACACATGGACAGGGTAGGTTGGGGAGAGCAGAGAAAAGCACGTCTGTATTTGAGGCAGAAAAGGAATGGGCTTTAAATATTTACTTAATATGTGCAAGTTCACCCAGCAAGGTTCAGTCTTGATTTTAAAAACCAATGTTTTTTTTTTCCTCAGAGATAAAGATAAATTAGTCTACTGTAAGAAATCTTTGTACTTACATATATTTTAATGAATATTTATTGCTCAGATTACACTCATTCCCAAACAAGTTTGGAAACTGTGTGGGCTAGTCCTCTGAGCAGAAACAAAGAAGTATCCAGGTACTCTGCAGGAACTTACCTTTGTGCACACAAGACTGAAAATGGCCACCAATATAGGATAGGCAGTAACAAAAGGAATTAAATTATTTCATAAAATGGAAAATTAAGGTGTAGCTATAAAAAACATAAATATCTGCTCCCATAAGCTTGTATTAGGTAAACTCTAGAAATGAGGTAATGAGATAAGAAAGAATTACTCTTTACTATGAATAAAATGAGGCAATTATTATGGAGAGAGTTACAGAATGTTCCTAATCTTGTTCTGTAATAAAAATTTCCATCTGTGGATTACTGCTTTTCAAAACCAGAACAATCTTTTCAATGATAGCGTTTTCCTTATTGTTCTTACCTTTGCAAAGACAAACTGCTGCTCTGTGATGACGGGGAGTGACAAAACTCAACCTGGCTGTGCTGTGGGTTGACATGATGTTCTCATCCACTGTTATTTTTTCTTCACAAAATTTCAAAGGACAATCTAGGCCTGCACAGAGCTTATGAAACACATCAATTATCCGGACACCTAAAATCTCCTCTAGGTCAGGCACAGAAGAGTTTATCTTGTGGAGCAAAACTCTCATGGGGTGGTGAGAGCTACCAGACTTTTCAATATTCAGGAGGACGTCCAGATTAGAAGGAGGATCAGAAGGCTGCAAACTAACAATCTGGATGTCATTTCTCCTCACGCCCAAGATGTTTCTTAGTGCTCTCTGGAAATTGCGCCAGTAATCACCAATGAACTCCTCAGGGGACAGGTTTGCGAAGCGTATCGCGATGCTGTGGTTCAACACATCTTGTGTGATCTGTCTGATGTGCACACTGATATCGGCTGCAGTTGTAAATTTTCCATCTGTGACCGTGACATTTAGGAGGTACTGTCCTACATCTAACCTTTTATGTGCTATTAGTTTGCCGCCAGTACTGGAGACAGAGAACAGGGATTCCATTTTGGGGTCCAGACTGTACGTCAAGGTATCATAAACGTCTTGATCAGTTGCATGAATTTTTCCAATGACACCACCTGAATATTCTTCCCCAAAGGCTGTGATAAAGATTTCCAGAGGCAGTATTGCTGGAGAATAAATGCTTTCCTCAATAACTCTGATATCAATGTAAGTCAAAGATGACAACGGTGGTTTTCCATTATCTGCCACCTAAAGGAAAGATGAGGACAGATCTAAATTTTTGCTTTATCTCAAATTCTACTATAGATATTTATACTGTATACAGCGGAGCTGTATTTTTGTACCAAAAATCCCCACTGAAAAGTCCTATAGGAAAATAGCTTTACCTAAATTCTATAACACAATTCCTAACATAAAAGTGAACACTGAAAATTTAAAAAGCTTATACAAGTAGGCACAGAAATACATTTTCACTTCTCCCCAGATTAAAAGCCCACAGTGCTCTTATTACCTGCAAATGCCCAGAAGCTATTAACACTGGTAGCAAATACAGAGGAAATGCACAGTAGCTGATTTCGGACAGCAGATGGTGCTTGAAGCTTTTTTATATCAAGCACAGGAACACATTACAAATTTGAAATGAGTCATGCAATAGAAATGTACAACATGCTTCACTACAGTTAGGAGGTGGTCTGGAAGACAAGCTAAATGCACTGTGCCAAACACTACTTCAAAAGGAAAAAAAATGCACGCAGAAAGTTACAATTAATTATGTTGTCTTTCATGATTTTTGGTCACAGAGAGGGGAAAGAAGAGGCAGGTACCTGCAGTGCTATTTGCTACAGACAGTTAATTAACTATATTTAACTGTATCAGCTTAATTAAATTTTAAAGCCTTTTTGAACACCCTGTTCTCCATTTTGGACAAAGACATACACTGTTGTTGTATGAAGGCAGTAAAAAGAAGAGTGGAAAAGTGAGTAAAAAACATTCCCTTGGGTTCACTTTTTTCCTTTTGTTTCTCACCCCTTGTTTCTCATCTACCTTTTTTCCAGAACTCTCTCCCAGTTACTGAAAGTGACACTGAAGAAACAGTTAAAGAAGAACTGGTGACATGTGAAGGTGCAGAGGGGATATACAGGACTAAGAAAGTAGAAGATATCCTGCATTGTTTAAAAGATTTTGCAATAATTTTACAGAGTACACTTTGAAGATCTATGCAGAGAGGCTCCTTTGGATTTTTTTATACAAATTTAAGCAAAAGAGGAGTAACTCCAGGCACAGGATTATCTGTGGATGGGCACATAAAGGAGGCTTTTTTAAAAGGTAATGCGTGTCTCACAGAACGACGTGTCTTCATCTGTTTCTGTTAACTCCAAAAGACAGGCATGGCCAGAAACTTGCCCTCCAGTTACCCAAATAAATAACGAGAGCTTTAGCTCAAGTTGGCAAAGTTTTGTTTTGCCTAGATCTCTGCCTGGAAACAGGACAAGGCAGGCAGTTTAGCTACAGAAGAAATGCCCATGGGAAACAAGGAAAGGCTCCAAACAAACAGACAAGCAAAATTATAACAAATGGACAGCAAGTAGGAAAGAAGAGCCCCAAGAGAAATGCTTTTTCAATAGAGCAGATATTTAAAAATGTGCTGTGGTTTTGAACTGAAGACTTCACAGTGAGGCACAAAGGACTGCATGACTCATAGCTGAAGATTTCGCACACTAACGCTGTGAGACATTTGTTAATGGATAATCTATTTCCTTTGGAGGGAGGACAAGCAAACAAGTGGCATGCCCATATAAGGTGACCATTGGGGAAAAAAAAAAATCCTTATTTCTATTAAAATGACAAAAGTCAAGTCTTTTGGAGGTACACAGAGTGCACATGGGGAAGGTTTGTGTGGTTTTAGTGTTTTTTTCTTTTGGTTATGAATCCTTTCAAATGAAAGTATGCCTGTAAATTAAAAACATCACTACCTCAGCAATCCATTCAGAAAGCAACTAAGGTGAAAAAGGTCATTAAAAACTGAAAGGTTTTTACCTAAGGTCATTAAAAAAACTGAAAATGGGTATCAAGAGATCATACACATCCATTAACTTGTGTTTTGCAAGATCAAAATGCAGATATTAAACATAAAGCAAAATTGAGAAAATGCCTTCCTATGAAAAATATTATTTTAAAGGAACAGAGGAAGAATATTTTTGCCTCAACAGCCATGCCTATAGTTTTTTTGTGTATCATTGGAACTGGAGTCTTATGATAGAGAATGATAGTTTTAGTCTTGGATGCCTTCATACCCATGGATTTAAGATAATAGCAATAATATCAGTATGTCTATTGAAAAAAGCTAGCAAAGTGTAAAATGACAAATGGCAATTAAAAGACAGTGATATATTTTAAGAATCCAGCCAAGAATTTGGAAATCAAGAGATTGGACAGGTCCAAAATACTGAGATTGGGTACTAAAGCACACAAAAAGAGGCACATTAATACAGTCTGCTTTAATGGTTTACAATCTCTGAGAAGTCTTTGTTCTAAGTGAGTGTATTTGTTTGAAGACACTTGTTTAGCTACTGGATGCCATTCAAATAGCCCATATTAATTCAGTAATAAAAAGGCCCTTTTCAGCTGCTGTGCTGAAGACAAGATAGCTGAAGTGCTGACAGGCTGTTTACAAGCAGACTAGGGACCAGAAAGTGGCTTAGAAATGAAAGAATTGCAGATTCCACCCAGAGGAAGATGTTAAGACAGGCATCTCACACTTAAGAAAGTCAGGCACATAAGGCAGGGCCAAAGGTGCAGCTCAATCATGAAATGTGACAGTCAGTGTGACAGTCTATACACAACAAACATAACTGCCTGCACATGAATGTATAAGAATACATTTTAAAAGCAAAATAAATTGAAATTAGTTAATGCTTAGAGAAGATTCGAAGTAAAACATATGGATGCAGTACACTGATTCCACATATAGGAACAACATCCATAAACATAGAGGTGACTTTTGGGTAATTGGCACATTACTACTGAGGAAAAACTGGCTAACAGAGCCATTTATCTATATCCATAATATCTACATAACAGATATACCTGCCCCCATTTTCATCCCAATTCTAAAACCCTAAACTAAACTACATTTAAATGAAACTGTATCTGTCCTTCTACTGATGGCTTCTGGTTACTAACACTTCAGTGACTCAAACAGCAAGTCACAGTATCTGTGTGAATTTTTTCTTCTTTTCCCAAAGAAAACAGACTTTGTATAAATATGTCACAATTATCCCAGTGTGGACAGAATTTAGCATATGCTGTTGTAAACAGCACTGCTCTAAAGTTTTGCAAGTGCGTGTTTACTCATAAATTATCTGCAATAATATGTGTAAGAATAATTTGGAGATTGAAAGAAATTCCTCACATGAAAATGAACGTAAGAATTTTTCTTAAAACCTGAATCTGGAAATGAAGTTTAAGAATTAAGGCCGTCTATTTTTAGCCTACTAATTTTAAGCCCTCTTTTCCTAGCTGCTTAATTTACAGCTGAATTTAAAAGGACAAGAAAAGATTAAAGCAATTGGTTTGAACTTTTCTTAAGCTAGGATACAGAAGTATTTAAGAGAACTTAGCTAGGTTAACCTAACTTTGGACATGGTCTGGTCTTTTTGCACAACAATGGCAAATGTAGCATATGTAATAGCATTTCAGGGTCATTTTTTTAGTTTTATGTTGGGGTTTCCATTACAGGGTACTGAGATCTCAAACTACTGCAAGTTTCAACGCAATGAAAAAACGTCTACTGAAAATACCATGAAAAAACGTCCAAACTTAGATGTTTTCAACTGCCACCGAAAAAAGAATGTGGCACTACAGGAGGAATTTTCATTCCTGCTGTGTTGCACAATATCCCTGTTTTCATCATGTGGCTTTAGTCTAGCACACAGCTTCAAGGGTCAGAACGATAGTGGCAAGAGGAATTCTGCAGCCAACAGTGAGTGGCTCAAGGGGCCTGTCCCTGCTAGTTTTTTCAACATTCCAACCTGAAGGCAAAGGCCTTATCAAGACCACTCCCCCAGTGAACATTTCACTTACACCTTACTTCTACTGTAAGTTTAACTGAACTTATCATTGCATCTGTGCAGCATTTAAACCAACAGACTTAATGTCACCTCGTGAGACGTGCCTCAAATGGCATGTGAGGATCTCCTAACAGAAAACACATATGGTGGAATGAACACGAGTAGGCAAAGTTAATTAAATACTCACAATGCAAAAACAGCAAGAGGAACGTGGCAAAAACAATCCTACCTTAACATGAAGCAAATAGTGATCTCTCACTTTGCGGTTCAGGGCGGCGCTTGTGGTCAGAACTCCCTGTGGGGTGATCTCAAAGTTCTCTCCTCGTTTCCAGTCAGGATGGTGAAGAGGAAAGGAGGCCCATTGTGAGAAGAATCCCTGTCTGTCACCACTAGCTGCAGCACACTGAAGCCAATAGGCTTATTTTCCTGTAGATAATATATAAGTTTTGTCATAACCAAGGATATGGTCTGATGCTGATTTCTTCCTTCCAACAGAAACCTCAAAAAATTACTGTCAAACCAGTTAATCAGTACAAGAGAAATCAGAATGACAATATTGCTTCAGGGAAACTACTACTTCTGAGAATAAGACTCAAAAACAGTAGAAGGAAAAAGGCAGTTTTTTAAACTTTGTATTGTATTTTTGAAGGTAGTTCAGCCTTGGCACTTTACATTTTCCACTTCTGGTCTGAATTAATATTACTGTAGCCCAATTACCAAGTCAACAAAGACTTGAAATTTAGAGAAAACACCTGTTAAGAATAATCTAATGCCTTTGTTGGGAGGACTAGAAAAATATCCTCCTTCATCTGACCCCTTGGACCTCTAATTCGAGTTCTGAGTACAGCTGTGGCTGCTACAGCCACCATCCAGTTAAAATATGAAATTCAGGTTTTAAAATTTGCGTCATAAAACCCCTTCAAATTTGCATCACATGGATGTCAGAGGTTTTCACAGACATTTCACATATATTGGCTATCATGTATCTTACACATACATACAACTTTATGTAACACTTATAACACTTCTCCCAGAATACCTGTGCTCTAATGTATCAGCCAGATTTTTATATAGACATAATAATTTGTAAAGCAAGAAAAGTAGAAACATTATTTTAAAGTACAATGATAACAAAATGCCATCCCTTTCACTGGTGTAAAAACTCCTGATAACAATTCTCTGTTTCTGAGAGAATAAGCCAACTTAGATATCAGATACTGCAAAAGCTGAAGCTTTCTCCCTTTTCAGCAAAACAAAGATCATTGCTTTAAAATACAAATATTTACAGTTGGACATCCAAAGTAATTAGATTTTCCTAAGAGCTAAGCACATTTTCTACTGCATCCAAATATAACATCTCCAATACATGAGGAAATGCACACGATGCATTCTTGGGCAACTCCTCCTTTTTCTCTGCTACCTTCAAGGAGGGCAGAATGAACTATTGAATATGAATGAACTATAAAACAAGGGGTCTTCCTTTTTAATTGGGTAAGGGATACAAAACAGACGTTGGGTACATAGTCTGCAGTTTAACAGAGATATTAATTAACATTTATTTCAAGAAAGACTGTAATTGGGGAAAGGAGGTACATTTGCTAGCACATAAATATGAATCTTGTGGGGTTTTTTTTCCTTTTTTTTTTTTTCTTTTTGTTGTTGTTGTTTGGGTGGGGTGTTTTGTTTGTTTTTTTTTTTTTTTTTTTTAAAAGCAAGATCCAGGACATCTTATTTGCATCCTGTGTGTATACTGTATCTATTCGCTTTGCCCTATTTCAGAAAGCTGCCTTTAAAAATGATGCACACTTGTCTCAAACACAAGTGGTGTGTTAGGATGGCACAGTGCATCAGGCAACATTGTCTGATCCTCACTGATCTACTGTACCAGGCCAGGAAACAACAGCAGGACACAAGGGATTGAGCTCATTTACATTACTAATCTACAAGCATTTTCATGCAATTCCTTTGTTGACTTCCAATCATTTCCTATTGCATTTAGGAAGACAAGAAGTACAGATGCTGACCTGCTGCCTTTGCTTTAGCAGTTTTCTGAACCACACACTTGAGAATGTGGCCCACTGTTACCATCCTACAGTGTAAAATTAGTCAAAGGATTGGTATGCAGCCAAGTGAAATTCCACTCTTGCTCTAACTGCTGCTGATCCCAGAGGAGCCCAATGGGAATTGAGGCTTAACCTATGTGCCATGGTGCAGAACACTAGCTTCACAGAAACAGGTACCTAAAGGATATTTTTCTAAGCAGTAACTCCGAAGACTAAAAAGAAATGGCAGAATTTTAATGTATTTTAGCATCCTTGTATGATTCTAAGACTGTTCTATGCATAAATGGAATGTATAATATATATATATACATGTACACACATAAGGAATCTGAAAAATAACCCAGAGAGGTCATTGCAGTCTCCCTCACTGTCAATATTTCAGAACTGTCTGGACTCAATCCTGTGCCTTGTGCTCTGGGATGACCCTGCCTGAGCAGAGAGGCTGCAGCAGACGACCCACTGTGGCCCCTTCCAACCTCACCCATTCTGTAATTCTGACAATTGCAATGTAGGTCTCTACATAACGTGCAAACAAGAATTTTATAACCCTCAACACTTGTTTGATAAATAATCTCACTGGCGACCTTAATTAAAAATACAGAAAATTTAAATCACAAATTCGCAGTCTGATAACATTATTGATTTAATTACTTCACTAGTATTTACCTGGATGATAACACTATAGTTTCCTTTTGAGAACACTGGAGGATTATCATTTACATCAGAAACATCAATGTAACTGTAGTTGTGTTAAGCTTAGGTGGGCTTCCATTATCTGAAGCTTGAACTGTCAAGGTATATCCTGAAATCTAAAAAATTAATTAAAAAAAAATTAAAACATTTACTGAAGAGGAAACAAATAACAAACTCAGATTTTGTTTTATGGAGGAATTATTTTAGCACAACTCTCAGCAAAGCTTTCCTTCATATACTTAATCCTTTCTCTTCCTCCCAAAAGTACTGATATAAACAGAAGCTGCACTTTATTATAGTATATTAATTTTGGAACATGACATGATGCTTTACAAATAGAGTAAAAAAATGGTGCTCATCAATTATGTATAGGTAAATTAATCCCATAAAAACACAGAAAACTCACCTTTTCTCTGTCTAGAAGCTTAGTCACTTTTATTTCACCCCTGGTAGGGTCAATTGTAAAGGATTTCCTTGATTGCCATCTATAATTGTGTAATGAATGTGGTTGTTGGAAGGTCCATCAGCATCATCTGCCATAACCTAAGGGACATTACAGTCTCATTTAAAACAGGCTGAAATAGACTCTAGCACCTTCCAGATTAACTAAGCCTAAAGATCAGCTCTATTGGTCTAACAAATTTCATAGTTCACAGAAATGCCATCTCAATAGGATATTTCCTTATTTTCCTTTCCTTAATTTCCTGAATTTCTTCTGAAAGTTAAGTCACGGTCTCACGAGGAGAACATAAACATTTGACAAATATTATCTACTTGCCCACAGCAGCTGAAGTCCCTACTCTGAAACTTTTTCAAAGTAAATTTTCAACTCACTCAGTGGCAAACATTTATTCACTGATGTTGATCTTCAAATCAATCCTTCTTCCTTCAAAACTGAAAGCATGATCACCACAACAGACTATTTCAAGGTAAAAAAACCCCAATACGTACTGTAATAACTGATTGCTCAAGCATAGATATTCACTGATTACTGCAGTGTAAGTGTCTTGGCTAAACACTGGAGAATTGTCATTGATATCCGTGACATTAATATTCACTGTTACAACATCACTTAACGAAGGCGTGCCTCCGTCTGTGGCTTCCACTGTCAAGTAGTACTCATGAGAGCTTTCATAATCCAAACTCTCAATGATAAAAATGGCTCCTAGGAAGAAGAAGAAGAAAAAAAAAAAAAGCTTCAATCAAACTCTGCTGCTGTGTATTATCTGTGTTGGAAATATTTATTTTGACCTGGCAAATATACAGCTTCTTCAGGGTTTGATTTGTCACTGTAAAGTTAGAGCTACTGAGTGAAATGATTATGCTTTACACATGTGAGTAAAAATATGCAAAGTTCCTACCATTAACAGAAAGGTTCACAGCTTAAAACAACTTGGCTTGCATTTTTTAATATGAGCTTTTAACTGACTAGTTAAAAGTCAGTAACTGACTAGTGCAGTCCCTAGCATACACACTCGATTTGCTGGATGAGTTTTTCTGGAACCATTTTACTCCTTTCAAATATGGGAAGTTTACCTGGCAAACTACTTATATACCTTAATACCAGCATGTCCACTGGAATAAGTAGAATTATAATTTACACTGTCCTAGTAGAATTAACCACTAATTATTTAACTACTAACAGTTCTAATTCAACTTAGAATTAACTTTCGGGGTAGAAATTTTATTTAAAAAAAAACAACAAAAGAACCCAAAGCCCAAACAACTTTACCAGAAACTAGCTCTAGAAAAAGAACTACAAAAGTAAACAAAACCAAAATTGAGGTGTTTATTGATTTTTAACAAAGAATTGTCTTTAATAGTGAAAAATTCTCAACATAACCTAAATAGTCCCTGAGATTCAATGCTATCATACAAGCCTAAAATCATACACGTCATGCTGGATATAATGGTTGAACATAATATTCCTATTCCAAGCTCTCTTTAATGCCATATCAAAGTTCTCTAGGAGTACTGCCTTTGTGGACCAATGACGGAATCTTCCCAACCAATGTTATTTCTAATCCTTCTTTTTGCCAAGCCTGGCCATCCTTCTGATCATACACTTTCTGTGGAAAGACTATTATGTCCCTCATTACAGATCTATGCCTTTCCACCTGCCTGCCCCCAGAGTGGGGGGAATTTCCAGTTAGGAAACCCTTACTCTTGCCAGATGAATGAATCTAATCCAAGTAATAATCTAATAATAGAAGCGACAAATATAGCTCCTATTCTACATTTTACTGCACTCCTCTAGTAAGCACGCTGCAAAATGGGTGAAAGACAGCAGCAGCAACTTTACAGCCAGGATGATGCATATAAATTGTACATTACCTGGTTGAACTATGGAGGGGAAATGAGTATGGCATTGTGCTTGCTTGGCCTAACGTACATTCAGAGCTGTAATAACCTCTTACCTGTTGTTGAATCGATGCTGAATTTCCCATGTTCGTTCCCACTGACTATTGAGTATGTGATTTCAGCATTGGCTTCAATGTCTCTGCTTGCAGCATAGATCTGGAGAACTTCAGTGCCAACCAAAATGTCCTCTGATACACTTGCACTATACTCCCTGTGCTCAAAACACGGGTGGGTTGTCATTAATATCCAAAACAGAAACAACCAGACTACTTGTGGAAGACAGTCTTCGAGGTAAACCTTCATCTGTAGCCTTCAAGGTTAATGTATAGACAGCTTGTAATTCCCGATCCAAAGGCTTCTCCAAACGGATGATTCCAGAGAATTCATCAATGGAGAACTGCCCCTCTGCAGAGTTCACCAGTGCATAATGGATTCTGCGGTTCAACCCTGCATTTTGAAAACAATTTTCAAGTATGAAGCAGCCCTTAAAGTACGTAACAAGGGAATAATTCATCTGATAGCCACAGAAATAAGACGTGCATGCAAATATTATCATTCATGTTAAAAGTAAATTTCAGAAGGAGTAAAAAGTCTCCTGTGAAGGGGAGAATTTCTTCAAAAAAAAAATTTAAGCTAACACTTCACTGCACTGGTTTTCTGTCATACAGAAAACATGAACCATGGTTCTGCTTCAGTTACAGCACTAGTTAATATGAAACAATTGTAATATAAATGTAATTATAACTTTGTAAGAACAGAATCTGCTTAGCAAGCTTGTAGTAACAGAGAAGGATATAGGTGAGTCAGGCTGCATCAATTAACTAGACTCAAAACCAGTATGTTTATTTAGAATCATGCCTCAAAATTAACAGGAGCATAATTTCTAGCAACATCTCTTTATAAAGCAACAAAAACCTTATAGATTTTAGGAGCAAGGATTTTGGTCTGCCTGAGCCTCGAAGACTAGTGAAGTATAAAATCATCTGTCTGTTACCTTCCAAATGAGCAATCTAGCTTTTTAACAAAGCAGGGCAGTTGTTTAGGAGACTGAAGCAACCATTCATTAACACTATTTGATTAAGAAATTGACAAGATGTGAAAATCACACACTTTTAAAAACACTTTTGTGTTGTGTTCCTTACAACAAAGCCTTACTAACAAACTCTTTCTAACGCCATTTTCAGTTTCATGTTCACTTAAATATCTGTAACTGAACAATGAAGACAAAGAGACAGTAGAAATCTTAACAGCAATACATAAAGCTACAGCTAATCAGGGTTTTCCTGATGGTTTGATCATGGATGGCTGTCCTGAGAAGCACACATTCAAAAATCCATGAATGCCCATTTACATGAACAGATATGCTTGACAGCACTACTACTTACCTCAGGAGTGAAAGGATGAACCTAATCAAACACAACAATAATACTTATGACATTAAAATACCCTACATTTTGTTTCTCCTCTCTCTCTGCTTTTTTGCAAAGACACTATAGGAGTGTCTTCCAAGCTACTCCCACGTGCAAGTCAGGTGGTTAAATGATTTAGTAGACCAAATATATCTCTCAGGAGTCCATCAGACATCTGTCAGCTCTACTGAAATACTTGACACTTCTCAGGATAAAACTACAGAACTAATACTGTAAGTCTGAGGACAAAAGTATCAGTCAAGGAAATGCATACCTGCATCTGCATCTGCTGCCTGCACTCTTGTCAGAAGGGTTTTTAGGCTCTGTGTTTTCAAACCTGTAATGGAGTAAGTATCACTTGTAAACTCTGGGGCATTATCATTCACATCTTCCAGAGTTAGGATGATGTTTGCTTGGCAGAATCTTCCTCCCTCCATCTGTGGCTTTCACTAGAAGATGATAAACTGCTTGCTGCTCACGATCGAGTGCCATCAATGTTCTCAGTTCACCTATAAACAGCATAACACATAAGTGGATGCAAGTTGCAAGGCTTAAGTACCCCTAACATGTTTCCCCCTAAAATCAGAAAAGCTAAACAACAATTTTCTTCTTCACAGTGATTGCATCAGTGGCTAAGTGAACAGCTGGATTGCATAAATGAACTCCACTTTGGGAAAGCATAAAAGTGACCTGCCTTTTCAGCTTGCAAAGATTAAGAACTAAAACCCTTTATTTTTTTTTTCTAATGCTCTTTGAACAGAAATTAGCTAAACTCTCTGATAGTGCAGAGAGAGAATATGTATACAGACAAAATCCATGTGTGTTTGTGAAAGAAAATGAAAATATTAGAATTCTGGCTTTTAAAAAATGCAAGGTTAAATGCATGCCTGGTTTTCCTGGGCTGTTTAGTTGTATTACTTCCATAGCTATTGGTATTTCCTCCTCTAATATTCCATGAATAAACAGAGCTATTCACTATAAGATCTTTACTCTAACACATACTTTCTTTCTAAAGTGACAGAAAACATGAGAGGATACTACTATGTGTAGTCCACAGTCTTCTTATAAACAGTTCAAAAAAGTATTGTGAAACATTCTTTGTGAATATTCTAGTCCTACCAATTCTCAAATTCTGTTACAACACAGTAGCACGTCACAACAGGTGACATTCAAAGCCAAAAACAACCTCCCAAACACATGAAGTAAGGTCCTTCTCATTTGTCACTGGAAGTTTCTAATCTCTTCTCATTTTTTCATTCATCTTATTTCATTTTTTCTACACTGTTTACCTTCCTACTGCCTGTCTACTGCAGCCTGCACAGTACAGGATTTTGGCAACAACTGTGACCTATATTGTAATACAAAACACACAAAAGCCATGAAGATCAAAGTGAAGCAAGTTAAAAGTTAATCTCATTTATAAATTTGACTTAATCTCATTCCAGTAAAACTGGGGCACTTCTGGTGTTTGCTATGGAAAGGAAATTTGTTGCTTCATCCAACCTCATCCCGTTTAATTTTCCAAAACAAAAGATGGCAAAGAGAATCTGAATGAAGATATATTCAGTTACAAACCATTATTGCTACTACTACAGTGAATATAAAAAAAGAGCAAAATTAATGGCATACTTTTATTCCAGTCACTTCAGCATGGAAGTTTCTGGCTTCAGGGCAATTACCCTGTTTACACTTTAGTTCCTCATATATTAAATACTTGCCTTTTGCCCGACTTTATTCAATATATATTATTATTGTGCAGTAGAAACTCACATTTTAAACCATTGTACAATAACCATCCCTAAGTGGAAATTTTAACGACTGACATTTATGTGTGAATGTAACAGCAAAACATTTTATAAAATGAAGTGACTGGATTCTTGTATAGTGTAAAAAGTATTTTACCTGTGTCTGGGCTGAGTCTGAATTTTCTGCTCCTGTGCCATGCAGAGTGTAAGTAATTTCTGCATTGGAACGAATATCTGCATCTGTAGCAGACACCTGCATTATCAGTTTGCCAGGAAGGGCATCTTCAGGAACTGAATCAGCATATGAAGTCTGCAAGATTTCAAAGTTACAGTGAAAAACTGAACATCCAAAGTAAGCAGAGCTTGGAAAGGGGAGGGGAAGAAGGAACAAAAGAGAAAATAATATTCTGTTTGAATGTTGGTAACATACAGTGTGAACCAGATGATTAAATAACTGAAAATTAAGAGAAAAGAGTATGGCTTTCTAATGAATCACATCACACTTATTATTATTATTATTATTATTTAATACTGCAGCTATAGGGACTTTTGAACATAACTGCATTGCTCAGAACTCAAAACACTTGTACCTGATAAACTGGTAATGGAATGTGTTCCCAAAATAGGAGTTAAAAATTTTTGCTTATTTATTTTTATGTCTTTTGGTGGATCATCTTTTCTAGGTCTGTCTCAGTTTATAAAAAAATTGATATCTACTCTTTTAATGACACAAAAGCTTGTAGATCAAATTAAGAAAAAGGATTCAGAATTTTATGGCACTAAGCACTCTTACAGCTCAACCATGTCAGGAATGTGCACTACATTAGAAGTACTAAGTCTTGTAACACAAAATTAACAAAGGGGAAAATAAAGGAAAAAAAAAAGAAAATACTGACTTGCCAGTGTGCATAACTGCAACCATTTACACAGAAGTAACCAACAGAAACATGAAAAGGAACCCTATGTTCACTGTATACTTGTTTTTCCTAGTACAAGGGAAGATTTCAACCTGGTAATTTCTAATCTGTGTTCAACTATGAAAAGTCCAAAAGAGGCAATAAAACATCTTTCAGGGCTATCTTCTTGAGTTTTTTCTATTCCTTGTTTTTCATGTTCATTTTTGCAGACTGTAAAATCTGATCAGGTAGACAGCTTCGTAAGCAGAAAACATTTATGGGTTAGAGATTTTTGGTGCTGTTGACTGCAATTGCAGGGTAATGTTCCATTCTTTTCAACTCTTTTACGCCAGGAAATACACACACATTTCAACTAAGCAATGGGATTAATCTTTCTTTAAAACTTTGCTTCTTTCATAAAATAAAGGATATAAATGATGATGGCTGCAGCTTTACAGGCTTCTTTTTGGAAAAGCATTAACACAGGAGCGATTTACTACAATTCTCCTTATATCTCTCAAATACCCACTGATTATTAATGAATTGTCTTCAGATTTTTAAAAGATCTGTCTGTGAAGTGTCTTTTATTTGACAGCATTCTATTTTAATAGTCCAAATTTTGTTACTGGCTTAAAGGAATAGCTATTTCGTCAGTCTCCTGAGAAGCAATTTTAGAGAAAATGTAAATTCTATGTATGAAAGCAGCTGGTAATGGAAGATACAAGACTCTGCCTACCTTTTCACAAACAGGGCTATTATCATTAGCATCTAGGACTTTAACCTCCACCACAGCTTTAGCTGCAAAGGTCCCATCAGTAGCTGTAATATTTAGAAGATAATGATCCTTTTCTTCCCTGTCAGAGGCTTTTTGACATAGACCTTCCATTCGTTCTGTATATTTTCAATAGCAAACTGTCCCAAAGGATCACCTCCTGAAATACAAAAAAATAAAAAATATTTAAGGATGGAGATTTCTACTGTTACTCTCTCAAAATTAAGGTAGAGCTTAAAAATAATAATAAAAAAAATTGCAAACAAGCAGCCATTTTCTGGCTTTATGAGGAAACAGCTTCATTTCCCAGGCAGAATTGTTAGATGTTCACACAACCAATTCAACTGTGGCCAACAGATCCATAAAAACTAATGTAGAGATTCATGTAGCATTATAGAAAAACATCCTATCATGACATATGCTAAATAAGAACAATACTCCACTGAAAAGTAAGTCTATTATTTTGTAAAATTTCTTTCATTTCTTTACATCACTAATCTATGTATAGTTTTTTAATCAAATTCAATTGTATAAATAATACAGAGAAAGGCATTTTAAGCAAGGCACACGTGAAACAAAGCCAACTAAAACTCATTTTTCCACTGAAGTTTTAATATTCATATTAAAACACACACATTCGCTCTTTGCAGCTCTATGGTTTCAAATGCTTTCCAATTTTTTCAAAGATTAAGCTGTATCTCCTATCTCCCAGCACTACTCAGATGGCTATTCTGACATTACCCAATATTTACCTGTGATATAATAAAAGACTTGTCTATTGGTTTCTTCTGTATCAGCATCTGTTGTACTCAGGATGGCAATCACCCCACCAGGAGGGTCATCCTCACTGACTGTTCCTTTGTAAATCTCTGCAGTGAACCGTGGAGGATTGTCATTCACATCTGTGACAGTCACTTCAACCACAGCCATGGAAGACAGTTGAATTTTTTCACCCCGGTCGGATGCAACCACCGTGATTTTGTATTTGTCTTGTTTTTCATGATCCAGTTCTTTTAGAGTGGTAATCCAGCCAGTTTCCATGTTATGGCAAAAGAATCCAAAATTTCTAGTTCTTGAGAGGGATCCAAGCTGTAAGTAACCTGCCCATTGAGTCCTGAATCTAAGTCAGTTCCTTTAACCTGTATGACTCTCGTTCCAGCTGGTGTGTTTTCTACAGTGAATGCTTCATATGGGTTGGACTCCAAAATGGGTTTGTTATCATTCGCATCTTTTACCTGAATGCTTACCTCTACTGAGGAGACAACATTATAATCTTCACTTGTGTACTGTGCTTGAACTGAGAACTGGTACCACTTTGTTGTTTCATGATCAAGGTTCTTCTCAAGTTTCAACTCTCCAGTTTGTCGGTCAATGACAAAAAAATCATCTCTGTTGCTTTCAGGAGTGTTCCCTTTAATCAGATTATATACTAAAGTCTGATTATGCTCTGCTTTGATAACATCTATCACAGTTCCAATTGGAATGTCCTCAGAAACAGTATAAGAATAAAATGGTTCTGAAATTTTGGAGGAGGCACTTCTGGTGGAGTATTCTGGCATAGACAGGAACAACTGACTCTTTTTGGGGGGTTCCACCATCAATTGCTCTAACGAGGAAAGTAAGAAACTCATTTTCCAAACCAATTAAGCTTTCTTTTGTAGTAATTACACCAGACAATGAATCAATTTCTAAATTTTCTTCTACATTTTCGGACTCTGCTTCAATAGAATATGTGATGTCTGCATTTGTACCTTCATCAGCATCAGAAGCCCAGACTTTGATGACCGAGGTACCCCGCGGAACATCAGACCCAATATTCACCTCATACTCTGTTGCTCGGAATTGAGGCGCATTATCATTGTCATCTGTAAGAATTACATTAACAGTACAGAAAGCAACTTCCCTCCTGAATCTTTGGCCATTTAAACTGATGGCAATTACTTTTTCTGCTTGTGGTTTCCCGGTCCAAGCTCTTCAGAGGTAAATATCTGCCCTCTCTCGTTTGTATAAAATCTGTCTTTGGCAAAGTCATTTACAATGTGGTAAGTGATATGGCCATAGGTACCAGAGTCCTCATCTGTCGCTTTAACTTCAGTAACCAAAGTATGCAAAGGAGCATTTTCAGCTAGTTCAACCTCATACTCATTCTGGCTGAAGACAGGACTGTGCATGTTGGCACTGATCACAGTTATATGGACTTGGGCTGAGCTTCTGAAGACACCATCAGAAACCGACACATTAAGATTATAATGTGATCTCAGTGTCTGTCTGCGTAGGTTTGAGATGGTGATAATGCCAGTTTTACTGTCAATCACAAAATTCTTCTGATCGTTGCCTGTCAGAATGGAGTACTCCAGCTTGTCAACATCTGAACTATCTGCATCTGAGGCTTGCACACATGTCACAAAATGTCCTCGAGGAGCCAGTTCACTAATTTTAGCTTCATAAAGCAATTGGCTAAAAAGAGGGGGGTTATCATTGAGATCAGTTACATCCACAGTTACAACAGTATCACTGCTCAAGGGCAGCATGCCACCATCTACGGCCCTAATTAGTAACTTGTGTTGCTCATTTGTTCATAGTCCAAAGTTCTTGCTGTAAGAATAAGCCCAGTGCTGCTATCTATGTGGAAGTAGTCATGACTTCCACTATTATCTTCAACCAAGTGATAGGAAATCCCCCTGTTGGTTCCAGAATCGGCATCTGTGGCGCTCACTTGAGCAACAGACGTTCCAACAACAGATGCTTCAGAAAGAGTTGCAATGTAAGACTGCTCTGTAACACAGGAGGATTATCATTGATGTCTTTCCACTATTATGTCTACAAACACATCAGCATGTGCCCCATTCAGGGAAGTCAGTGGCTCGGACACTCAGTTTGTAGGCTGGATGAGACTCAAAGTCAAGAGGGGCAACAACATTTATAACTCCAGTATTGAAGTTGATAGTGAACTGATTGAAGGGATCTCCAGCCGTGATTGCTGTAGAACACCTGAGTCCTTCAGGGCTGATTGCTTGTACATGTACCACAGGACTGTGGAGCTGAATGTTTCTGGTATCTCTGCACTGTAGAAAGGCTTTTCAAACACTGGCATCGCTTTACTCATAACTGTAATTGGGACTCTAACTTCAGCTGAAAATGCAGGGTCTCCTCCATCTTTTGCCACTACTGTTACCAGATATTCCTTATTTAGCGTGTCTGGTTCAAACAACTTCTTCAGGGAGATTTCGCCAGTGGGATCAATTTGGAAATGTTCGTGATGTTCTTTGAGCTAGTAATGCACCTCTCCATTTTTGCCTGCATCTTTATCTACTGCTGTCACACGTTGAATAACGTGGCCTACTTCAGAGTCTACTTTAACAACAGCATAATATGGAAGACTGACAAAAACGGAGCATTATCATTTACATCTTCTACTGTGACTTTAACTACAATGTGTGCAACAACTGATGGTTTATTTTCCTCTGTCACTTCCACGAGCACATCAAAAGATTCTGCTGTTCGCGATCAAATGGTATTCCCGTTGTTGAAAGGACTCCTGAAGTCTGGCTTATTTTAAATCTGCTGTCTGGATTTAGAATATGGTAAACAAAGGCCTATTTATTTGATTCCCTATAGCAGTAACAACACAGCTATTGTTTTTGCCTCTGTGGAATTCTCCTGCACCGTTGCAGAGTAAGAACTCTGTGTGAACTTCAGCTGGCTTGCTTTGCTTTCTTTCACATTAATTTTTACAGATGCAGTGCTTGCAAATCTGCCATCAGATGCTCTCACGGTCAATTCATATCTGCTTCTTAACTGAGTCGTGTTTTGTACTGTACATCTCCAGTCTTAGGGTCTATTGAAAATTTTTCTCCAATGTTGCCTTCAATAATGGAATAAATTAATTGGGAAAAGACGCCTGAATCTGCATCAGTGGCATTTACCGCTGATGACTTTCACGCCTTTATAAGTTGGAACCAGAATGGATGTCTCATATAGCTCCCTTGAAAACACAGGAGGGCAATCATTGATGTCAATCACATAAATAGTAACATTAGCTGCATATTCCGCATACAGACGTGGTATCCCCGTGTCATGGACTTGCACTGAAAAGTGGAAAATATTTGTCTCCTCATAGTCCAGACTCATTACTGTCCGAATGGCACCAGTGCTAGAATCAATGGCAAATACTGGCGGACAGATGGTTCAACAATCTGATAAACAAGCAAAGCGTTAGATTCTTTGTCAGCATCTGTAGCTCGAATTACTAACGGGATATTCTTGTCAGTCAAAACCACACTGTTAATTGAAGCTGATTCACTGATGAGTCCTGTATATTCAGCCTGCATGAAAATTGGTGCATTGTTCATTCTCATCCCGAAGATGAACCAAAACTGTTGTGTTACTGGACAAGCCAGCCATGTGTGTTCCTTGCACAGTTAGAACATAAGAAGGCAAAGTTTCAAAATCAAGTATCTCTGAGTAACGATGACACCTGAGTTGGGGTTGATAGCAAAGGCATCATCTGTATTACCATCTTTTATTTCATAAACTACAGAAGACTGACTGTATGCTGCAACCATTCCAACAAAACTGCCAACATTGGCACTTTACACTGATTTCTGCAGAATATTCTTTGGCCGTGAATTTTGGTGAGGCATTATCAGAAACCGTAACAAATATGTGCACAGAGGTCACTTCACTCATTGGAGGATGTCCTTTATCTGTAGCTTTTACCATCAGGTTGTATTCTTCCTGGTTACTACGATCCAATTCCTTGGCAATTTTATATCATACCCAAAATGGGATCAATAAAGAAGGAATTTCCAATATTCCCTGTGAAGAGAGAAAAAGAAATTAAGAAAGAGGCATACAGAATTTAAGGGATGACTGCTTATTTAGCTCTATACTTAAAGAGACATAGATGGAACACAGAGACTACAAAAGTTACTTTGTTTTGCTTAATAAACATTTGTAGTCTCTCTGGAAAGTTTTCTGTAATCAAGAGCTGGCAGTAATTCTAACTTTACTTGTGGAAATATTGCATAAAATATAGTTAGCAAAGCCATCCAAGCCTTGAAAATAAATGCAAAACATTTTCTTTTAGCAAAATGTAAATATCAACCTGTAGCTGAAAGGAATTCAGAAGTTAATATTAGTGGAATAAAAGTTACATTTTTATAATCTAAAACACTGGTATGCTTTGGATAAGAAAAAAGAAGGGTTGTAACAAATCCTTGTGAATCTTAATTGTTTATACAAGCATTACTTCAGTTACTGCTTCAAAAACAAACTTTTTGCATTGGACAAATAGTTAACCTCTCTTAACTTCCTACTGATACATAGACAAGTTATTCCCAGTGATAGAATGGAAGAAAAATAATGCCTGCTAAGAACCCGCTTTAGTATAACACTGTTTGCCTCAGAATTTTGAAATATATAGCTGAACTACACTGCAAGACTCTGCTGATGTATTGAATATGCTAAAATTTAACATTTTTAGTTCCCTAAAAAATTGACATTACTAAAGCCATGATCTCAGCATAAAAAATCATTAAGAACTTCTGAGTTCTGCACACAAGTAGGCAAGAAGGAGGTTTTTGGTTTTGTTTGGGTTTTTTTGTGAAAGTTTTTTTTTGGTTGGGTATTTTTGGGTTTTTAGAGGAGACTCTAAACACAGTGGCATTCTTAGAATATCCCATTACAAATCTAAGCAGCCATTACAAGCATTTAAGGAACTGTTCCTTCCATTTGCTTAAAATATCAATTATAATGATTTAACCTCCCAGTAGACCACAATCCTATAAAATAAACCCTTACAGGTCTTACATTACTCCCTACAAAAAACTAGAAGAAAGGAAGAGAACAGCCTGGTACTTTATTCCAGACTGCAGGCACACATTTTTTTTCTTTGCCATTGTTTGGCATTCATAAAACAAGCACTAACAAAATGGGAAAGGCAAAAGAAAAATTCATGGATGTTGGTGTCCTGCTAGTAAATATCATATTTTTAGAAACGAGAGAAAAAATCTCATGTAATTTAAGCAACTTATGAGACACTCAAAAACATTCATTCTTGTCGGAGTATCACAATCACAGCTTTGTTTTAAAAATGGTGTTAAAGTATGCTTTAGGCTTTTATGCTGCATGAAAACAGCACTTTGGGGAAGAAAAAGAAAATATTTATAGTAGAAAATTCCAATCCTCTACACAGAATTTTATGCAAATTAAAAAAAAATCTGCATATATCAATTTGCATGGAACAGTAACTGAGTAACTTTTGCCTGTTGGTGTTCTCTTTAATATACAGTCTCTTATGCTTGTTACTGGGTTGTTACTTTAAATTATTTTTTATCTTGAAAGTAGTGCTTCACGTAAGAAATGAATTTAAATAACTTTCACTAGTCATGGTGTCTACAAAACTCAGGACTTTGATAATGGCCAACTTGTATTAATCAGATTCAATGGATTGAACCAAAACCCACTTCTGTCTGGTAAGTGAACTCCATCAATGTCATTCTGATTTCTAAAATTAAAAATTTTCCACTATTTGAATCACATTGTTGTAGGCAAGTTCAGAAAGATACTCTAAGGTTAAAAAAAGGAGCAGTTCTTTCCTGACCTACAATCTGGAAGGAGTCTTAATGCCAAATTGACCAACTCATAAGGAATTTCTCAAATATTTTAGTAAGATAGAATAGCAGTCTCACTACTAAAATCAGCCAGAGGGAAGTATGCAAGGCATCCCATTCTTTGCTGCATCTATCAGAAAGTTTACCTTGAAAGCTGGGACTATTTAGGTACATGCATATTTAAGTTATTTTTGCGCTCCTTACTTCTGCACTATATAAACACAAAAGCACTTTTCTCAGGCTCTTTTCATCAAGTCCATGCTTTGCCTATGACACAAAAAAGCAAGTACTTACAATATCAAAATAGAACGCATTTTTAGACCTGAATGAAATAATTTCTGTAATTTCTAAAGAAAGGTACTCCTTTTGAATGTTTCAAGATGGCTTTTTCTTCCCTCTACTACTAAAATACGCCAAAGTATCTAGAGGATAACAAAGAGCTAAAGGTAGAGATGAATATTTGTAGTTTTCTTTTAAACACTCTGAGGGCTGTATATCTTGGATACATCTCTCAGAATACTGGCACATGAACGTGCACTGCCCCTTCTTTTCAGAGATGTGTTTTTACCCAGCTACAGTCGAAAACTCATCAGCGAGTTCACCGGACTGAAAAACGTAAGGAAGCGAATATACCTGATTCAATAGAGTACACGATTTCTGCATTTTCCCTTTGTCTTATCCAGTGCTGTAACCTGAGCACTGCTGACCCAACAGCTGCTGACTCATAGACTCGTCCCTCGTAGGAAGGGCTGGTGAACCATGGGGCATGATCACTTTGTGTCGCTGACATAATGATGACTCTGGCGTAGTTGCGCTCACAGGAACGTCCTGATCTCGACACTGTTGGGGAAGATGGAATCAGGGAAACCTTACAAATATGATTGCTTAGCAAAAGATTCTGAAAATATGAAAACCTATATCGAAATAGAAATGAAAGCTGACTTGAGTTGTAGGATGCGAGTCTTAGTTACTATAGAACCTGAAAACAATGGTCTAGCGGAAGGAGAATCCCTTTTGATTGAACAATCCCTTTCTGCTGGCTGAGGGATCCAAAGGTCAATGTAGCAAAACAGAAGTCTAAAGAGTAGTTTTTAGAGTTTAAAATATAACACAGTATGGTATATAGTAGTTCTTATAGGCTTGTATGTGGATTCTATAGGATTTTGGTTCTGTGTTGGTTGGTCACCGTAATTAGAAGATTTCATCACAAAAGGGAGATATAATGTATTGTAACAAGGACCTCACTCTCTTAACTCTCTCCCTCTTTACCTCTTCCTCCTCTCCTTCCACTACTCTACCTCTCCTGCTCCTCGATTGTACTCTATTAACTCTTTTACCTCTTCTCTTACCTCTTAACTCTCCCCCTTCCCTCTTCCCCCTGCTCTCGCTCTCCTCCTGCTCTCTCCCCCTGCCCTTTGATCTCTCCCTTTCCTCTCTCAGCTCTCAGCCCTGCTGTTCTGGTCTCTCCCTCTCTCTTTGACTCCCCTCCAGCCCAGGCTGGTGGCTGAAGGCAAGGCCTTTTACCCCTGCAATAACCCACACTGTCCTAGAATATCCAGGCTGGCAGAATCCTTGTCCCAGCCATCGTGGATTCACCTACACGAACCTGCAGCAGTCAGCACATCACTAGTAATTTAGCACTGTACATCACTAGTAATTAGCACTGTTATTTCAGCAGCTCACCTGATTTCAGCAGTAATCAAAGTGCAAGCAGTTGCAGGGTGCGTAAAAAATTAAACATAGGAATAAATGTTTGAATCATGGGGCCTAAATGGACATGAAAAAGTATCTTTTTGTCCTTCCCAACAGAAGAAACCTCACGTGTACTTACCATTATTGTGAGAATGTGCTGGTTCATGGTCTCATGATCCAGTTTTTCTGAGGTATAAAGGGAGCCAGTTGCAGGGTCCAGACGAAATTTTTTAAGACTAATGGGGTCAGTGCTGCCCTGCATAGTATAATCAGTTTATTCTTCTCATCTCTGTCTGTGGCACTGACTGCAGAATTTCTGTCTCTGGTAAGGTATCCTCAGGTATAACAACTCATATTTTGATGAAGAAAACTGAGGTCTGTGATTATTTGTGTCTATAACTTTGATGTACACCTGAAATGATACAATAGGAAGAGGAATGCATTGATGATATTGGTAAAAAAGAAATGAAAGGAGGATACTTCATTAAAAATCAGACCATAATATGAAGTAATACCATCTCAAGACAATTTTATGTTGCTGGGGAGGAGGAGAGATCCAAGACTTGTAGGGAAGAAGTATGTCATTAAAGCCAAATCTGCCTCACCTTCCCCAAAGTCAAACCAGAAATCTGTACAACCAGAAACATCTTAGATAAACATCTTAAAGAGAATGATTTTTGCCCAAACCAAGACCAAAAAAAAAAAAATCCTTGTTAATTTTTGAATTAAAAATAAAAATATACGATATGGATCCTACAGTGGGTAAAAAAATCCTGTTTTGGAATGCAAATTTACAATTTTAACTAATATTTTTTCAAGGTGGTGCATGCATAATACTTCTCCTTGCCATCACATAAAACCAGTTCTCTTTCAGCCCCCCACATCTACAAAACCTAGGCAAGTATAGAAAAGTGGTGGAACTGCCACAAAAGTGCATTATTTTGGAAAACTGCAGGTGGTATTGTTCAGTATTCTCCAGCAACGTCACACAATTTCAGCACAGCTCACTGGTCACCAACATGACCCCTCTGAAGTTATAGTTAAATTAAATCAGATGCTTCAAATGGTGTCTTTGTATAATATTGCTCACTGGAACCACACAAGATCCCTGCACCTCCACTTGCTTTCCACAGCACCAATGTTTTGTATAAAAAGGGGAAGACAGACAGCCACCATCCCATCCCTCCAAGAGTGATAACATCAGACAAGTAACAATAATGACAAGGAGTTGGCAAGCAGACAGCTAAATTCAACTTCTTAACGTGCTGCAGCCATGCTTTTATCCATCCAAGGGTGAGGTGCTTTGTATACATTTTTCAAGGGCTAGATATAAACAGGTTTTTAAAACAGGTACTTAAAATATTGTAAGTGGGTTAAATTGCTCTTTGAAGACACTTACTGCTTTCCATTGGTAACTGGTGGAGTCTACAGATGTAATTTAGACAAGGTACCAAACTGCATGCAATAGAAACTAAATTAGATGAATCTTGGTGGTGGCAAATAATTAGGAAATGCCATACCTCTTGGTACATGAAGAGGAAATGTGAACTTAGCAAAACTAGCATCTTACTCTAAAACTGAATTTGGCACACTGATAAAATCCCTTGCAAGATGTTGCTATGGAGACTAAGAAGTTTGGTTTTGTCACGGATTAGAAAGAGATAAAAAAAAAGAAACAAAGAGCTAGAATAAATATTGACTTTCAGTGGGGAGAAATATTAATGGTACGTGACCCAGGATACATATTAGGACAAGTTTTTAAATACATTAACTAAAAAATTCAGTTGGAAAATGAAAAGCAAGAATATGTATTATGTTACAAATGTTATCTTTTTACATTTTCATGGTTAGACAGGATGCAATAAAGCAACACAAGCACGGCTGTTAGTCTCTTTTTAAATTTTATATAAATAAAATACATTTTAATGCCTCTTGGAAGCAGTTAGACAAAAGGGTCTAATACACTCACAAAACATTTGAGTAAAAACAGCTGCTCACTGAACAATGGTGCTCAGGAAAATTAAAAATTATACCAAATGAAGATGAACAAACAATTAAACAAAATTTAAAAAAGCATAAAACCCTAACATTCAATACAAATCAAACTATAAAATAATTTTTGCATAAATGGAAGTTTTAAAGGCCATATACAATTACAACACCTCATTGAGAGATACTGTGCTTTCAAAATGAACTCATCACCAATTTTTACCAAATTTCCACCCCAAAAAATTATTAAGGTCAGACTCAGGAAAAAAAAACAAAGTGAAATTGCAATGGTGTTAAATGCAATGAATTTAAATTAAAATTGGTATTCAAGTTTATGTCTATTTCCACTCCCAAATGGGGAAACACAGAAACTTAGGTTAAAATTGGGAGTGAGAAGGTATACAACTACTGAGTAATTCTGTTAAGTGAATCTTTGGAGCAGAAGACATGGCCACCTATGCTGCTGGTAGTACACAAAACAAATAAAGAAAAAAACAGCATTTCTAGAATGGAGCACCAAAAAAAAAACCCCAAACCAAACCAAAAAAACCAACCATGCAAACTGCTAAGTTCAATTCCAGGAATGTAATGACTGTAAAACAAACATCAGTAACTGCAGGACTGACCACAGATATATGGAACCAGCTTAACTGAAAAGTGAGTCATTGATCAGGATTTAGCATCAACTCTGGAAATAGCCAGCAAAGTAATTAAAATGATACATCAGGAGACATCCCCTAAAAAGTACTGTTGGGCTAAACAGATAAGGAGTTTGCTCCTCAAAATGTATAGCATTATTAAATATGAATTATTAAAAAAATACTGCTAAGAAATAAACGTGGTGACTCAGTCACCATAAATGGTTAGCTCAGGTATTCCATTACTTGTCATATTAGTTGCTCAGGCTGCAGTTTTTCTCCACACTGGTAAACACAACTACAAATACACAGCTTCATATATTACTGCAATCATTTTAAAATGTATGAAAAATCCAATGTTTACCTTAAACTCAAGTGAAAAAGTGTTTTATCTACCTACTCCAGGATTCATTTTTCTCTCAGTGGTGTTATTACATTGTGCCCCTGGACAAATTCTGGTGGACAACCACAATGTGACCTGATGGGTTCCCTTTTGCTAACTTGTCTAACTCTGCACACTGGCTGCTTTAATAAGGGCAGGGGGAAGGAATTACCCCCTTCTGTTTGACACTCACTGGTGGGAATGTAGATCCACTACAATTTTAAAAGCCCTGAAGTACAGGAGAGACCTTGACAAAATAAATCCAATGAGAGGTCATTAAAATCAGTGGGGATTGAAAAGCAGCCTGTTCACAGGAGGGGACAGGAAAGAGAGCCAGACTCTTCTCAGAGATGAACAGTAAAAGGACAGGAGGTGACACTCACAAGCTCCAGTAAGAGGAAATTTTCTTCAAGCAGAGCTGTTAACCACCAGTACAAAAGCCAGTCTGAGGAAGAGGTGTTGTGCCCAGACACCCCAGGCAGTTAGAACCTGATGAGTCACTGAAAAACTGGATCACCTTTGCAGTTTGCTCTGCCTTGACCAGGAGTTTTAACTAGAACTCCAGAGGCTCTTTCCAAAGTAAACTATTAAATAATTATAAAATAAGTCCACTAAGGAAATCCTGTTTTCAATTCAGGAATTCTTACTGAGGCTAAGTGACAGCTGCTAGATGTGCAATTACCTTTTAAAGGTAAGAGGACCAAAATTTCATGTAAACTGTCAAGACCTTGAAATTAAATGGAAAGCATTTGCAGAAATAATTTTAAGTGCAGCTTTAAAGACTTATAGAAAAAAAAATATGGTTTAGTGTGTCTGAGAACAAAATACATGAAGAACTTATGTTATTCTAAACATAACATGTAGCATAAAATAAAACTATCTATTGAACATTTCTCAATGGAACTATAAGATTCAATTCAAATGAAATATGTTAATATTATCTCTTGAGAAAGGAGTTGCACATGAAAGAAATGCAATATGTCAAGATGATGTCAAGAAAAGCTTGAAATCAGCAGATCATAACATTATCTTTCAAACAAAATGTTCTGGAACTAAAGAAACTTTACTCATTTTGTAAAAATATGCATAGGCTTCTGCCCACACATCCCAGTGAGAGAGAGCAATGCACACTGGTTATACAGAGAACAAAGCAGCCCAGGATTACTTTGAGGAAGGACTTCAAATCTATTAATAATCAGGCAGGTGAAACCTAAATTTGCATAGGGATGTATTGATTGCTTCTGAGAGGAGATATGTGCCAGTGACATATAACACTCAATGTGCAATATTTAAATATAATGTTCCCTTAGATTGCTTTAATATCATTTTTCACTTACTGGTTTTATGTGGAGTTTAAAATCTACTCCTGTCCCATAACTACATTATAGTTACATTGACATGTTTATAATAATTTTCATAAATATAAGCTGTATAATCCAGTGATAATATAACTTCATTCCAGTTCTAAATGTTTCTGTAGAGCAGTGTAATCACAAGCAAAAATGCATGCAAAAATGTAGTAAATGAAGATTATTCTATACTTCATTCACAAAGTATCATATCCATATAAATTTTGCATAAAGCAAGATCAATTCTTTTGCAATAGCAAAGCAATAGGTAAAATGCTGCAATTAGCTGTTAACCACCTGAAGCATTACTTTCAATGAAAAAAATTGATATACACACCAATGAATGCAATGGCTACAGCTAGAAACAAGATAGTTTATATTTTCCCCAAAAATCAATTTAATAGTTCATTTATCACACTTACAGCAGGTGAATAACATTTTCTGTTTCAGTACCTAGGTACACTCACTTGTAGAATTTAGTTACTTTGTTTCTGTATTTTTATTTTTATTTTTTATTTTAAATCATAATCCTTCCAAGTGTGACACTAGTAATTTCTAACATCATGTCAAACTCCACTACTGTAGGCCTGGAATTTGTTTGTCCTTGCTTTGCCTCATGCATTTGGCATTTAGATGCATGCAAAATTCTAATAAGTCTCCACGCCTACTATTGCCTTATTTTTCAAAAAAGCTATTTAACTGAAGTCTTTTTTTAAATAAAAACTATTTCACTGAATAATTGACTATTTAAAAGAGTCAAATGCTCTACAGATGTTAATGGCCCAAGGCCAGCAAATGCCTTCCAGTTTAAAGCCAGATTCAATACACTACTTTTACACAGTACAATTTTCATTTCTTGTGCCCCTCCCCAATTTCTTGCAAATGCCATTTCCTTTCTCAATTTAAATGTAAAATTACTTACTCTGCTGTTAATCAAGATCTGTTAAATTGTTTACTGTATATCCAGTGTTTATAGCAATTACTTTGTAGGCTAAAAGCTCTGTATTGTTGCTCCTCAGGTATGCACTCAGAATTTTCAGAATTTCTTTTGCCTGTCACTCCATTTTAACTGTTTATCAGCTCTTAGAAGAATCCAGTGCCACATCAGCATTTAAACTTTAATCATCAGTATTTCAGCAGTGAGTAATGGAGTTTACACACTGGCAGCCATAAATCACACCTTCAGTTTTGATTTTGCATCAACATTTTTTTACCCCTCAACTGAAGCCTGATCTGAAATGCATCTTTTGAGGGATAGTCCTGAGAGTTATTTTAACAGATTAGTGCATTTGGGTGGGCCTGAAGTTTGGGGGAGATAAAAGAATCAATTAAAATCGGGATGATGCACCAACTGCTGCAGAGTTTGAAGGAGTGCACACTCCTCAATCTAATCCACCCCAGGGACACTCCAACAGCAATAGTGTGACTTGTGCTCATCCCACCAGCCTGGCAAAAGGAAAACAACACAAAGGAACTCTTTGTGCCTGTTTGTAACAGAAACCACCATCTCTGGTCCTGCCAAGCCTAACTGAGAGAGGAAGGGAAAGATGTGAAAAAACAATCACAGAAAAAGCAATCACAGAAATGACAAACTTGAGACTACTACTCCAGTTCTGGAGAACAGTGCTGTGGGGAAAATGTTTGTAATGTTCACTTAGCTTTATAAAATGCTGAAGTGAAAAATTAATTTAAAGAATTTGAACAAAAGCTACACTGTGCATTCCCAAGAAGAGCTAAATGAATCAAATAACTCGGAGGAAGAGAAGGAGTGTGCGTTAAAGCAATTTTTTGACCTTCCAATTCTTGGTTGCTCTAAAAGACAAAGCAATTATGGTTCAACTGTGACAGCTCAGGACATCTGCATAAGTTCAGCTGTGCAAGCAGCAGCACTGGATAGGCTACCTGCATTCACCAAGGCCCCATATTAATCCTTTCCTGGTCCCCAGGCTACCCCAACACAGTGTATGATGGCATTTTTAAATGCATTTTTGAGGTGGGGGGGGGGAGAAATGTTTATGAAAAAGCCTCTTGCTGTCTTTTTGACTTTTAGCTGAATTTGTGTTTCTTCTGTTTTTTGTCTTAAGTAATTCCTGCCTTCTATCCAGCATTCTGTAATCTCTAGAAGTGAATCTGCTCAACATTTTTACTACAAGTAGGCAAATTTTATAAGTTTACAGCAGGATTCTCCAAACCTTTTATGATGGTTATCAGCACCAGAGGCAATGGCACTACAGCTATGATTGCAGCAAGTTCCTACTGGGAAACATGTTGCTGTCTTTGAAGGTTCATGGTTAGAAAAATCACTCACAATTGTCACCTTTAAAGGAAAAGGCACTTCTCAAAGGAAACTGCTAAACTTGATCACCTTCTACTATCAAATTTACTCTATTTGACCTATCAAGCCTCCAGACTTGCAGTCAGTGAAATAAAGGTTCTGTTTAAAATCCTGAACATTGACAAGAAACATCTTTTCCTCTTGCCAAAAGCAGAAGACGACATATAAGACATTAGAAAAGATAACAGAAAAACATATGCACTGCACAGAAGCTGAACAAGATGAAACTGCATTTGTAGCACAGATCTCTGCGTACAGAAAAGACAGCAGCAACCCACTTACTGCTCTTTGAGTGCCTGAAGGGCAGGTCAATGATAGGGGTAGATAATACAGACACATCACTGTCCAAGTCCAATAGTCTTTAATTGATAAATAAAACCTTTCCTTTCTATTTGGAATAAAAGAGAAGCTTCTCTATAACAATGGCTCTATTTACACCAACCTCAGCTAAACTGTAACTTTCAAATATATTCAGGTTCTGGGCTGGGGAAAGAAACTAGATGGGAAAACCAGCTGGGATATACATCATAAGGTACTTTACTATGAATTATCTCCAGTACTGTCACAAAAGGCTTCTGCACTGTTAAGTGCAATTAGTCCAATTGAAAAGAACTGCCATCATCACAGAGCCTCAGTAAAAAGGTAATTTTAAAACATTGGTTTGTCTGAGGCTGCTGCTTTTTGGAGATTGCTAAACAATCTCTGCTTCCACCAAAACTAAATAAAGTATTTGGGACAACACAAAGAGATGTTATAATCTAAACCTTGTTTCTGTATGTACACTGTGCAGAAAAAGCAGCTCAGTTTCATATAAAACATGACTTGGACATTGCACAACTGGTCATCCACAGATCTTCCAGGGGAAGGGGAACCACACTATTTTAAAAGGATTGTCTTTAAATTTCAAGTACAGTAATCAATTTATGTGGTGATTTTGGGGGAGCTTGTAAAGAGGAGTAATTCAGATGAGTAGTATTAATCCTTTTCTTGTGAGAAAGTCATGCATGCAGAGGGGCTTAGTTTCTGTTTTCATTTATTTAGCTGTAGGAACATGTTATAACATAAAAGCTGCTGGTTCAGACTACAGTAAAATAAAACACCACCTTATACCTAAGCCACCAAACAAAGTGGCTCTGTGAATATCAGAATTTACTTCTATTTTAGACAAAGTCCTTAATTTAAATAAACCATGTTGATTGTCTAAGATTAAAAAAAAATGGTAAAAAGAAAACCCAACACCTTCCCCACCCTCCAGCTACGTACTCTTTTTTTTAAGTGCTTCATCAGAATATTCATCATCTGAGTGCTGATAGATCTGGTTCTATCGGTTTTACTTCTATTTTAGAAGAAGTCCCTAATTTACTTCTGTATTAGACAAAGTCCCTAATTTAAATAAACCATGTTGATTGTCTAGGATTAAAAAAATGCTAAAAAGAAAACCCAACACCTTCCCCACTCTCCAGCTACATACTCTTTTTTTTAAGTGCTTCATCAGAATGTTCATTACCTGAGTGCTGATAGATCTGGTTCCATCTGTTGCTTCGACTGTCAAGTTGTAATTTGATTTCTGCTCTGCATCAAGAGGTCTTGCAACAATGATAGTTCCTGTGCCCTTGTCCACATCAAATCGACTGTCATAGTTGCCACCTTGTTCAGGAAATTGTGAGAGGGAGAAGTTAATATAATGCATTTTTGCTTCGTTGTTTTCATGTATGAGCATGTTCTGTCTTCCAATGCTTAATGAAGGTGGAGCTATATATACATATACACACATTTAGTTTAAATACTTTAGGTTTTTTTCCTGGTAACCATATGATATTCACTAATTGATATTTAAAACTGAGGCGTTTTGGACAAAGCTGACTTGCCTGGCTCGTGGAAAGTCAGCTGGGACATTGTTATTAGCAAGATTCTTTATTTAAAAAAAAATCCATGGAATTCTATGATTCCATATAGCAGGATATTGAGAATTATTGCATCAAATGCAACAGTTGTTTTTGGGCAGATTGTCAGCTAATAAGTGAAAAACGTACTTTTTATCAAAATACGTTAAAATCCCAAGTCAGACACAGAGTCAATTTTTGTCTTTTGGAGCACAGTACATATTATTATCTTCATATATGACTATAGATAAGGCTGAAAAAGCTGCAGTACCTCCAAAGGATTCTCATCTTAATGCTGAGTATCTAAAGCGTTCACTACCTCATGGAGATAGGCAGGATTCAGAGCAGCACTAAACGTTTAAATGCCCAATGTTTAAATACGGCCAAGCTCCTTTTCTGAAGCAAATTATCTTAATTTCCCTTGTGAAATTTTCAAATTACTCTTTGAAATATAGTTAAATAACTGTGTAGATCAATAGCTACACTCAGTTGCTTAAACATTTAATTGATCATCCTGCTGCCCACCCGGAGCAGGCTGTCCTGAGAATGCAGTGTCCATTAAGTCCAAATACTATTAGTGATGATGAATACTGCCATTTAACTGCAATTGCTTCAGACCTCTCAATAAACTGCCTAAAATGGGAAGAATCAATTTTTATTTTGGTCAAGCCAGCGCTAGATATTGCAAACCAATTTCTTCTAATTATGGGCATGTGTTTTTCTAATTATATTTTAAAAGGATAGCAGATAGCATTCAGATACCATCTGAGTGCCTTTTTTTTTTCTTTAACAAGATTATACATGCTAAGCTTTGCAAATCACTAAATGCCTTTTATGAAAAGCCAATGTCAGAAGTGAGAGGGTGAAGTTCCAAAGGTTGCAAATTTGAACTCAGTCCAAGAAAAAAACAGTAAATACTGAAATGAGCCCCCATTCACATGTGAAAAGGATTTCACCTTTAGAAGGTTCCACTGCGTGACAAACATATCAGTTTAGGAAAGATGGGCTGGATTCTGCTTCACTGGATTTGAGATATTTGATAATTACCAACATGGCATCATTTTTCCAATTCAATTGAAAGCCAATTCCTCTTTACTGACCCAGCAGCAGTTTCTGAATCACTCAAATGGATAGAAACTGGACATCATGGAAGGCAGCAGCTTTTTTCTTTTCTTAACAGATGTACATGAATTATTTTTAATGGGCTTTGTGCAGTATGTCAGCTTTAGAAGCTGAATCTAGCTTTTCCTTTCATAGCTGGCAGGCAAAACCATTTCCTCAGATGTCTCAATGAAGTTCTCGACACTTTAAGGGAAGAGTAAAGCGAATGAGCACGAATTGGTACAATCAGTTTTCCTGACACAAGGACAAGCTCTCTAACCAACATTTTTCCCTCCCTTATCAAGAAAATCACCAGGGTCTTGCCTATATTTTTAGCAGTAGTGATATCTGGTGATCCGCTGAAGCAGAACTCAACCCAAACTTCTGCATCTAGTACACTTGAAAGTGTAACAGCAACAGTTTTGGCCAAAGCCAAAACTGGATGCTCAGAATTGATGCTGTATAAATGTAATGATGACAAAACAAAACAAAAACGAACCTGTCACAAATGCAACCGTGAGCACTTTGATTTCCGAAGGGTTAATAAAATAAATAGTTTATAAATGTACGCTTTCATTTCAGATCTCATAATCTGGTAATAAATTATGTGATCTCAGCAGATACCTTCTGCTGTACAGTTCAGGTCACAAGCCATCTGTAAGATGTAAAATACTTCACTAGCAAGCTTGTCTCCTGGCTCAGCCAAAAAGAAAGAAAGCATGGAAAGCAAGCACAGAACACAAAGGAAAGCTGTCAATCAAATTCATTCATGCTATTAGAAACAGTCAAAGAGGGCAGTAAAGTGACCACCTGTAAGAGTAACCCATAACTTCACAACATGATCACAATATCAAATTTTCCAAAACACTTTTACTAAGAAAACCGTCCAAATGAAATGGTTTATTTTACAAAGCTTGGACAAGTAATGCTCTTTTCCCCACTGAAGTTCTCTTTATGTATCTTTCTAAAAAGAGCAGGAAAAGATCATTCATTTGCTGCTTTAGGCATACAATAAAACTATGTAAATGTCCAAACTGTGCAGCATACTTAGAAAGAGCAGATCAAAATAACACTCTCAATCAGAATTCTATTCAGATGTACACACTGTTCAGAGTGCACAGCAGTTGAAGCATGCTAAGAACAATAGAAAAGCACATTGCCAATCTAATTAACAAATTTTGCTAATAAAAGGCCCCAGAAAACATCACTGCTGTACTGTGTTCAGACTCAAAAAAACTCTTGAGGCCTATTCTATCTACTCTCTTTCATCTCTGGCAATGTCACTTTCTTAACCTTTCATTTAATGGACTCATTTTAGTGTACAGATATTTGTTTGCTATTGACTGGATAACCCTAATTTGAATTGGAATGTGTGATACCGTCTCATTTTTCCTGCTCACTCATTTTTATACTTTCTGCTTTTCTACTGGGTGTGTTTGGGAGAACAGTGAAAGAGCTCAGTTCCAGAACACCTCTAATGCAGAACTGTGCTCCAATGAGAATGCAATAAAGCATCCTCAATTTTTTAGCTCCTCTAGAGAGTTCTACAGATCTGTAACCCCTAGATTTGTCTAAACACCAACACTTTTTATTCGATTACAATCTATTCAGTCAGGAACTTTTTTTTAAAGGAATACATTTGAAAGAACCATTCAAAAATTCTATTTAAGTATTTAATGCATTAGCAATGATTATAATTATCATCACAGCTGTTATTCATGCACAAAGCACGATTTTAGGGAAGAATTGTCTCTGTTTACATGTTCTTGAAAATTTTCTGAAAATAACGATTTGGCGTTTATATATTCCTGCCACTTGTATCACTTTCATAAACTTTATTTTTAACTGCTGCCCTTCTCAGTAAACCTCAGGAAATGCATACAACCAAAACAGATGTTTAAAATACTTAAATTATTGAGAAATAATTTAAAATATGCTCTTCCCAGCAACTTAACATCATAATCACGGCTAAAGATTTCAGTAGGAACCAAGATGAAAAAGATCCTTATCTCGTGAATGTAGTAGAAAAATCGCACTATTTATTATTATTGAGTAACAAATCTATCAAAAATCTGATAAAGTGACAGAAAGAGTTTACTTAATCCTTGAAGCAGTTTGCTACAAGGCACCTCTCCTAGAACAAAGCTATGCCATTCTCCTTGATTCTAACACACTCAACACACAACAGAAGTTGGTTTTACTATCAGCTATGCAGTGAACACTCTGTGTATTACTAGTGCTCAGAAGACTAGTGACTAAGTCTAAACTTCAAAAAAAGCACTATTAATTCTGTTACCATGACATCAACATATAGTCATGTTACTGGTTAGAAATCCCCTTTCAATGGCAGAGGTTAAGATAGGATTTAGTAGAAAGAATATGCACAGGAAGAAGATTGCTGGGGTTAGGAACATTGCAAGCTTTCCTTTTAGTACTGAATCACAGGACAGCAAACTGAGAGGCAGCCCAGAGGAGAAGAAATCCCTGTGAACTGTAAAATCTCTTTTGGAGCACACTACCCTGATCTGCAGAAAACTAGCATCTTGTTTCCTTTCCTATCATCCAGTCTATGAGATTGACTTCATCAGTTTTCATTCCAGTGACACAATATTCATAAATCAATTTTAAAACTGCAACACAGCAGATACTTTGCAACTTAGCTTTAATCTCTGATACACAGCGGCGTCGATAAAAATTAAATAATTTGCCTTATAAAATCCACATCTGCATTTAAAGAACGTCAAAACCTTGCATTATTTGGAAGAGTGATTAAAACCAAGCTGCAATGAGCCCTCCAGTATCTCAGACACCATGCATTTGTTTCTAATAATAAAGGCCCTTAAGGCATCCTTACCCGTTATGTCAAACCAAAGTGGTGTTCCAAGAGGTTCAACAGCTATTACACCAATCATGTGAGCAACTGGGTCACTTTCCATCACCGTAAAAGAAAAAAATGATTCCTCAAAATAAATAGGCTCTGTGGGTGGGACAGGCTTTGGAATCCACTCTATGTGAAGCCGTGTCGTCGAAGATTTTTGTGGCCGACCATTATCTACAGCTTTAATCTGTGAAACAGACACGTCTTTTAGGCTACAGGATCACATAAATCATTATGTCACATAAACAGAAAGCAGTAATAAGCTCCAAGCGTGTTTGCTCGTGTGAGATATTTCCAAAAAGGTTAAGTGTCTCTCAAAGTGCCACTTGCCCTTCATTATCTGGACAGCAAATGGAGAAAAAGTATGCAGCACCTGATAGCAGCGCAAAATGTTGCCATAAATTCAGTTTTATTTTGCTTTTTTTTCCTGAAGGTGAGTCAAACTGATTGTTTATGTTCCCTCGTGACATAAATTATCTGTCAAGCTCTGGGAAAGAACAGCACTTCTTAATACACAACACAAACATCTCAAATCATCCTTTAATAAAACCCACAAACAAACACACAAAACAGTACTTCTGGATTTGTTGGAGCTTTCTTCCTTCAGATACTGCAGTCACTCACCTGCCAGCCACTGACTAAAAAATGAACAGATAAAAGAACACTCTTACATATTCATGATCTACAAGATTTTCACTCACTGAAAGGATATCGTAGTCTCTCGCTGCGGAAAATTTCTTTGATGAAACCACTCCAGTTTTTGGTTCGATAAAGAATTTGCCATGTTCATCACCATCTTCAATGCTGTAGGAGATCTCTGCATTGGGGCCTTCATCTTTATCTGCAGCAATCACTCGATAGATGGGCTCTCTCCTGGCAGCTCTCTCTCGCTCGGGCTTGCCGCGCTCTGGAAGCCGGATTTTGTAGAATTTTTGCAAGAATTGAGGCTTGTTGTCATTCTCATCTAAGACCTTCACAATCACCCGTGCAATCGTTGATTTTGCAGGAGTCCCGTTGTCTGTTACAGTCACCTGTTTTTATTCACAAGGGTAAAGTTAGAGCTCAAACATGGATCTTCCAACAACGCTCCTCCCTAAAGGAGATTTTCCTAAAATTCCCTAAACAACTGTTCAGTCGTCCCCTAAATTCAGTTAAAGCAATTGCCTAAAGCTATTATGTATTTACAGAAGACATTCAAAAGTATATTCAGCTATTTTCTTCATATTTGGACACAAGAAATGCAACATGAAATGCAAATATTCATGCTCATCTCTAATAGGTGATATGATTTCCACATATATGAATATCTGCTTTCTTTAGTACTTGTAATGGAGCACCACCACATTATCTCTCAGTTCACCAAAAAATCCCAACCACACCCAGTGAGAAAACCCAAGCATATCCCAAATGAGGAAATTACAAGGGATATGGGATAACATGTCCATTAACATAAAATTAGCATTGCAACTGAACCAAGCAAATAACAAAGGCAAATTTGAGAAGTATCTGTTTGATTTTAATGCAACATTGGTTTTGAAGGCATTACTGACATAACCAAGAGTATATTAAAATATGAGGGAACAACATGAAGCTAATCTAAAACAACTCCATAAGAAAGTGTGACTTGGAACTCAAAAACACAAATTGTGAATAAAAAAATAGGGCATATTAGCTGCTATTATGTCAGCAGAAGTGCAATCCAAGATCAAATTTAACAGCAAAAAGGAATAAACCCACCAACCCATCTGGTCAACATCTCAATGCTCTATTAACTAGCCAGATACTCAACATTTGGGTGATAATACTGTCCACCATTCTGTGCATTTCTGGGTTTCTTTCCAACCTATTATCAGAGCTGTAAATATAAAACTAACACATGGGAAAACTGCTGCTTTAGGCCAGGCTGTCTGTCAGTACCTCTCTGTAGTTAAGAGTTTTTCTGTCAGATACTTCACAGACTTTTAACTAAAACTTTAACAACCAGTTGGGATTCAAAACGAAAAAAAAAAAGAATTATTATGAATTGCACCAGCAATAAACAATGTTCCAAACTAAAGAGCAACGAGCTTAAACTGCTATTTTATACACAATGACGAAAGCAGGAGGATTTATGTGCCATTATGTGACACTGTAATCCTAAAAATAAACTTTCTGAGTCCTGTACATGTTAGCTTAAGGTTATAAAGTGAAGCTTACATTAGCATGACTGCTCTAGCAGACAACTGCCCATAACATTACACTGTGAGTATGATCTCTGGCATAAGTTTTGGTTCAGAACAAGTGGCACACACACGTTGCTTAGCTGCAGCCTGAGAATTCACACAATTCAGACACGATTTTCAACAGGCAACTTGGATGTGTCCACCCTGTTCCAGGGATAAGGTGTAAGCAATCAAAGCCACATGGGTTTCTGATGGCCTCAGGATCAGAAAACGATCCATAGCTCATTTTATTTACAGTATAAATCTAATAAAAAACCCAGTATAATACATAGAGAAGAAAAATCATGATTTACCAATTTCAAAACCAATATACATAGCAGTGGTCAAGAAATGCAATATAATGGACATGAAGTGCTTTGGGAAACTGAGACAACCAGATTTGAGGAGGTAATTTAAAAAGAGAATTATACAATTACTTTAAAATTTATGGGGATTCTTTGTCTAGAACTAAATCAGATCTGCCATTTCATTAATTTTGTAACTATCACTTGTAGAACCACACTGCAGAGGAAATTCTGCCCCACTGCTACTTAGGTACAAAAGGTTCTTTTCAAAGCTGATACAGAAAATAATGATAAAAATATTGGTCCAACAGCTGCATTATCCAGCTCACAATGCACCAAAGGGACACAAAAGGCCCAGGAAGACTGCACATATACTGCAATTATGGAAAAGGATAGTTTATCAAGGAATAAATACATTCATCTCCACATCTCTGCAGTCACTGCACTCCTATTGGAACACCTGTCTAAGGATTTCACAAGGTTTGAGTAAGTCTAGAGCTGCTCCTCTGTCTTTAACATTAATTTGGTCAACTCTCATTGCAGTCCTTTATCTGTCATCCAGGACAAGAGGCACAGTAAACGTTCCAGATAAATCTTAGGACATCAGGATCACTGTGAATATGAATTCTTCCCTACAGGGGAAGTACCATGCCATCACACTGCTTGACAACACTGAAACTTAAAGCTCTCTATGTGTTTTCCTTTCAGGTTGTTTGACAGAGAATGAGAAAAGCTCTAAAAAAAACCTACAATCACCAGGCAATTAATTCAATAAAATAAATAGTTAAATAAAAGCTTTATTTCACAAGTTTCATGCTTTTGAAAGGGACTATAATGCACATCTTGCAACTGATGTGACTGGTAAACATGTGATGCAGGAAATAGGGCTACTCACACCCCATCATTTTGTATCCTCTGTATTTTAAAAACATTCTGCACTTCTTTTCCACAAGCCTATGCTCAGCAAGTTAGGCTAAAACAGCTATTCCAATAATTACACACAAATATAAAAAGAGGAATCATTCCTTTTAACAATCATGCCTTTGAACCATTTGAATGTAAATCTTTGGTTTGAGATATAAAAAAAAAAAAAAGTCATTCAACCTGTACCTTTACTCTTCTTTAAGCAAAAAAGCCCCAAACATTGTTTTTGTAAAGTACCTGGTTATCTGCATTGCAACATAACGAACAGAGAAGGAAATTTTACTTCTGAAATCCTTTTTTTAAAAATTCTTCATATAGAAATCGAGCCTGGAAAACTTAATTCTCTGTAAAAAGAGCAATGAACTTACAGTCACCTCTTTTCAGCAATCTAAATAAATTATTTACCTCCAGTATGTGCTCTCCCTGCTGCTCTCGATCAAGTTTTCTGGATGTGGTTGTAATTAGCCCTGTAAAATAGGAGAATAATTAATCAGATCCATCAAGAAAATAATCTGAATGAAGGTTAGGTTAAATCAGCAGTTACTGATATCCTCAGCATCAATTTCTTCTTAGGTGGCCACTTCCATTTTTGCAGAATTTATGCTTTTACTAAAGGAAGGGGTGAGGGGTTTCCAATCCTTAAAAGCTGTGAAAATATTCTTTGCAATCTGAAAACTAAGCTGTTCTAACACTCAAGACAAACACAGTTCAGTGTTCCAACACATCTGTGTGTGTTATGTTTCTGACAGAGTAATGAATGCAATTCTCTCACATGAAATCTTGTTTTCAGAGGGCATTCATACACCTTTTTTACAGGGTGAAAATTTCAAATTATGATGGACATCATTTGAAATAATTACCAATCCCTTCTGGAGAAACACCTATTCACAATATTAGTGATAAAGGCAAAAGAAGGATAACCTGAAGAGATGCAGTAATAGTGGAAAAACAGACCAATTTGTCTGTGTTGGCTTGATTTCACAATGACAAGTGGTCAAACAGTTGCTGTTGACAATAGCAGAGAACCACAAGTTTTTGATGCATGATGTTATATCTTGTCACAAGAGCTTGATACACTCCTGATCCAAGATTAGGAAGGCATGATGGGTTTTGTTTTAAATGAAGGAAGTCAAAGAGTAAGAGGTAACAAAAAGTGAAATCTAATACAGAAGGATCTTATTTGAATTAATTCTCCCTAACAGTTCAGAATTTTAACTATTGAGTTTCATGAAAAGAAAACTTGGTCAACTCTCAGTTATACAGTGGAATGATTTGCTATTGTGTGAGTTAACAGCTGCAGCCACAAGAGAATTCAGTTCCTTTGCTGCACAAAAGCCATTAACCATTTTTCAGGTCCAAGTTGGCCCCAAAAATAAAACTGCTGTGTTCACGTGGGGCTGAGCCTGTGCTGCTGAACCTTGCTAGACCCAGCCTGGTCTCTCATGAAGCAAACACCAAGGTTTGGATCTGCTCAGTTTAAGCAACTACTGATCAAAGCATCCCATAAGCAGCAACACAGAGGATACTGCAATGTCAGAAGGCATTTTATCCAACCATCCCAGGTTTTGGTAGTGAAAGGAAAGCACTCATCCTCATCCTTAATTGCTGAACTGGAAAACAAGGAAGCAATTACCCAATGAAGGATGAAATAGAGATCAAAATACAGGCGGCATACTTCATGTTCCATTTTCTAACTACACAGTCATTTTTTAATTAAGGAATTAAAAAAATAGTAATAGTAAAAACTACAGTAATTTTAATACGACCTTATCTAAGGAAAATTAAAATCCACTTAAAAAGTTTTCAAAGCTGGCCTGCTACAATAAAAAAAGCCTTCAATTTTATCTCTCAGCTGATAAAAAGTAGAGTATGTAAGAAAAGCAATAAAGACTTCAATTTCACTTAGAAGAGAAAGGCCAAGAGAAACAGGACTGCATATCACAGGTGCATGGCTACTCAGTGCTTCTGACAAAACCAGCTGTAGTCGACTTAGACCAACAAAATAGACAGCCTGTACTAAATAATAATATGAACAAAACCTATATAAGGCAATATTATGGCTGTCAAATGTTCAAACAACTATTCTCCAAAAAACAGATAGTACAAATAACAGCTGTTTCAATTATGGTCAAATCTGCCCTTGTTTTTCCAGCAGTTTTGTTTGCCATCATATTAAATCCATTATTTATCCAGTATTCTAGACAAAGATATGTCAACTTCTCCTGCTTTACATTTTTATGCTTTTGCAGCACATAGAAGATTGCCATTGTCAGGATACATCTTTTGGTATTATGAAATAATTGTCACAACTTACAAAGAAAGGGGTAAAATTAAAACATACAAAAACCCCAAACAAACAACAAGGAAAAAAATAGGTGCACTATTACTGTGAATTTAGAAAGGGGCAGGAGAAGAAAGAGAAAATGATGTGAGAGTTCTCCATTAACCTTCCTGAGGTAATATTTTCACATGGGTATTACAGAGCTGTGAACAATGACTGCTGGAAATATTTATTGTTACATATTCTAAAAAGCTTTACTCTCCTGCCTAATTCTGGGCATTTCCTTTTCACAGGCTCTTAGGAAACAGAACAGAACTGGGAACTGGAAGTGCACCAGTGGTACAGCCACTGCCTCATCTGCCTCCTTCCAGCAAAGGCACTTGCAGGTGACTTGGGAAAACACAAGATCTCCTAAAAACCTCTTTCTACTGAGTGTCTCTGTTAAAATCCAGCACAAGCCTCTCCATGAAGCATTAATCTCAAGGCTCAGCACAGTTACAAGAGAAAAGGGTAGATTGCAGCATAGCCACTAAAGGAGCTGACTTTGAACAGCTGGGTTGGAGATGGGGAAAATCGTAAAAAAAGCCAGGAAAAATAAAGCAATCCTAGCAGAAATACCTCATGATGCTTCCATTTCCCTGAATATTCAATAGTTAGTCCACATCCCCTCACTATAAGATGACTCCATCTCTCACAGCAGCAGCAAGTAGAGAATTACATGAGATGAGAAAAATGGCACTCTTCAATAGCTTCCTGTCCATTTTATTTTTCATCAAGAGCCATGAAAACTGGAGCACTGCTAAAGATGGCAATTAATTCTTGGAGGGAAAAATATCAACCAAAAAAACCATTCAAAAGGTTTTGCTTTAAGCCCTCAAAACAAAATTCTACCATGTACCACTACTTTACACACTCGTGATTCTTAAAGGAAGTCTTATTCTATAAGATAAAATTCCTGTTAATGAACTCAATTATTAATGAACAACTCAAATGGGTAAGCAGAAAAATATCCAGCAAGTACAAAATACACACGCTTTGATCTGTTAAAACCTCCAGTCTTTTCAGCCAAGCATGCCACACTTCTGTTAAAACACTTCAGACCAATAACAGAAGGGCTTAGTCTTCACCATATATATCCTGTATATTCAGCAGAAACTAATGCCAACAAAGGAAATGTAACACTTCTGGATTTAGAATCACATACACATGCATGACATTCTTTTTATTTAACTCTTTACTGCTAGACACTTTCCTGAGTGCAAATTTAGCTTCAGTGAAGCCTTTCACTCCAGCTTAAGACTATAAAAGGCTTGATTATTGCAATCACTGCATTTTTTCTGGTTTGGCCAGGTTTTTCTATACTCCAGAATGTTTAATGCTGCTCCAACAGATTTTTGCCCATTGTTGATGAGCTCTCCTGAACTATGGCTGTGGTAATAAGGTCAAGTGCTCCTCTGCACTGTGGCTGCCTGTTAAGAGGCTTGGGGAGAATCTTTGGACCTACACAAGTCAGCTCCCTGCAACAAAAGCCACCATTCCTCTCTGATCTTAAGTTTCTTTAGATTGAATTCCTTCTCTTTTCTGTAACACTTGGTATATATCCTTGCTGTGCCACTCCCTCTCCAAAAATAAGTGCATGACCACACTTATGCACACATCACATCCCCAAAGAAGTGGCAAGTAAAAGATTTCAAAGAAGCTCTGAAGAAGTATAAAACATTTAGTTTTGAAATCTCTGTTATGAGGTGGGGAGAATGTGTCCATTGCCAAATGAAACCATGGCATGAGTGAGGAACAGGTCACTGTGACAAAACATTCCATTTCAAAGCCAAACTGATTCAGAGCATTGTTTTGTAGTTATATTCTTGCATTTTCCTTTTCTGTCTGCCTCCTTTTATCAGCCCCCCCTCTCCCAAAACCAACAGGAACAATAAGCTCCAGTAATTCACATCACTGACTATTATTCCACCTGAAATCAATGTCACTATGGCAAGATGGGTCAAGCATTCTTCAGAAATGCAGGTTTATAAGAACCATTTCTGAGATAATGACGAGGAAATGATACCTCTAGTGAATTGGTGCAATTTTTGTATTTAGTAAGATTAAACAACTTGCCTCATCAGAAATATTTTCACAACAGCAGCTTAATAGTTTAGAGAGCTTTTGGATAAATCAGAGCTCTTCTGCCTCACTAGCTGAAGACATACTAGAATCAACTGAAACAAACTGTGAACATCTGTAACAAACCAACCAAACCAAACCAAAAAACCTGCACTAGTAGAAAATACAATTGTATTCTCCCTTCATTCCTAATTTGAGTTTACATTCTGAGGTGTCTATTTGAGGTCTACCCAACACCCAAGAGGATTACAACTGCATTCAGAGAAAACTTACCTCAGATTTCTGTTTTAAATAATAGCAAAACAAACATACAAAAATGCAACTCCAGTATACAATTACGCAAATGTAAATGAAACTGCTACTTTTGGAACAGAAATCAGCACCAGAGATCAGATATTAGCAGGGATTTATTTCACATCAGTTCCCATCTACATCATATTATCTCTTTCTGAAGACTGGCACATCAGCAACAATTTCCATTCAGTGCTGAATGATACAGATACAAGCCATACACTAAATATGAGGGAGGTCATATTGGGTCAGTGTGGTTTTTGTGATCAATGCAAACCATAATGAACCAGTAAAAACGGTTTCTCTGGACTGAATCAGCCAATTATCACTTTAACTCCCAGTCATGATTACTGCGACTTAATCAATTATTATTTTAGCTCTCATTCCCCCACTTCAACCCCAAAACCAACAGATTACTAGCGAATGTTAAAGGGACTTCACTAATTACTAGTGAATGCCTTTATTTTTAACATGTTCTTATAGCTTCAGATCCGTTTACAAGGTCTTAATACGTAAATCAGTCTAAGACTTGAAGGAAGTATGGATTTTAAATCCACATATGGCTGTAATGGCAATCACATTAACTACTGAATAACACAGCCCAAAAGCACTGAGCAAATTACAGCAAATATTCTGTAGGCTGAAGATCAATTATTTCTCTTTAAGGGATAGAGATCCTGTCTCACTTCAAGGCAGGGTTTCCTACTAATCTTCCTTGGTGTATTGTATCCTTCAAGACAGTTTACCCCTCCAGACAGAGGAATATATCTTTGGAATGACAGACTGGGAAGTTCACAGGAATCAGCAGTTTCCTCCTCACAGAAGTACTAGGTGTGCTCCAGTCATGTCTTAGACATCTCCCATAATACAGTGAGGGTCAAGTCTCACTGTCTAAAGATCTCTTATGACATAATTTTAAATGTCTACCGATATCTCAGCACTTCCCAGAATATGAACAAAAGTACTGATAAAACAATAATCCGTGATTATTCTTTCACTGAGGATCAGTGACATAAAGATTACTTTTTTTTCAGTCCTCTTTCAACTGATTTCAAGTTAAGCGTGTTTTACACCTAATTTACAATGACCATCAGAAAAGGCCCACATTTTCTTTCTAAAGATGTTCAGATAAGCTTTTTGGCAAGACTGCAGTCAAAACTCATTTTCTTCGTAAGTTAAAATAAACTCTATCTTGTAAGTCATGTAATGCCAAATGATGACTATTACAAGCTAGAAAGTTTAATATATCACCACTGTCCTACATCACCATGAAGGCAGTCTGCTGAGTTAAAAAAAAAACAAACAAGATAATGCTAACAAGTTATCATACTGGAGCAAGTATATCATAAAGGAACTGAACTTTGGTTTACACAGCCTTAAAGATAATTCCTTAGAAATTTCATTTGCTTTTCATTCCTAAACTCTTCCTTCTTCTAAGCACTTTAATAACTCTCATCGAAACCAGCAACAGGATTGTTCACCAGTAATTTTCTAATGCTGAAATATGGTTGTAAATATACAGTCCCAAGATAAATCAGGAATATCATTTACAAGCACCTTAAATGGCTGCAAATGCCTCTTCTGCTCAAGAACACCATCTAAAAGTAATCATTACTGCTCTTTCAATAAAGGCCTCAAAATAAAAAATGGTACCACTTTTCAAGAAGAATTTAGAGTCTGAGCTCCCCTTTCAATTCTGCTAGCCATGTACTCTCTTCATTAGCTCTGCTGTTGCTTGTTTGTTCTCTCTGCCTCTTGAATTTCACCTTTTTTTTTTTGCTATGCAGTTGTTTAGGCATAACAAAGATTCATTCTTCCTAACAGATCTCACAGCCTGTGGCTAGGAGACTTTTTTGGGTAGTTTAAATGCACTTTTTTGGAGCTAAAGGACTTTATTCCCCACTTCATATGCAAACTTCCTGATGAGGTTTATTACACAAATGAGTTAAAATACCCTAGCTTTAGGAAAAAATTGAAGTCTACAGCAGTACACTGTGCTGAAGTCACTGCTCCCTTTTTGTCAGGTATAGCATGATGGCACTCAACTAGTGCAGTCTTTCACAGTTTGGTGCCTTCAATCCCCATGTACAGCCATTCAAGCAAAAGCCAACGGGACACTCCCACAGTGTACAGACACCTAAGTAAACCCCAGATGGAAAAATCTGAAATACATTAAGGTGTATTTGCTCTTCAGATCCCCTTTTCTTTTTACTTAGGTATTTCCTTATTTCTGTTTCAAACACTAGAGGATATGCTCTGGACTTCATCCACCAAAACACTCCTGGCACATTTGCCCCAGATGAATAGTTTGAATAGCACTCCATGAAAAGTCAAGCAATAACTGAGATCTCAGTCCTGCCCACGTCAGGAGTGCACCAAACAAGGGGGAACACCCTGCTCAGAAGGGTGTGTGTGCACAGCATATTTATTGAAGTACAGTAATATCACAGCATATTTATTGAAGTACAGTAATATCACAGAAAACGCTGACATTTTGGAAGAGACACTCAAGGATCATCAAGTGCAGCTCAGTGTTTATTAGATTGTTGCTTGTTACCAAGACAAGACAGCTTTGGATGTAGGATCAAAAAGTAGGTTACTTCACCCTATGGCTAATATTTCATACCACCAGGCACCATGTTTATCTGTAACCAGGCAATTTAACTACTACCATAAAGTATAAGGACAAGGTGCACATCTGAAGTTGAGTCACTTACCTGAACTATTTTAACAGCATGCTGGAATTTGCTGAGCAGAATACTCATTAATCATATCTGTGATCCGAGCATGAAACCAAGACAAGCAACCCACCAAAGATTATTTATGTACAGCATAAGTAAGAAAAAAATAATTTACATAAACAGCTAAGCCATCCAATACAACAAACACTGCAGAGCTTCAGCTTCTACTAGATTTCAAATGGAGTGTAAAATCAGTGTTTATTGATCATATAATTGTAGAAATTTCCATAGATATATCAAACTAAAAGCAAACTGTATATTCCAATTAGTCACTGACTACATTATTTTTAGTCTGGATTTACTAAGTCAGTGGTATTAACTTCTTCTGCAGTAATTTTTCTAGCAGTAAAATTATTTGGGAAATAATGAAAAGGACTATTTAAATAAAAACAAACACTCAAATAACTACATTAAAATGCTTTCTCTAACTACATTAGACTACATTTAACTACATTAAATGCACTGCATTCTCAGTGCTTGAAAGCATTTAGGGCAAGTTCAGTTTCACTGTCATTCATATTCATTTGGTAGTTTCTGTCATACAAAAGATAACACACAGAAGTATAAGTCAAAAGCAGTACAAGATAAAATCCCAAAATATGGTGTTTAATAAATAACAACAAATAGTTAAAATAATTTTGAGTGAAAAATTGAACAACAAAACTCACACACAGCTATTTGAAGGAAACTAATAAGTGGTGCTACATTTCCTCTAGAATGAACTTTGATCTTACTGTCAACAGAACCCTATAAATTTTTGTTACCTCATTGCTTACTTTGTGAAAATAGTCTTGCCTTCAAAAGCCACACCAATTCAAAGCTCAAATGCCTTCAGTAATTAACTCTGAACAAAAAATGAGCCTGGCATTGCTTACCAGCTACAGAAGTGACACAGAAAAAAGTTCAGCATTTTGATCTTCATTTAATTTTAAATCACGTAAGTGTGCAATATACTAACACTAGTTTTATCCAAGTTCCTAAAATGTTACATCAATCTGGATTAGAAACCACAAGTAGTTAAACAACAAAGATTTCCTTTGTTAAAATGAAGCCAGTACTACCCTGTGGTCACTGACCCTTCATTTCCTCACTGAGTAATTCTCCAGTGTTATCGGAAACTCGTGGAAGTTGTTTGCAGCTGTACCCATTTCTCATTTCACTTTGGTCTCCAAATCAAACAGAGAGACAGACAGACACTGTGTAAAATGCACAGGATACAGTTAGGGTCTGAAACAGGCAATTACTCAAAACTTCTGCTGAATTCCCCAATTAATATCCTTATCTAAATGGACTACCTCCTACACCACAGGATTACTAATTTCCTCAAAGGTTTGTCCATAACACTCTCATAATAATACCAAAGCCACTTCATATGTAAATTAATATATCTTTACAACACTCCCAAGTAATTAGGTCACGCAATTATTTCTATTTTATACGTGCAAGACCTAAGTATGGGAAAATTAACAACAAAATTAATTCTGGCATCCTCCTGTCCAGGTTGTGAGCCCAAGTCTAGTTTCCAGAAGTATGCCTCTCTTCCACACCAAGTTTCATTAAAAGCATAGAAAGTATTGACCTTTGCAATCAGCATCCCTGCCAATCTAAATGAAAATTGTTACATGGAGCAATATTAGGTACCTCCCATCCTCATTTGTTATTGCTGTTTTAAATTTCTGAGGTAAGGCATGACTTCTCAAGAAAGTAGTTTTTGCTTCCCAGCCCTGATTCCCTGCCCAAGCCAAATCTGCTTGGCACAACAAATGCAACAGAGGTCCTGGGGAAGTGTAAAGAAGCATACCAATTGTGCAAAAGGTCAGAAATTATTTCTAGACTGAATATATGCACAAGGTAACACAAAAAGTGTACAAGAGCCCTCTATGGATACCTGGTTAGGATTCCATTTTCTTGCTAAGGAGAGCTGAAACTCCTTTCTCCATGCAAATGCAGATTTTGCCCTTCTAGTGTGCTTGCTGCCACTCACAAAGCAGTGTACCCTTCTTTCAGACACCTTAACTCAGCAACCTTTGAGATATTCATCATACAGAGCCTGTAACACTGAGCAGCAGCAATATTCAAAAAAACATGGCATAGCAAAACTATTTCATCCATAAGGACAATGACACAGAATTCAGTGAGCTTTTTTTTTAGAGAGTTCAGTCTAATGTCTCTAGCTGCTGAGCAATTAAGGAAGTTCTCCCTAGCTCTTCAGTTTCCATGTTTTACACGTGACTTGCTGAGTTACTAATTTAAAAATTCATACCTTTCTTCTAATTTCACATGCATGTTTCCCATCCCACAATTTAAAAAGTAAAGCTAGAAGAAAAATACAAAACAGGGAACAATGACAGGGAAAGAGTTTGGTTGACAATTTCATTGTAGGGAACTGTAATCACACATTTTACATTGGGGAGCTAGTTTGCAAACCACCCTTACAATTCTTACTGGGTGCAACAGAAAGCTCATATTTGATGCATGCCCTACCCTCCTGAGATAGAAAGAAATTACATGCTTTGATTGAAAGCTTTTAGTAAAATGAATACAATAACTCTTCTGAATAGGCACTAACAGATCAATTTCTAAACATATAATTTCTAAATCCAAATAGATTAGACATTATAAAATAATAACTCATCAACTCATAAAGGTACACTTATATACAATGGTATCATCAGCTATCACTCGTAGATGCCACACTAATTACCTGTTCCACTTTCTCTAAGAAAGCAATCCTGCTATCAAGTGTCATCCTTCCAATACATCTCAAAAGCAAAAAGCAAATTGAGATATTGTAATATGAAAGACACGAAGATGAGGAAAAATTTAAATTTCCCTACTCAATATGACCGTGAACATGTAACAGAAACATTGAGTATTTTATTCCAAACATTAAAATAATCAGTTGTATTCTGTTAATACAACTGTGGAGTTTACATCTATGATACATGAAATTTTCCATTCTGCAAGTACCTAAAGAGCTCACAAGCAAATGAACCACACCTGCAAGGATCAAGAAAAAGTACTAAACTACTGTTATACACACCACATGTATTACATGTGCTTATAAAATCATTGTATATGTATTTTGAGCTGTAAAGCACAATTTATTTACTGCTGTGTAATCTTTTGCTGTACATGAGCACTGCTAAACATACAAATCTTCTCAGAACTCAGTGCAATAGCTCTGGTGTGAAGTGCTGAGATTTACTTAACACCAGTTGTAAATCTTTCTCTTTGTCTATTACTTCTGTATTTAATTACAAGTTATGCTGCAAGAAGTTATATAAAGTAGTAGTCATAATTGGCATGTTTGTCTACAGTTGTGTTCAGATTGAGCATGTAAATTAGGAATTAGGTCTTTATTCTCATTCTTTCTGGCAAATAATATAATGATAACTATTTTTATTCTACCTGGACAGTTCACTTTTTATTATATGGAAACCCCAAAGACAAATAAAATGTTATTTCATTTGCTTTCATGAAAGACCAAGTATATGGGAAAAGATTACAAAATGTCCTGTAATGTACTGTGTTATATATCCTGTTCCAAGAAGTGAAATAGCATGCAAAGAAAAACTTAGTAGAGCTTCCTTAAGTTATTTTTTAATTATTTGAAATATAAAAGCCATTTTTAAGTGCCAGTAAAGATTTACTGAAGGCCATACTTGGAAACAGATTGCAGCAAAAGCATGCAGATACTAAAGCCAGTAGCATTTCTGAGAAACAGATCAGTCAGTCAACAGTTCTTGTCATGAAAAGAAGTATCTTCTTTTTGTGAAAGATTAATATATCCTACAAAGATCCATGCCAGTGTGTTTCTAAAAATTCAGGATTATTGCGTTAAGACGCAGACATCTTAATCTGGAGTCCACAGAATTCTAGAAATGCATTAGCTACATCAGGAGAACAGAATGCAGTGCCTCACTTGATACAGGTTACATGTAGGTTGTCTCTATTTATAACCTGTATTACTGCTGTGTGTGGGAATCCTGGCCATGGACCACAACACCACAGCATTACATGTTACAAAGAGCAAGGAAACAATGGATCCTCGACCAGCAGAAGAGATAATAACACAATTACCACCTGAAACATGTTTTTAACATTCACCACCTATTTTAAGAATCTTAAGAGAGCTTTTAGTTGACTTGAGTGAATGCCATTACAGCTGACTCACCTTTGGGGATGCACAGCATCCTTAACTCACACCATCACTTTCAATGTTACAACAGGATAGAGTTAAAAATACTTGATTCACATTCCAGCCCCAACTTCCCCAAGGTTTGGGGGGAAACTTGGGGCCCTGGGGAAAGTTTCTCTTCCTTGGACAAACATTTTACAGCGTGGTAACTTCACAAGGTACAACAAGGATGATATACACACATAAGCAAACAAGACAGGACTTGATCTCTCCAATTCTAGTCAAATGCTCTCTTCAGTTGAGCCCTCTTTTAATTGATTAGGGAAGATAAAACACACTGTGTTACAACTAAAACAATAACCAATTTCTTTTTACGTGTTTTTTTTTCAACTCCATAACATGTCAATTCTGTTGAAAACACTTTCATACCAAATAACATCTATTCAGATTAAATATATTCGACATCTAATAGACAGAAGAGAGACTTGAGAACTGATGAACCTCAGTCAAAACTTGACCACTATGTCAGTGTCCACTGCAGACCAACAGTTTCATCTGGCCATATACAGGAGAGGCAGTATGGCCCATTAGAGCACGAGAAATTCAGTGCCCTATTTTATGGGAAGACAAATATATAGAGAGTTAGCTTTTTAATACCCATTGGATTATCTGAGTGCAGAAGTTTCCCTTCTCTTCTCTGCCCACCTTTTCCCTTTCACTATGTTTAATGTGTCAGTCCAGAAGCATGTCTATCTAGCATCATGATTTTAACAGCACCAGACACCAGTGAAGAGTGGTATGAATGGCACAGGATAGCTGAATTCCTAAGCCTGAGCCTTTAACTATATTGAGGGAAAAAAAATTATTTTCTTCTACTGAACGTAAATCAGAGGGCGATTCTTTTATTCCCAGTGCTTGTGTTCTGGAATAAAATGATTTTATTATTTCCAGCTGAAATTTTGCCTTTTTTCCCTTTAACACCAAGCTGAGGAGGACTGCAGCTTGCACTGCTTGCTTCTACTTCATGTGTGCTGCAATAAAGGCAGGTAAGAAAGTCTCGACAGAAAATCTTTATGCCTTTTCTATTAAGTGCTCCTTATCACTTCACCATCTAGTGTGTTGCGCTCTCTCTCTCAAGGTCCCTTTCTCCCATAAATGAGATCACAGTAAGCTACTGACATGGAAAACTGCAAACTCTGGCCAAAGACAAGTCACAATCTGCCAGTGCCCTAATTCTAACACCTATTAAATAGGAATAAAGATATTTCTTTATGCCAAAAACTTCGGCCAGGGAGGCACAGAAGTGTCTTTTTTTTTCAAAGCACAGTTTGGAAAATGCCACCTGGTGATGGGGGCAGGAAAAGGAGGAAAAGAACAGAAGAAAGAGGAAGAGAAAGTGACCTGCAAGAATATTTAAGGAAACAATAACCAACAATAACTGGCCAATTATACAGTAATGATGAAATGAATGGAGGTAGAATTTCTGTTCCTTTGCAATCTGAATACTGCAGTCACTCACTTTTTTTCCACTCAACTCACAGGCAATTTTATTCCCATTTTATCAGTATTATATTGAGACAAAAAATATCAGTGGCAGGCAAAAGTACTTTTCAAAATCAGGAAGGGCAAGGAAGTAGATAAAAAAGCAGACTTTTCCTTTTACATCATGTAAAATGAGAGAAAACACAGACATAGAATAAACCAAATCGAAATAAAGCATGCAAACACCTTCTGCATTCACTTTAGAAGACTGTGGTTGAATTTTTCTTGTTTTACTTGTCAGGTTCCCTTTTCCCCAAAACCAACATTTTGTAAATATAGTATTTGAATGAAGGCTTTAACCATACTAAATATCTTCTGTTGCTATAGGTATTTCATATGTCTCTCTTGGCAGTGTTTTCACTGATGCAGTACATGCTGACAGAGAAGTTATTGGCAGAAATAACCCAAATCACATACCTGTGTTTGCACTCAAGAGCTTTGCTGACACTGCAATTGCAATTGATAAAGCACACAAGTCTTTCATACCCTGAGGTGAAATAACTACAAAACTAAATGAAGGCCGTAGCCTTCAAAATGTATTTTTTTTTCACTCCATTTTTGCTCCTTGAAGTCTCCTGAAATTGCTTCCATGAATGGGCAAGAGCTAAATTAATAAAGCTTCTATTGCTCCCTTGTACTTACTGGGTTTGTAATAGATTAAAGTCACTCACTACACCTTTGCAGGACCTCTAATCTAAACTCTCTGAATAGTGAGAAAAAAAAATAAAAAAATCTGGTTGAGTGAATCAGAAGCCTCTCTCCTAATTTTTACTTTGAAATAATACCTAAACACAATACATAAAAAGCTAAGCTGGACACAATGTGGCAAATAAACCCCAAGCTCTTCTCTAGGCATAAACTGTGGGAAAAACATCCAGCATTATAAGTAATATTTTCTCCACATTATATGTATTATTTTCCCCACATTGAGATGGAAGGGATGGTAGGCAACTGTTAATTTATTTTCAAAATTACTGGGTTAGCTTCAGTTAAGATTATTTTGCTTCCCATCTGTCTGTCCTACACACCTTTCAGTATCTGCATTTCAGTTTCTAAAAGGTTTCCTGGTTCTTGTGTTTGTTCTCCCCTGTCAAAACCTCAACGTTTTCTCCTGAAGCTTTCCAAATAACCAGTCAACTTCGACTCTTTCTTGTCATTGCATACAAACCATACCTGAAAATAATCCTCCAGATTATGTATTTCTAGCAGCAGCAGTAGTTAATTACAAAGAAAGTATCTTCTGACTGTGGGACAAGTGAGTCTGCAGGTAATAAATGGCTTATTTTGCTTAGACTAATATGACCCTCACCCCTCAAAAAAATTTTTAAAAAGCCTGACAAAAAAATCATGCATGACACTTTGCAGACAACTAAACAACTTGGATGAAGCTAAACTAAAATATGGGGTTTATAAAATATAAAAATGCACAGATGTTGAGCAGTCTAGATAAGAGCTGTTGAGAAGTCAGTCTTCTCAAAACATGCCTGATGTGGATGTAAAGTACTTTGAACCAAGTGCTTCACTCTCACATCATTTTCTACATATTTGTATAACTTACTAATATTAACAGAGCCCAAGACATTAGCTTAACTCCAGCTTTTGTGAAAACATGCTTTCAATGTCAAACCAAAGATTTTGATTTCTTCTTATGCAAGTAAGATGACTGTAAGATGCAAGTAAGAAGTAAGTATGATTTATTTTTATGCAATAATTCATTAATTTATTGAAATAAAACACTGTATTGCACTTACCAGTTTTGGGGTTTATTGAGAAGAATCCCTGTGGATTTCCACTTGTAATCCTGTAGGTTAATTTTTCACTTGAGCTCAAATCTGGATCAAACGCCTCGATCTGAATGACAGACACATCTTTAGGTGAGTTTTCCATGACCTCTGGGTAATAAACTGGTTCTGTGGTCTGAGGAGCGTTGTCATTGACATCCCCAACTTCGATGTAGATTTCGATGAAGGATGACAAAGGCACCACGCCTTGGTCTGTTGCATAAACAGTCAGCCAATAATGGGAAGTGGTCTCACGATCCAGGTGATCTGCAGTCTCAATAATCCCTGTTTGATAGGAAAAAATTAAATAGAAAATGCTCACTAAGTATGCAGAAACGTGTCAAAATACAGTAAGCAACAAGTTTAATCAAGTTAATAAATCAAAATGAATACAAGTTCAAAATAACCCACACTGATTCTACAGTGTGAGCTAATACGCATACACAAACATATTGAGGCTAATCGGAAGTTACAAAAAATAAAATTACTGTAACGGTTTTCAGCCATCATGCATCACATATTTAAATAACATACTACTTGATCTCCTTTCCAGTATCTTTTGAAATACATCAGCACCATTCATAAAATTGGTTTTGCCTAAAAGATTAAATCAAATATGTAATTCACAATCTTCTGGGACTTGAATGACCCTCTTTACCTATTACAGTAAAATTTATACCATATTAAACTATGTGGTTTAGATGCCAAACTCTTGAGGTCCTTAAAATTATTCATTTAATGAAGAACTAGATAAATGTGAAACATTTTTATCACTGTGTTGAAATGAATTATTTGACTGAACTTTCTTAATGTGCTGATTTATGTTCACACAGACATGCCACAAAAAAAGAAAATAGAAGTCAAACCAAAGCTAACCCTTGCAGCATTAGGACTAAGCAATGGTTGTCATTATTCTAGAAATGGAAGGCAGCAAAAACAGCAGCAAAAATTTGCTCAATCTAACAAATATAAAATTAATTACCAAATAAGGAACCAGTATACAACTCATGAACTTAATAAAAAGTTGTCTGCTGAGCCAGAACTGACTAAAGAATTTACACAAGAAATACAACTTTTATTTTTATAATAAGTTTACAGGTACAGCTGTATTATGCATGTGTCAAAAGGGTGTAAGCCATGAGGGATGAATATTAAATAGTCATGGAGCCATGGCACAAAAAACTTCACACTTTCCTTTTCCTGATCCAGTCACATAATTTAACAGAACTTAAAATCAACCTGATGCATGTCAGGATGAGGAAGAGAGTAATTCCTTGCAACCATTTCAGTGAAAATTTTGAAGGGCTTTGTCATGGCTTTTACTATTTGTTATACACTCACACACCAGGACTAATTGGGACTGGATCCAAGATGAGTCAAACCATCACCAGGACAGCCAGTTCTGAACTCTGGATAGAGCCACATAATGTGAGAATGCATCATGTGGCACTTCTACTGAGCTCATTTACCTCACACAGACACATCTGGGTCTATACTTACATGTACACACCACCAGTAAAACAGGACCTCAATAAAAATATGTCACTGTTTTCACAGGAGTTCTTTGTGGAAAGGAATTAACTCCACGTGTTGTGTCCTTCACACACTACAGCCACTTTTTAAAATACATTACACTGACTGCGCAAAATATTAAGGAATTAGTTATTTATTCATAATTTTCTTTGCCTGCTGAGAAGATGCCTAAAGGTCTGATCATGGCAGTTTAAAATTTTAAGATGCCAGTAAGATCAGTTCAGAAGGGCTGGAAGGGATTGAAACTGATGCTCAGACCTGCAAATTCACATATATAGCATTCCAGAACTACCACCAGATGTCAGTGTGAAAATTGATTGAATATAGTGCCAAAAACTACAGGACTGGGATAAAAAAGAGGGGCACTGCAATTTTAAGGTATACATACATTACATGCAGTCTATAAAAGTTTTCCTAAAAGTAAACTACTGGCTTTATAATTTCCTTTTTAATTTTTTTTGCAGAAGAACATCATCAACAACTAAGTTCAGGTGTTCATTAATACTGATATTTTGCATTTCCACCAGTCTCTCTGCCTCAGCATTTATATTTTGTTTGAAGACAGTTTTACTATTAAAACAAAAAGGTAATACTGTCCAGTAATCACCAGATTTGTGCACTGATTACCTGAATAGTTTCTGCATAAATTTGCTCTTAAAAATGGACAAAGCCTTGAGCACTCAGTTACCAAAATTCTGCTTTGTAGCTCATGGCACACTTTTTTGCATGACTCTACCTCAGACAGGAGACTTGCCTGAGAAAAAACAAATTTGTTACTCACTGTGGTCTCCCTTCTAAATCTAAATGCTGCATGTAGCATATAAGCATTAAATCTTAAATCTGGCTAGATTTTATGTATGCTTTGGAGAGTTCTGTAAACCCTTCATGTCCTAGCAAAGAGAAGACTGGATTGTATTAATCCTCTTCTAGCAAGGGTTCCAGCAATGCTGCTTTATTGCTGGTGATTCCTGCTGAAAAGAGCAACTGTTTTCATCTTACACATCCCACTTTCTAAACAGTAGCTGCATCAGAAGCGGCAGATTAATTTTAACACAGCCTTGACTGATTTCAAAGAAAGATAAAAAAAGACTCTGGTGGAAACGCAGCTCACTTCCTGCAATCTGCTCACCTAGAGTCTACAAATTCTACCTCCCTAGTCACCAAAGCCCCTCCTCAAGCTAAAGGATGACTAAACCTATTTTGCTTTTGTAGTGTGTCAGTTCTCAAATGTCCATTCCCTTAAATCACATCTGTCACAAAGGATGAAGAGGTAAAAAAGTACCACACCCACTAATAGTATCTCAAAAAGAAATACGTGGAAAAACTTTCAGGATGATACAGTGCACATGGGCAACTTTGTATTTTGGTTGATTTTTATTTTCAGATTAGATCTGCATATATAATGCTACTTCTGTGTATTTACATAGACTTTGCAGAGTGTTCAATAAAAGGTTTAGAATCTGTCTGATGATCTGACCACTGGATGCATCATGTAACACAGATTCCCCAATAGGACAGCTCTGGCTTTTAGAAGGTCCTGATTTCCTCCAGGGGCACTCTAAGCACACATCAGCCTAAGTAACAGGGAATTTCATTGTTTTTCCATTTCTCTTATGTTTCTCACTCAATGGAACCTGAATTTTAGGGTGAATATTTTTTTTCTTTATGTGGCCTTTATAATTCCAATCTGAAAGAGAAAGCATCCAGGAAAACAATTTTATCATCAGTCAGCTATGCAAAACCATCTACCTAACTGTTTAATCAACAGGTTAATTCCTGAATTTTTTTTTTTTTTTTTAAGTTACAAAGGACATAATTTAAAACAGAAACAGTAGACAGGTATGAGTATGCAAGGTGGGAAACTTGTACTCGTGGATGTTCTACCCCTGGCAGTATCCAAAGCCAGCTTGGTGAGGTCTTTAAAAAATCTGGTCTAGTGAAAGGTGTCTCTGCCCATGGGCTCAAAGTTGGAACTAGATGAACTTTAAGGTCCTTTCCAACCTAAACTATTCTACAATTCCAGGATTATTAAAGACAAGCATTGTACGTAAGTGAATTATTTTGACAATATTGAAAATGAAGACTCAAAATAACATTCCTCCGTAGTCAAAATTATGCAAAAAGGAACAGGAAGATGGAGAACAGAATTTTCCTTTCAGCCTTCACATACTGAGGGCTGTGGAGGAGAGGCCACCTCAGCTGGCTGTCCTCATGGCTCAAAGCCGCAGGCAACAGCAAGGGAAGGGATGACTGGACTATCAATCTGACTCAGCTTTTCTCCTGATGTTTGAACCCAGCAATAAAAGGGAGCAGCACACATCTAGAGGTAGGGGCAGGCTCAGGCAATCAAAACCTGAATTTCTTCTGGTTCTACATCAGCTTTTATGTCACAAAATGCAATCAAAACTAAACACACGTAACTGTATGGAGTGCTTCAGTTTTTTTCTCTGCCCCCTCAACTATCTGATCTTATAGCAGTAATTACAAAACACCATCCTATTGTCATTACTCTAGAATTGCTCCTGATTCTGCAAGTTTAACACTAAATCCTTCCTGATTTTGCCTATGAGAACACTAACAGCTTAATTTTTAATTTCTGTGGAACAATAATGAATAAAATTGCAGGAAAACTTCAGTGGCCCAGTACACCTTCTAAGGAATATAAGCTCAAAAAAATTGACTGTTTACTTTTTTTAGCAATGATAACAATCATTCTCCTACCAAATCAGTCTAGAACCAATCTTTTAAGTATCATTGGTCCTTGTCCCAGTTTTCTGCTTTTGCAAAAGTTGACTACAGTACCCTATTTTACATATTAGACCATATGGTGCCTGAAAGCCAGAATTCAGCACTGTGGAGTTTATAAATTCACTGGTTTCTAGTTCCAGTGGTTCTCAAGGTAACAGAGAAAAAAACTGATTGGAACTCCTCTATCAAACAGAAATAATAAAACAATCCAATAAGAGATAATTTGTTTTAACCTTGCAAACACCTAGATCCATTAAGCATCAGTAAGGTATTGATCACATCAATTTCAACAAAGTGTTTTCGCTCCTAGAAAGATTTTTTTCCTTTTTTCTTCAAGTGGTGCAAGGCACATTTAAAGAATACACTTTAAGTGCCTCCATTTTATCTTCAATGCTGTAAAAGCTCCATCTCTCTTCTTACTCTTCTCCCATTCACAGAGTATCTTTAATCAGCAGATTTCCCATCCATCCCCTATGCTAAGGCAGTTGGCTAATTTTGACTTTTACAAACCATTTGCTTTTTATGTAGCAAGGCAAATCGAGAAATCTGCTAATGAATCTTTTGCATGTATGTTAATCCCAAAGACTTGCAAACATTGTTATTCAAAACACAAGGTGAAGTGAGGATTTAAAAAGCATTTTTCACTTGACTGGCTGTGCAATCTTGAAGCCTTTCAGGTGGTCAGGATAAAAAGAAATTTAAATTCAGTCCCTAACCACCAGAGGGGAGCACAAAAGAGCTCTGATGAAATGTTTCTCAGTCATCTGCAAGAGGACATTGGAGCTGAGTTTACAATATTCAGATGTCTGAAATTTTAGACTAGATATTGTTCCCACTTGATGCAGAAGGACTTTTCTATCGATTTCATTAAAGGAAGGCAAAAGTCCTAAGTGACTACTGTAGAATATAATTTGGACAGAATTTAATGTGGAGGAATAGGATGGTTTATGAATACAGCAACTGAGGAAAAAGTCAAAATAGTAACCCCACTCTCAACAGGAACCAACACTTCCCTCTGTTTATATCCCACAAAACAAACCACTACAACCAAAGTCACTCCTAAAAACAAAAATCAGCATAAAACACACCTCAAATCTGACGCTCTTACACATGCCAATTTTATCTAATTAACAAATGCTCCAACTATAATACTCCCAATTCCCAGGGATGATCCTTCTTAAGTGTGCTTATCCATAAGAACTCTAATTAACAATATTAATGATTCCATAATGGAAATCAAAACCTGCAATCATTTCCCAGCAAAGCATGAAAATGCAGTTTAGCAGAATTTGCCCCAGGAATAGCATTTGAAACAAACTAAGAAATCCCTGGCCTGGAACACGATGCTTGAAATCTGATTACAAACTCAATTAATCTAACTTCTAATAAGTTGGGTAAATCAAAAAAGCTTCTTCAGCTGCTTTAAAAGCCATTTTTGGGGGCTAGGGGAAAAGCAACGCTTTATGAATTGCACAAATAAAAGTTTTGATCAAAGATGACTTTCAACGACCAACCAATTCAAACCAAAGTTCTCCAAGGCAGTGGATTCAGCCTGTTGGGAACACAGAGATGTGCTGTCCTCATTGGCACTAGAGTGCCAGCACACCAACCCAGACTGCAACTGTCCTGAATTCTAAATAAACAGCAACTCACTGCAGGGTAAACCATCACTAAGGCCTCTTTTAAATCACAAATAAAATTGCTCAGCACATACTGAAGTTTATCACGTGAATCTCTGCCACCTCATGATAGGCAACATTTGTATTTTCCTGAAGTTATTATGGGAACAAGGGTCTAAAGGATCCCAGCTCCCAGAGATTTACTGGCCAGTTCTTTCTGGCAAAATTTCTGCTTTATATTTTGTGAAATTTTGCTTAAGTTGTTGTTTAAACAAAGAAAGAGTCACATCAGCCTCATTTGGTACTGGTTTGGCTGCCTTCCTAAGGAAAGTCTTATTTAATATAATACTTTCATACTTGGGCTTCTAATGTTATACAATTCAGAACAGACAGTTTTCAGGTTGTTACCAAAATCTCCACAACTGCACAGCCACAAGAGGCCAGAAAAACAAAGTCATTTTATAAAGCTGGTATTTTCAACTTCTAATTTTTTCGTGCAGCACATTTTATTTAAAATAGCAAATATTCTATCTAGCCAATCCTTTGTTAACAACAGTGCAGCTCTTCAAACATATCCAGATCAAACACAGATGAACACAAATTGCTTCCGATTCATCTCTTCTTATATGCTCTACTTTTCCTAAATTATTTTCTTACATTATTACCTACCACGATGTGACTGGCATTTTCCTGAGCTATAAAAATACAGAGGCTAGAGCAGAAAAGTTAGAATTACAAACAAAAAAAAAAAAAAAAAAAACAAACAACAACAAAAAAAAAAAAAAAAAAAAAAAAAAAAAAAAAAAAAAAAACCAAAAACCCCAGTCTCCCACTCCTCAAAAACCCAGGAAAGAGCATCTGGCACAGAGAAAGATGCAGTGCTTTTGTCTGCTTCTCAGCAGACCCCAGAGGCCTTGAAGAAAAACACATCTCCACTCTTTTACCCTCCTTTTCCCCTTGAGTAACTTCTGGTACAGTCAAATCAGGACAGTTGGCAAGTGCAGCCCTGTGTGCTGCTCCTGTGTGTTACACACAAGGGGTTTTCACTTGGTTTTTTTTTATTCCCTCCACTTTCTGGTTCCTGTCAGAAATGCTAAGAAGAAAAGAAGGTGATTTGGGAAAAAAGTGCATTATTAATAGTTATGGTATCTACCCACATCAGATAAAACAGACTACAATAGACAAGAGTGCACTGTTTACTAGTGCTACACCCATTTTTAATACTAATTGTGGCCAGTGTCATAGCTCAAATTCTTTCCACTTTTACAGCAATTAAAAAAAAAAAAAAAACCCTCCATCTGTGTTTCTGTTCACTTCTCAACTTCCTCCTGATAACTTCTGAAACTTCTGGTCACAGCTATAATCTGACATTGGGAAATGCCTTGAAGCAGCAGTCACAACCCTACATACCACAAAGTGTTTTAGAATTTGAAGGTTTTGAAACATCTAACCTCTTGAACTCCAAAGAAAAAAAGTTATTCTTTCCCTGAGGCCACTGTGCTACTGTAACACAGCATCACTGTGGAAGAGACAACTAAACCTTAAGCCTACCATGCCTCTAAAATATCATCCAATACTAATGTCAACAAGTTTTAATAGTATTTGATCACTCAAGTGTAATAAATAACCACTTAGTAAAACCAAAACAAAGCAGAATATCACATCAGCCCTAATTTCACACAAACCAACTATTCTTAAGCACTGATTTTTTTTTTTTTCAGTCCATAAAATATCAGCTGAAAAGACCAAAATCTCCTTCCTGGGAACTCCATGAAACAATCTCCTGCTCATGAAGGAATGGAATGAGATTTCTCTTGCAAAAGTGAAATGTCAGCTCATCCACTCTATAAACACAGCAGAATGCCAAGAGAGGCACTGCACTCTAACTCTTGAAATATTAAAGACCTGTGGCAGGCAGTGTGAACTTTTTCAAAGTATATACAATCTCTTCTTTTAGGAAAAGTATTATTTTTGACAAATAAGCTGAGCTGGAAAAACTTCTTACTTTTATTGTGCGCGCACTTTGAACGGGAAGCATTAGGTGGTTCCACCTCTATGGAACAAAGTGCAAAAAGCCACCCAGAGAAATATGATTTGTGCTTCAGCTCCATAGCAATTGAAAGCTTATCACTGACAATTCAAGCTACTCGTATCAGACTTTTTATATGTGAAGATTCACGCAGACTAAACTGTACTGTTTCAGAATATAAATAATCCTTGCTTGCAGCCCTGGAGAAGAGCAGAAAGTGTTAGCAACTATTGGGTGCCTTTGAATCACACGAGATGTTCACTGCTTTTCACTCTTCTCTTCTGCAGGAGCATTAATTAGGTGAGGACAGAAAGACTGTAACCTGGCAACAAACCATCCATACTGTGCTTTCCATACCTCAAAGTGAGGTGACTCACTTGCAAACACGTCTGAAGAATAGGAATGTGCAAAACTCATGAAAAAGTTTATTTTTTTTCCTTTTCAACCACTCAGAAATTCTTCTGTTTTGCCCAAGCTGAACTGCAAAGTTAACGCATTCTGATTTATTTTTTTTTTTTTGATAATTTGGTGCTTTACTTTTTACATGCATCCTGGTTCATTGCATTTTAATGTTGGGGAGGGGAAAAAACCCCCAACAACAAAACAACCAACCTAAGATTTTCTCATGTACCCCAAGATAATATTATATATTGTATAACAATATATATTATATATTGTATAACATACAATATAAACAGTATTATCAATATAAATGTTTGTTCTAAGTTAACGCCTGTCACATATATTTTACAGATATTACATATTTTCTTTAAATATTCAGTAAGTTACTATACAGTGGTTTTAATTCATTTTTATATAGATATAACACTTCTTCTTTATCATAAACAAATTTCTTCTTTGTAAGTAAAGGCAATGAAAAACCTAAACTTCACAATTTCAGCTTCAGAGAATGCACAGAAAAATTTCTCTGAAGAAAAGCTACAAAAAAAAAAACTTATAATAAGCTGAAAGTGTCATATTTGAACAAGAAATCTTTTATCAGCATGTATAAGGGCAGATTCTGGAAAATGTAATTAAATTTTGTTTATAGCTCTTTGACATAGAAAACTAAACACATTTCAGGTTGTGTCTTGTGTAATACCAGCTGAGAAATCATGCTTAGCTGGAACTGTTAAGATGGAAAGCAACTCCTGTTGCTGTTTCAAAGACAAATTGCTCATTTTCTAACAAATTAAGGCCTGGAAAGTTTCAAATAAAATCAGTATCAATATCAGGAAGCTGATGGAACTGCAGCAGTAAAAAGAACTTGAACATGTAGAGTCCACCACTGCTTTCCTTCTTTCCAGGGACCAGTTATTGCAAGTTCTGGGAGGTGGAAGGGAAGACTGTCACTGCAAGGCACACAGAACCCATCCTTAAAGAGTAGAGAAATCATCACCAGCAGAGTAGATTTAAAATTTTAAAAAAAAAAAAAAAAAAAAAAAAAAAAAAACAAAACAAAACAAAAAAAAAAAAAAACCCACACCAAACCAAAACTACAAAACTACAAATGGAACAAAGAAAAACCTCAATTGTAATAAAATGATGTTTTACATCTCAAATTCAACTTCACTGAACTGACTAGACGTAGCCAAACAAAAGCCAAATCCAGTTTTGTAGCAGTATCTTAAATACATGTGATATTACCAGAAGCTCTCAGAGCCCCTCAAGTTTCATTAAAAACTATTGTACTTGAAATTAAAGAATTTCTATGACACTAATGGAACAACAGCAAGAGTAGTCAGTGAAACAATCAGACAATATCAGTGTTCACTGAAACCTGTCTCACTTTGCCAAGCTCACAGAAGGTATCAAGGCTGCCCTTCTAAAATATTTTTTGGGAATGAAAACTTGGCATCCAAAGAGCCTCAGCATGTGATCAAATCCAAACCTTGACACAAAACACAGAACAGCTTTAGCATCACTTTGTGCAGTGAACAAACAGCAGTAACTTGAACTGCGTTCAAGTGGAGGGAGAGGAAGGGTCAATGCTGCCCTCTGCTATGGACAGCTTATAAACCAGGCAGACAGATGTAAAGAAACACAGAATGCTCAACAGTTAAATGTAGCTATCCCTTAAATAAGCATCTAGAGATAGTATAAAGATCTAAAGATGTGCATAGTTAAAGCTCTATGTCAAAACCAGACTGTATTTTAAAACATTGATAAAGCGGATTTAAAATGTAGCAGTCAAATGGGTAAAGAAGAACTAAAAAATAGGGCAAAACAAGAGAATTTTAAATAATTAGATGCAGTAACATTTTAACTTCTAGTTCCTGCAAGTTTCTGGATATTTCTACAAAAAAACCAAGTCAAAACACACTGTTCAGACCATTTATAAAGAAAAACAGTGTGCACGTATGTTCCTAAAATCGTCTTCATAAAATATGGCACCCAGAAATTGTGATTTGTTACTATCACAATTAGTGATAGTCTGGGCTACAAGCAATAAACCTCCTAAGGTCCACAAAGATTGTGAACTTCCTTTCAGGAAGTTGGGGGCTTGGCGAGGGGGAATTTTTTGCAATTAGAAGATCCGTGATGGCGCTGCCTTAGAACTCCACTGATTACTTCCAGTTCAAAAACTCTTTTGGGACAATGGCAGACAGCTCCCATTGTCAGCCTCGTTTATGGTTATTTTAATAGTTCCAGCTTATTTCTGTCAGCTAGGCAGCTTGGATGTCAAGCTTGTGGACAGGCAATATAATTGCTCGACAGAAGAACAGTATCATGTTGCTAAAGCTCGATATGGAGAGACATAAAAACCCCCTGATGAGCCCATATTAGGGAAATGTAATGTTAACTCCTATGTCAATAGCAAAAATTATTGTAATACAACCACACAGGATCTGTGTTTGCTTGAAGAGAGGGCAAGTAAAGCACGCTTTGCTGTGAACATCAGCAGTCATTCATGATTTGACAGAGAGCTAGGTGAGAAAAAAACATGACTGCACTACACAGCAGTCAACACCATCGCAGCATCAACATTACAGCAGGTTTATAAAACACTGCAGAAAGCAGAACAAACTGCCAGCAGGTTGTGGGCCAAGCAAAAGCAGCTTCTCTTACTGCATTACACGAGAAAGGTTTGTAGGATCTGAGGCAAGTCATTGCTCTGGCCACCCATCCCTTATCCAGGACAGGTTTTTGTCTTCAGATAGAGACACAACCAGTTTCTATGTCCCAAGAAACTCAGTTACCCAGTATTATAAAATTAGAATATGAAACTACATTAAAGAAAATCTCTTTGGGATAATATTGTTCAGCTATTTTAAGCTAAGTTTTCATGACCAAGAAAATTCCTAGTAAAATGTAGGTGATTCCCAAACAAGAAAAGGCTTTTACAGGTTCAGTGTTTGTTTACTCATGAACCTCAAGGACAAAGAAGGAAATTATTTAATCAATTTTTTTATAAAGAATGTGTACTTGCCTCTGCATGAGAAATGGAAAGGATGAATTTTTATATTCTTTGTTGAAGTTTATAAGAATTTCTTAAATATACAGATGAACAATTATATGCTCTTTAGAACTCTGACTTCACCAGCAACTGCAAAATCCCTCCATCAGTCTTCTTCCGACTAAGGAATTGTTGACAAGGAGTGTTGTAACTCTAATAATTTAGCTGGGAAATGGGGAGCCTCTGAAGGGGAAATTCCTCTGCAAATGGCCCCAGGAATTTCAAAACTAACTGGAGTTGACAGATTAACCTAGGTCCCCCTTAGGCAGAAGAAGAGTCTACAAGGAAAATAATGAGACGCATGGGAAGCCAATTATGCACAAGAGCAACACATTTAATTGTTCAGAAACTGGTTTGTTGATCCAGAAGGATCTAGCTGTTTAGACCTCTGCAAACTATTAAAACCTGGACAGCTCTGCAACAAGTATACTTTTTGAAACTATTAAACTTTACAGATTACAGGTTTTGTCTGTAGATCACAGCGTTTAACGACCCTCTTAAACAAGGAAAATTGTTCCATATATCCTAAGAATACTTTCCCTGCACACACTGCATTTTCTCTCAGATTCCCTTTTTGGTGGCAATTTGAAACTGCAGATTAGCTCATTACTTCTGCAAAACACTGAAGGCCCAGCAAGTCCAAGAGAGCAGCTCTATCCTCCAGTAAGAAGTAGTTACAGCTGTGATCCACAGCAACTCTGGCTCATGACTAACCCAGGACAAAAAACTTGCTTAGCACATGTCTGTGTTATTTATGCATGACTGTGGTTTGGACTGCTGAAATTTTGCTTCAAGCTTCCAGTATCCAAGTTATTTTCAGTTGCAGGAACTGCTGGTTAGCAATGATAGTTTCCAGACAAACTCCAAGCAAGAAAAGAGACTGATATTTATCAAAAGGCAAGTAGCATGGTGAGGAATACTGGAAATCAGGCTGTTGCTGCTGTTCATGTTACTGCACCAGGTAGCTATACACACAATAGCAGTTAATTACTGCCAACAAAAATGCTGCTCCCAAGCTGATTTCTGGGTACAAAGAAGATCTGATGTACCTCTGGGCATGCTAATGCTAGGAGAACAAAGCAACTTGACAAAGTCGTGAAATTAAAGCATCTGGGATCCAGGGACATCAAAAGACATTTTCATCCTTGTTCTGACAAAGTCAGATTTATTAACTTACAAAGTATCCATTTATTTATTCAGGCTTTATTTCTGCTCTTGTTTCCAGAGGGGATTATACATTGATCAGTACCTGTTAAACTACTTTTTTTATTTGCCTTATTTGCTTTTGCATATGAACCAAATTAAACACAAGGCCATACAGAGAAACATTTCTGAACTCGTTTGGTTTTGAGTAAAAATTTAAAGCTAGGGGAATCATGAAGGCAAGGAGTTTTGGTACCATAAAATTATGTTTACTCTCTCTCTCTCTGGTTAAAGTTACTATATCAAGCAAATGAGAAATCCTCCATTTGTAAGAAAATTGTAAGAGCACACTGAAGAATCAATGCCTATCATCTAAAAAGAAACCTTGTAACTAGGAAACTAGAGATTGCCTACCAGATGTCAAGTATACTTATTTACAGGGCTTTGGATGCTTGTTGGGAAATGGTTTCAGTCTTTCTCACATAAATAACGGGTAACTGCACACACAGTTTTAATCAACACTCTCCAGAATAAAAAATTACTAAAGGTAGTAGAAATGAATGCAATTTACAGTTAAAAGGTATTAAAATCTATAAATTTAATCCACTTTATTGCTTACTAGCTGAACCTGCAAGCATTTGGCTGAACAGAGACCACAGTGTCTCTCTGACAGAATTTCCACTGAAAGGGCTCTTAATTATTCTCCAAAGAAACATTTTTTGCTGAAGATAACTGCACCCTTCATAACAATATCACAGAAAACGAGTGTTATGAATAATGGTTCATAAAGCAATGGTTGCTCCTAAAGCCATAACAGAAGCAGATCAACTCTGTCAACACTAGAACACTCTGTAAATGATTTTGTAGGTAAGTAGTAGACCATTTAGGCAAAAAATGCATTTTGCTCCTAACCACTGAGGATTTTCTTCCTTGTTTAAGAAATTCACAGAATACACAACAACTAGACTGAGTTGCACCAGGAGATCATCTCAAATCTCCTCTCAAAGCTGTTGTCAAAAAGACACTCTCAAATGCTGGCCCTTCTTGTGTTGGACTAGACTGAATGACTCAGTTTCCAAAGCATTTTTTTATCATCCCTGGAATTGCAGACACTGAATGGCATGTATTCCTTATTCCATTTCCTCCCATCATCACACGCTGGATAAATACTCACTCAAATATTTACTCCAATAATCAGCAGTAATCTTGCTCTCACTCTAATTGTCACTCCCTTCTTATTAAACAACACACATTAAAACTGATGTGTCATTTGAGCCAATGACAACTTCACAACTCATTTTTCCACTAACAATTTTTGAACCTTCTCACACTTTCCTCCTTCACCTTAACTGTGAATATTCAAGTCAGTCCAAAATTTCAGTCCAAAATTTCACCATTCCGTAGGAACATTCTGAAACAAGCAAAAAGCAAACTGAAAAGCTCAAGTTCCCTGATAGTTTTTGTTTTTATATTTACCAGCACAGTTCCTAATCTGTTGGTTTCTGGACTTTAGAGAAGGTCCCATTCAGAAATCTGATTAGGAATGGTGTAAAAGAGTTTGGACTATGAACTGCTTAGATTTTATCACCTTTTTTTTTTTTCTTTTTTTTTTTTTTTTGAGCCATGTTTTGCTTATATCAATACACAAGTAATCCACTTATTAACAAATTGCCATTTCTTCCTACGTATTTTTTTTAATTTAAAACTACTGTCTAAAGTAGTTTTAAATAAAAAGGGAACCCAAAATATTACTGTACTAACTAATAGGACAGGTAGAAAGCACATAGCACAAAGAAAGGCACAGGTCATTTTCCCATTTCTGATCAATCTGCTGAAATCGATCCCATAATATTTAAATTACCTTCAAAGTGAACTATCACACCACATTTGTTATGGGAAGAAATAATCGTCTTTCCTTCCCCCCTCCCAAAGTAAGTAACATTCCTTGCACAGGCAGCTGCACATTTGTTAATCATTAACTGGTATTGAAATAAAAAGGGAGAGAAACTGTTAGCTATTTCTCACAATGGCACACCAACAAAACCTTTAAAACAGAGGATGAAGTGAATACTGTAAGATTATTTACAGTAAGAAAAAGATGCTGTATATCATTCACTATCTTGCTGACAGTGTTAGCTGCTGCAAGCAAGACTTTGTGTTCAAACCTAAGTAATTAACTCGAATTTCATCAACAAAAAAATTGCACTTTTAGCCAAAACAGAAAGAGATATTTTTTAAGAAGATGAACTATGCTGCTAATATCTCAAATACTAAAATAATACATATGGCCAGAATTGCAACAGCAAATATAACAGAGGCATAACCAATGCACACATTCCAATCTTATCTAGAATCACTTTGATTCATTCTACCTTGCTTTCATTACAGGAAGGGCACAGCAAGGGCATTCCTCTCAGATCAAACAGAAAATTCCACAGACAGAAGTTTCCACATGTCTGATTCGTTGCAGATTAAACCCTTATCATTAGACAGCAATCTCTAATTTTCATAGAGACAGGATATACCCTGTCATGGCAAATCTACAGGCAAAGTGGGGAGGAGGATTAAAAAACCCATAAATATAAACCCCCTGTAGAATGGAGATGTATTCCTCATGAAAGAGCTATACATGCCACTCTCACAGCTTTGGAGAAATAGAGGGGACAGCATACCAGCATTAAAGATCACATTAATAATTCCATAATCCATAATTTCATCATAAACTTCTTTACACTGGGAGTCTTTCAAGCTGAACTACCAAACTCCCTCTGTCTCACAAATACAAGCAGGACTACAGGCAACACACAGAAGAAGTCTATTCATTTTTACCATATTATTCATTCACTCTATTCACTTTCAGCATATTATGTGACCAGTATCTTCATTTTTTACCCACTTGACTGGATCAATTCTGTAATGCTCATGTACATTACCAGTAACACTAAAATCAGAAGGCTATTCCATAATTATGCATCTTGCACTTTGAAATTTGTAATATAATAACCTTTTCATCCTTAAATCCTACACAAAACATGAAACAAGCACTCTATGATCAGCAACTTCAAAACCAAAATCAGTAATTTTCACTTCCTGGTGCACAGAGATGGTATCAGGCCTTTTGCATCAGCAAAACAAAAGATTGTCCTTTATATAAACACCCCAAATTGTTGATTTTAGATATATGCAGATTTTGGAAATGATTCTTGTCAGAGAGGATTATTCTAGGTAGAAATTAGTGAAGGAAACAATGCAATTACTGTATTTTCCATGTGTAACTTTCCCAACCTACAGGCAGATACTCAGTTCTGTTATCAGCAATACCACATTGACAAGTCTGCAAAGACACAGAACTCTGAGCCAAATGAACTATTAATGACCATCACTACTGCTAGGTCAAGTCAATTTATATCCACTAATTCACCAGTTTGCTCTTTAACCCTAATGCCAATCCAAACTATGCAACTACTTAATAAGAACCATGAACATATTGATTATCCTCGTTCATAAATAATTTTAAATTAAAAAGAAGCAGTGATCAGAATCATGGATAGAACAGGAGGAGCTCGGGGAAAGCTCATTTCTGAACACAGAAATGATTTGTTGCACCCATTTCTAGATTCTTTGGACACGTTTGTTTTTTCCAAAAATCCCTCTCTGATGGCACTGGAATGATAGGAGATTTTTTATTTTGGAGTCACATGGAGAGTGATGAATTGAGAATCCATTTTTGGTCACATTCAGATATCCAGTATAATCAAGTCACAGATACACTTAGAATGATATACAGATTAAGAAATGGACCTGCAAAACCCAGCTTCAGCAAAGCTCAAAATATTTTTAAATCCAAGTTCTAAAGCTGCAACTAAAAGCATGTAATAAATTCTGGAAGTTTGCCAAATGCTCGTGTAGGTTTGTCCTTTGTTAAATATGTCCAAATGCTGAACGATTAAAGTCTAAAACCTTCAAAGAAAAGAATAAACATTACGCAATCATTTCAAGCTCCCCTCCTTTAACCTTAATATGTACTTCAAAAGCTCAGCAGATGCTTAGTTGAGGAAATAAATCCTCAATTCAACAGATGTCCCAACAGTGATACAGCAAGATGCACCTTCCATAGCTTTTGGCAACCCTTCCCTTTTATTATTCCTCTGCTTAAAAGTACTTTTCAAGTCAAAGAGAGACCCAAGCAAGTTAATAGGCCCTTAATATCTCTTCTGCTGCCTGAACTGATTGCTGTTTATAAGGTAATCTTGGGGACCACATGGGGCTCAGCCCCAGTTCATCTCCTACAGAGACACAGCCCCCAGGCAGCTCTGTTTTCATCAAACCAAGCTGTAACCCAATCAACACCTTTCACAAGGGAACAATCCCTTACTTGCAGCATGCCTGCAGTAGAGGAGGGGAGCCTCAGCCTTTGTATGGGATCCCTCCTTGGCAGCTAAGGTGATGTTTTACTCAGTAGGATACCTAAGAAAACTAAAACCACTTTGGAAGATGGCCCTGCCAACAGAACACATAAGATGAATATGTTTGCCTAAAACTAATTCAGCTTTTTTTCCAAAGACAAATTCTAAAAGCTGCATTAACAACCTAATAGCACTTTGGGAGTTGCCACCATCACAAATGCAAATTACATGGTTTTCTTCAAGCCTAAGAAAGAAAAGTAATTCCCTAGCTCCAGGCTGCTCAGGACCTTGGTCCAAACCCAGGCTCTCCTTAACCTCTGCCAAACTGAAACTCAGCATTAGTTCCAAATGCCAGGCTTTAGTTTGATGCACCTAAAAAAGAAACAAAAATGCATCATCTCACAGTTTAACCCAGGGGCACCATTAGTTCTAGACCTTAGAATGAACATAAACACAGTCAGTACAGCTGCAAACTCCAGTCCAAAGCAGATGGTTCCTGACAAATTAACCAGGTAACCTCTCTGGAGTACTAACATGCACTTAACTAACTTTTGGGTGTGAGATACCTTGATGGATTGCTGGTACCATGGTTGCCTGACACCTCAATTTAGTCATCTCCTAGTAAAATACTTTCTGATTTCTATGGATAGCAACAAATTCAGGCCTTGCCCTTAGCCCAAAAGATTGTTGGCTGTTTTATTTCTTTAATCAGACACAAATCATATTAAATTTGGTCTACACTCTTAAAAGAAAAGTTTTTAGATTTCTCCCAATACTATAAGAGATCTAATAGTACAAAAGTCATTCTCAGTAAGCTGGTGTTATAACTGTACTGTCTCATAAAAGAGAATCTATGTGCCAAATGCCTCTTTTTTAAAACCAAAACAAATTGGCGGAAAATACACTTTAGTTGCATGACATTTTAAGCAAATGTTTTCGAACTCAAAAGACTACACAATTTAGGCACAGTTAGTTTTTTTTTTCCTTTTAACGTAACTAATTTTTTCTTGCACAATGGCACAAGTTTGCCTTAATGCCACTGAAGAGAAATCCATAAAACCAAAAAGAATCCATACAGATCATCTCCTGCTTCAGCTTCACTCACTTTTCAACATCCCCCTGAACACATGGCAAACCCACTGGGTTATCCTTAATTAGAAAGCACTAAATAATACCCCCATTTTAGAAATAGTCCACCCAAGTTTTTTAGTATCTGTAATTACCGACCACAAGCATGCCTCCTCAATTTAAGTGTCCCACACAGATCCAGTTGTCTCTCCCATCTTGCAGACTAAGCTACAATTTCAGCTCTGCTCCAGATATAGCATGCCTGACTTACCACAGAAAATTGGGGTAGGAAACAGAGGTCATAAAAACATGGGATAAATGCTTTAAGAAACAGGTCATAGTGTTTGGATGGGCACAGTACCATAAGTGGCTTGATTATTTGTTGTCACAACAAAGCATTTTTTTCTGGTGGTCCTGGAGAAGTTTGATAAGGACTCTTCTGCAAAGGATTCACCAAAGTGTCAGCAGGAGAGTTGAAAAGTGGAGACCTGGTCTAGAGTCAGTGAAGTTGTTCTCATGCTGCTCATGAGAACAACTTTCTTAAATTTTATCTTTCTCAATTCAACACCAAAGGGAGAGAATGACCAGACAAAAAAGAAAATATAGCACTAGAAAAAATCCTTAACATGCATCAGCATTAAAATATCTTTCCAGAGCAAATAGCTATTAAAGTAATCCTTACTTGCCTTGTCTTCTTTTTGTAAGTAGTGTTATTTTTACAAAACTATTCCCACAGAGAAGGCCAAAGACTATTTCTGCATCTCTGACCTAAACTAACTCATGGGGTTTTTTATCATTTAGCACAGATAAACTAAAACTTTGAGAACAGATACGTTCTCAAAATTTCTCAAAACACAAAAAACCCCACCAACCCAACATACAATTTTATGGAGATACACACAAAAATATGCACTTTCAGACTCAGAGAGTGTTACTTCTTTCAAGAGCTTTTTTAATCTTTCAAGAGCTTGAATTACACAGCATTCAACTGAATAGATCCTCCCTTGTCCTGTTTTCTAAAGAAATAAGTTTAAATGTTTGTGTTCAAGTTCCAAGTGTTCACCTGAAATTCTGTTCCAGATGTCAGTGTGACAACTAACCAGCAACTCCAGAATCCAAAAATAATCTTCATAAGCCCTTTGATTAAGAAAAAATTCCCATCTGTTGACTAAAATGTCATTCAAATCTCCAGCATACATGAGAATTAGGTTTTCTTTTAATTGCAAACTGAAGCGCTGATGCAATCCCCATTTAACCAATTAACCTTCCAAATTAACATTTATAAGCTTAAGAATTTAACTTGGAGTTTACAGAACCTCGTAATAATTCTGTGGGTTTTTGGGGTTTTTTTTGTTTTAGCTGTTTTGCATGTTGAGGGTTGTTCAGGTTGTTTTTTGTTGTTTTAGGTTTGGAGTTTGGTTTCTTGGGTTGTTTTTTTTTTTTTTAGTTTGGGTTGGTTTTGTGGGTTTTCTTCAAACTGCCTCAAAATAATCTAAATTCTTACTCTAGGACACATAGCCTCAGCTACTGAATAAATTTAACTGCTGTAGCTACATGGGAAAATCATTACCTTCAGCACAATGCAATGCAGCCATACAGAATGCAGCATAGTATGAAAAAAAATTGCCTAAAAAGCTAATTAGATATCTGGGAGATTAGTCTGTGCTCTGAGTTTCACTCATGACTAGCTAGGGGAAAACTTTATTGTGCAAAAAGCTGCAGCCACTTAGTATTTTGCAGAAATAGAGAACTTCTTAATCCTTCTCTCTCTTCAAATGTAGCGGGAAGAAGAAGTACTGTGCTTTGCAGGAATAAAATGCTATCAGAAGACCCCACTCTATGAAGGTCTTTCTCCTAGTAACTTCTCACTTTTAAGTGGTCAATTATAAGGAATTTTGACTGCAAAACGTCTGTGCCAATGAGACTGCAGCTGTGGACAGAAGCCAAGCAGGAAATGCCACTGTCACAACATTCGTATACAAACTGAAGTCTGTGATGTGAAGATACTCAAAGAATTAGTCAATCCTATTAAATGCACCTAGAATATTCTTTCCCTAGTATCAACATCACCTGACCAATTACAATTTTTAATTTAATGTTTCATAGCTTTCTTACAGTAAGATTTGCTCAACATATTTTTCTGTCCGTGGTTTTCAGTGACCACGATCTGACAGACCTTCAAAGACTCAGAATAAACCCTAAGCCAACATATAATATGGAATTTGTACAGTAGAAGAATGGAAATTATTAGTAACTTCCTGGCGCCTTTTTCCCCCCCTTTTTGTTTTTTTTGGGTTTTTTTTTGTTTTTTTGTGGGTTTTTTTTGGTTTTTTGTTGTTGGTTTTTTTGTTTGTTTTTGGGGGGTTTTTTTGTTGGGTTTTTTTGTTTCTTTGTTTGGTTTGTTTTGGGGGTTTTTGTTTGTTTGTTGGTGGGTTTTTTGTGGGTTTTTTTGGGTGTTGTTTTTTTTTTTGTTTTTTTTTGTTTTTTTAATTGAAACTGAGATAGAGTAAGTTTTTGCATATGCTGAAGTTTATATCCAGGACTTATACAATTAGAGTAACAAAGTATAGAGACAGAGCAACTACAAAGATTGAAAGAGTGTGAAGAAAATCCTGTATTTACACGGTTGCTCAACTATAACTAACCTAAAACCAAATCATACCAATCTCAGTTTTGATTAAAAACGCTTCCCTTATCTCCAAGCATTTTACAACTGTATCTTTACAACAAACAAACAGAAAACATTCCCAAGCATTTGAACTTGTGGGTGCTCATGTGCTCTGCTCCACTGATGACCACAGCATTTAAACTTTGTTAATGCCAGTCTTTGAAAAGCTCAAAAGCCAAAGAGCACAGCAGAGATGGAACCTGAACTACCCCTTATGCATAAATGTTAATGATATCCCGTATTAAATGGATTTATATGAACACTACAAAGCAATGTTAACATACTTATCACATGTTAGCCATGCTCTCTGTTCCTTTAATGAGTATAATTCAGTACTTTGCTTTACACAGTTAAAATCCTACTCATTCTCCTTAATGAATGTCTTCCCAGCTGGAAATAGTTCTGATAATATTAAAAACAGCATCCTATAGCCATTGAGCTTTATTGACACTATTTTGTGCACACACAGATAAGTGCAACAAAACTGATTTTCTTCCATTTGCCCAGCTTTTTTTTTTTTTTTACTTTCTCCTTTAATATTCTTTACCAAAACAATTCATTTTTCTTTATCACAGTAGCAAGGTTACACTTGAAAGTTACATGGTTCCAAGGGAAGACTACACAAAAAAGATAAGCAGGTGAATGTTCCAAACCATGTGACTTGAAAACTCCCCAAATACAAAATAACCAGAGGCTGCGAAAGTATTAGAAGAAAGTATCACCTCCGTGCCCTGCCTGGAGACAACATCCCAGGTCAGACAGATCTTTTAGTAAACCCCAGTCATGCCTCCTTTTAAGGCAGCAAATTAGTTTAATCGCCTTCAATTTTGCCTGCATCGTTAAAGCAGAATTCCTGTTCCTCTATAACACTTATGGCCGAATAACTCAAGTTCAGGGTAATGAAAGAGCAGTAAAATTCCTGGTAACAAATAACTACACTAAACACAAGCAATAAGGTTATCATGTATGAGGTTCAGACTGTCACATCATCTTTGACACCATTCTGGAACATGCTGCAAAATATCCTCAACTGCAGAAATTTAGAAAACACCTGCTGGTTACCTTGCAAGTTGAACTAGTTGCTAAGTTTCTGATAATCAGTTTATAAAATTCACTGTGACTTGAAATATTACTGCGCAGGGTGTACATGAAACACCCAGAATCTGCATGTACAAGGATTGTAAATGCAACCACTCAACTGGTTATTTATAACAGACACCACGGAATTTATTACTTAAATGAGAAATTTATAACATTAAACCTTCCTTCACTTCTGAACATCAGTTTCCAGCATGGGCTCCCATCTTCCCTAAACATTTCAGTGAGACCTTTCTTAAGCTAAATGACCCATGGCATCTACACATCCAGAGTCTGCTGGCTCCCCTTAGCTATCTAAATTTTGAGCACCAGAAAGAAAACCAAACAATAAGAAAACAACCTTGAAACAAGATTAAAACAGCTCTCAATACTAAGCTAGAAGTTCTGATACGTCAAGGAAAAGAGCAATCTGCTTGGAAAAAAAATTCTTAGGAGAAGGCCAGGAAACTGCTATGAGTTTTTCTCAGTCTCATTTTTTACAGCTGAAAATCAGTGTGGATGCTTGCTCACCAATGCTGGTGCTCCCATGACAGTGTCCCAGCCAGCCCAAGGGGTGACACTGCCTGTACAACTGGAAGAATTATTATGAGCCCTTCCCAACACTATTTTTACAAATTGGAGCTTCCACTTTTCAGTAAACCTCTGAGGAGTGCAAATACTCAATGGAAAGGCTCCATCCTTGTATCTGAAAACCAAAAGGTAAACAGGAAGACATTATTCTTTTTCCCTCCTTGTCTGGTGGAATAAAAACTGGGACAAGGAAGTTTCAGTATTCCTTGGTCCTATAGAGCTTCTGCTTTAGGTTCTGCTCCAGCAATTGCTTCTGTAATTCTTTAGTTTTTCCCAATCGAAGTAGCAGCATGGTATTGACATGATTTATCTCACTCTTACTGTTCTGTGCTAATGGGATTTAGATGGTGCATGGGTTTTTCTTGTGGCACACTGAGATCTGCATCAACAAACTGCCTTCTATTATTAATACACACCAATGTGCTCAACTCCTTATCAAACTCTTTGAGAAAATATTTTACTGCTGCTTTAGCAGGCAATTTATATAGCCAATTGATCAACTCAATTTACAGCCTTCTGTTCTGCTCACAAATAAAAAGCCATCTTAAACTCCAAGTTCTCCTGAACACGTACCTAAAGGACAAACAAACGGCTTTGTTATATAAATTCACAGCAAAATAACCTTGTTTTAACGTTCTTCCTCTCATATAACATCCCAAAGTCTTCATTTATCATGCAATTTAAATTTTGTTTCTGAACAATATCAGGCACAATGCACTGTTGTACTTCTGAATCATATATTGAGAGACCTCTGATCTCTCTCCCTTACCCCCTTGGCTTCCAGTCAACAGTTTATGAGCTGAAGATAGCATGAGGCTGCAACTCCAAATAATCTCATTAGTATAATTTATTTTCTTTAGTCATACTTTCAATCTCTAGAACTTCCTGAGGAAATGGGTTTCATGACTTTATTACACTTCATGTGAAAAACACTTCCTTATAGCTTAGGAAAGGAGAAATACTTTAAACCCTGTTAACTGTGTGTGCCTTATTTCTTACATTACAAAAAACCAAACAGTGATATAGGTGCGACAGAAACTTGGAATTTTCTAGACTTTTATCATTTTGTTCTTTTCTGACCATTATTGCCTTTGCAGGCTTAAGAATACTGAAAAAGCTAAAATATGACTGACTAGCAAATTTACCCCTAACATATCTTTTTTCTGTGTCTACTTGAAAAGCATCAGAGCAGTCAGGGAATAAGTAATCAAAGCAGCTCCTGAGTTTGGAAATATTGGTGTTTAGTGCTCCCTGTGAAGTGATTCACTGCTAATGGTCAGGGCATAACTGCAGAGAATACAACCTGTTGACCAAAAATAAAGGTCAAGTCTTGGAAAACAGAATTCAAGGTGTCATGGTAAAGATATATTAAATTCACTTGTGAACATACCAGAATTACAGGTACAAATATCAAACACTAATGCCATTTCCTACCTTTTGAACTGTAAAATTAAAACAAACAACATGGGAAAGACAACCTAAAAGTCAACAAAATAAAATAAAAAAAAAAAAATCAGTGCATGGAAGTAGCTATTCAATGCTTCCATCATCATCTAGTCTACCTGACAATATGATGGTTGTCCTTAATTTCTTGTAAGCAAGGGATACAAGAGCCACTGTGAGCCACTGAATTGTCAAGCGGTGACTTGAAATAAGTTCTTAAATGTGATTTATCTGTCTTTGAACTGACAGTGTAGTATGGTGCTCTTCAAAGACAGCAGGATGAGGCATGTAGCTCAGGGGTAAAGTCAGAAAAACCTTTCAGCAAGCTGAAAAGGTTAGCAAAGTTGCTTGACAAATCTCTTATTCCACAAATTCCTTGGTGTGCTTTGTTGGCTTATAATCAGTCTGCTCCCTGTATCAAGGCCAGTCCATTTTGAAAAATATGACAAATATTCAGACAATGCAGTATAAAGAGTGCCTTCAAGAACAATTCTGATGGTTTTTTACCGAAATAAAACATCATCCCAAAATTTAAGCTACATTGTCAAGTTTGTACCTACTCAATGTCCTTTCATGAGTTCTTTAAGATCACCATTCAATGGAAAAATCCACAACAACCAAGCTGAAATAAACACTTTCTTCCCCACACCAGCATCATAAGTGGAATTTTTTCAGTAAGATTTAAAACTAGCAACCCCTCTTTGCCACCACCCCATTCCCACCAAATCCTTCTACTTTCATCCTGAAGAATTGCAAACACTAGACACCAGATATGAGTACAGACAATGCCTCTACCCTGCCTTGAAAATACAGAGCCACTGTTCTGGACAATATTATTAAATAGAAGCTGGCATTGCCCCAAGCTCTGCCAACTTTGTAAACCCAGCTGATAAAAAGCAACTCAGTTAAACTCACACCAATTCGTTAGTCAGGTAAACTAGTTCTGTGCCCAAAAGAGTAGAGAGGCAACACAGGCAGACAACTAATTGTGCCATGGAGTACACAAAAAGACACATACCTGTCCACATACCCATGATCAGGTTCATCCTCACTTACTGCTACCTCTCACTCAGAAAATAAACTGCCAAACTCAGACTCATTCTATAGGACTACTAAAGACACTTCTAAAATACCATAACACACAGTGAACTTCAATATACTTAGGTTAAAAAAAAAAAAAAAAAAAAAAAAAAGGCATAATGATAGACAAATTAATATTCTGGACACATGTGCCAAATGGCCAAAAGTGAAACTACATCTTGGAAAGAAAGTATTCAATTCTCTCCTTTTGGAAAATCTGTTTCACTATCTTAACTATGTGCTTTGTTAAAAGCAAAGCTAAGGGAAGCACTGTTACATCTCAACCTGTAGAACTGGTTCTTTAGCCACAAACCATGTAATTTAAGAACTGACTTTCTATAGAAGAAAAAATAGTCAGGAACAGTTTGTTCACCCAAACCCTAAAGAGTCAAGTGGCTCCATGAGTGTCTATTACCCACATTCACAATTGTGGGAAGCACAGAGAAAACACTGAATGACTACTGGATTAATCAGACATAATTCCCACCTTTTATCCTCAGTTACAAACTTTTTTTCTTTAAGACATCAATCACGTATGTAATCATTTACCTACATGTAACCTCTAAACAAATTTTGCACCAGATTCCTCCTCAATTTATTTCAAGATGCTTAGGTAATTGCAAAATACCAATGCTCTTTCTTTATCAAAGACATCAACTGATAGCGACATAGACATCCAACCAAAATGTTAAGTCAGCACTAGAATTTTACTGAAAATAAAATTACATTTCTTCTGAAAACATGACACTGCCAAAATTCTCACGCTGCCCATCAACGTATGCTTTATTTATGAAATAAGTCAAGAGTTCAGTCTGCTTGAGTCACATGTGGTTTTTCTTGGGGTGCATCAATGCTTTCTTTGGCAGAAGCCTTCTGATGAAGAAGGCACTGTTTACTGAATTCTAGGTGGGCACCTGTAAACTCTGAAAGTAACTAACAAAAACAGCACATGTGGCAGTATCACATGCATGCACACCTCCAGCAAAAGGAACAAAAGATAATGTCACTTAAGACTGAGAAGTATGACAGTCCCACTGGCCACAAGACAGAGTGTGTGTGTGCTCACACGAGGCAAATGTCTCTTTTATATCAAGAATATTCTTACTTTTTCTGGGGGGCATACATTTTAAAACTTAAGCATGGCTGGATAGAAGTGGGAATATTAGAGAGAAATTAGTTATCAAATGTATAAAAATCATTTCACTTAGGCAGCAGACACAACTAAATGCATTGCTGGTGACATCTAACAAGAACACCTCCGTCAACTGTGATAATGCTGCTTCTGTCTTTCCCGGCATTTAATTTTATTTACTGTATCAAAACAACAGAAGAAAGCCACTTTACCTTTTTCTTCGTCTATTCGGAAAACTCCTATACCCGACCCATCTCTGATGGAATATCTGATCTCCCCATCTCGTCCTGCATCTTCATCATAAGCAGATACTGTCATCACTGAGGAGCCAATAGGAGCATCTTCTTTTACGAAGCCTTTATCTGCAAACACGGAGAACCGTGGCGGGTGCAAGTTTTCATTCACATCAACTATCTCAACCCCAACGTAACACGTGGAGGACAATGAAACGGGTTTTCCTTTGTCCTTGGCCCGCACGGTCAAGTTATAAAGTTGTTTCTTTTCATAATCCAGCCTTTGTACGATGCGTATTGCGCCGCTTATTTTGTCAATGTCAAAGGTGCCATCTCCACTGTCCAAAAGACTGTACCGTACTTGACTTGACTGGCCCAAATCAGGATCGTGGGCTTCCAGCCACGTAATAATGGTGCCCTCAGGAAGATCTTCTCGAATTTTCACGTGGTAATTGGAAGGAATAAACTTGGGAGGATTATCATTGACATCTTCTACAGCCACTTTCAAAACGACTGTTGAAAATAACTGAGGTTCTTCGGTAGGTTGGTCCCTAGCCTCAATTTTCAACAAATAAACGTGCTGTTGTTCCCGATCCAGGACCCCTACGACTTCCACAACTCCTGTCACAGAATCAATAGTAAACTTGTCTGTGTCTGTAAGAAGAGAGTATTTCACTTCTCCATTAGCCCCCAAATCTTTATCGGTAGCTCCAATTTGAATTATTGCACTGTTGGGCTCTTTGTCTTCACTTACTTCAATAAAATAGCTGCCTTGGAGGAACTCCGGTGGGTTGTCATTAGCATCCAAAATTTTTATATCTAAAAGGGTCCAGGCAGACTTCTGCGGTATTCCAAGATCATAGACAGTAATATTGAGGGTGTATTTATCTTTTAGTTCTCGGTCAAGGGGAGACAGAATTTTCAGCACCCCTCTTTCCATATCAACAATGAAACTACTGTCCTCATTACCTGCAGAAATGACATACACTAGCTTTCCATTGAAGCCAGTATCAAGATCGGTAGCATTCACAGATATTATGCTGGAGCCCACAGGTTGGTCTTCTCTTATCTCAATGCTTCTGGGGAGGCTACTTCTAAACTGAGGTGCATGCAAATTCACAGAGTGAGTATCAAGGAAAACATCCTCAACTTCTCCACGATTGTGCAACTTATTTGCCTGTAAGAGTTTCTCTGCCAGCATTTTGGCAACACCGGTTTCTTCACATTGCAAGTGGACTGGTTTGCGACTACTAGCTACGGTTATGTTGATGTACAGTGGTTTTGCAAAGTTCTCTCCATCTGTAGCTGTAATTTTCAAACTGTAAAAAGATATTTTAGCACCTAGGCCATCTATTAGTGACTGTTTGAGAGAAAGCACTCCAGAATTTGGGTTTAGGCTAAATAAATCCAGTTCGTTTCCCGATTCAATTTGATATCTCACCAACTGGAGCTCATCAGCATCAATGGCAGACACAGTTGTTATTTGTTCTCCAACACCAAGATCCCTGGGGATTATTCCCTCACAATTTATTTTCTCAAACAGAGGTATATTGTCATTCAAGTTATTTAAAATAATAGTAACAGGAACTTCAACCTCTCGGCGATACGGTATACCCCAATCAGAGGCTCGAATCCTTAAATTGTAAACCCTTGGCATCAATTCATAATCCAAGTCTTCTGAGGTACTAATAATCCCACTGAAATGGTTAATCACAAAAGGCAAAGGATTTAGGTTTGCAATGCTGTAGGTCACATAACCATTTTCTCCTTCATCAGGGTCTTTTGCACTTACTCTCATGACACTTGTGCCTATTGGCACGTTCTCATCAAAGGAGGCTTTATAGGATGTCTGAGTAAATTCAGGAGGATTGCTATTCATGCCTAGTACCTTAATCAATACTTTTGCAGAAGCTCTTCTGTCACTTGTCACAACTTCAAGCTCAAAATGGGATGCGTATTGTGCTTTTATGGGTTCTAACGTGGTAATAAGACCAGTGTGAGTGTTTAAACTGAATTTTACTTTTCCTGGTGTGTTTTTAAATACATATTTTAAATGTGGGTAACTAGGCACAGCTTTCACCATTATCACAGGTGTGTTTGGAGGAGCAAACTCACTTACTTCAGCCCTATATATCTCTTTTTCAAACCTGACAGGACCAGACTTGAACTGTGGCGATGTCACATGAACAACTTTTACAGAAGAAAATTGTGGGGGATCCCCTTTGTCTTTAGCTTGAAGGGTAAGGTTGTATCCAAAAGGGTGACTCTCCCAGTCAATGGGACCAATGGCTTTTATTCTGTACTCTTTGCCACCTGGAACAGACCTCACTGTTTTGAACTGTTGAAGCGCGTCTCCCGCCACAATATTTAATGATGCTATTTCCCCATTTGAACCCTGGTCACTGTCCTCTACGGTTACAATCGCATAGGTTGGATCTGTGTCCGATTCTGATGGAGTCAATGGAATAGCTGTAATAACAGGGGCATGTTCATTTGCCTGCTCTACATGAACAGTGAGTTTTGCCATACTGCTTATGCCACTGCTACCGTACAACTTCAGCCCACGGTCCACTGCAAGAATTTCCATCTCATAACGCTTGGTGTCTGAGTAGTCAAGTCTACCAGTCAGAACTACCACTCCACTAGTTGGATGTATAGCAAACATATCTGTTCTTTCTTTAAAGCTGTAGTAGAACTCTCCATTTGTTCCTATATCTGCATCTGTTGCGCTGACTCTTGCGATGCTGGTCCTTATTGCTGTGTTTTCAGGCAAAGAAACACTGTAAGATGTTGGAGAAAACAAAGGCCTCAAGTCATTTGTATCCAGTACCTGTATCCTGACCTTGGTGCGCGTTTCAGCGTTTGTATTTTTCTCAACTGCTTTCACAGTCAGCATATAATGGTCCTTCACCTCCCTGTTAAGGATAGCTGTGTTTCCTCCCTTGGTCCGTATTCTCAAAAAGCAAAAGTTCCCAAGAACATACTCTTCAGCTTTGAACAAGTTCTCACTGTCACCAGAAATAATTTTGTATCTCAAGTCCCACAGTGGATCTGTAAGGTAAATGCCCATTTTCACCGGATGCCCAACGTAAGTCTTGGCTGCAGAGTTCTCATACACAGTGGCATTATACTGTGCTTGTGTAAATTGCATTGATGGAGCATGATGTGGCCTTTGATTTCCTTCACAGTTTCCAAAATGCTGCACCAGCAGCATCAGCAGCAACAGCATAGTCAAGTATCTTCCCATGGCAGCAATTAAAAAGAAACCCTGAAAGGACAAAGAGATATGGTAAGACTCATGATTGTTCAAATGTGTTATCAAATAGACATTGATGCTTCAGAATTCATACTTAAAAGTAAACTGTATGTTACACATTTAGACTACATCCTTTTCTGGCAGAAAGTGTCAAAAGTTCTTGCACTAATAGAAACACAGATAAATTAAAAGCTACAAAAAGCCAATAATCCATTACAGCAAAAGTCTAGGAATTACTAACGCAAGAGGAAGAGAGAGTTAAGTTTGAATGAACATTCCCATTAAGCAACACGCTAGAAGAAATATGTCAATGCTGTCCTCTGTGAGCAAAAAAACTAGGTCTGAACTAATCTGAAGTAGTGTACATTCACTCCAGTTCTCTACTTCATACATGACAATGATGTCTAGTACAAAATTCTCCTCCCTCATTCCATTTGGACTGTAAAATTACTGATGTCCAATTATGTGGAAGTAACTGCAAGAGCTGGCTTGATATTACCATTAATTCTTTACAAGATCCTATGTACACCTGTCCCAAGAATTACAAATATTGTAAACAGAGAATAATTCTGTATTGTATTCCCTCCAGCTCTGACTACCCTTGTGACAGTAATCCTTCTCACAAAAGAACAAAAAAAAACCCCAAAACAATATCAAGCACAACTAAGGTGTAAAGCCCATAAAGAATAAGACTTAGTCCTTTATTCCTCTCTCAGAACAGATCTGCAACAAATCAGTATTGAGAGCTACGAGAACAAGAATCTGTCAAAATTACTGGAGGAACAGTTCAGTCAGGGTTCTCCAACACACTCCAGAAATGACAAAGAGCCTGGAATAGGCAAGGCAGTCATAGAGGCAATCCTTTACAGGATTTGCCTTTTGAAGTCAGCATAACATTTCTGCTACCTAAATCTAGGCAAGACTGCAATAGGAAGAAAGGCAGAAACCACAGGAACAAGACATCTGGCACCACCTTCTTCATGTGGGTTTACAGCAACCATCTTTACTCCTTCAAGTCTCACATATAACAAATCAAAGCTTCAGAAGGCTCCTCAACAAGCCCAAGCTTTCAACAAGGTCTTGGGGACAAAATTTCTCTCCAGCAAGCAGAAAGCAAGCTAACATTGTCTTGATTACTTTGATTAAGTAGTACACGTTCAATTCTTTCTCCTTTCCTTGTTTAATCCTTATTTTTTTTCCCTTCCCTCTCCTTCTGAGTTTTCTTCCCTGGCCCGTCTGCTATGCAAATCAAACTAATTACTCACTCTGCTGTTCTTTTATTGTTCCTGACCTTTTTCTCCCCACATTTTAGCCCTAGTTTGCCCTTATCCTATTCTTTGGCTGTAAATCTCTCCTTAAGTGTCTATCTTCATGCTATTTCTGTTCATCTCCACTAAAATAATATCACATGTTGTCTCCTTCCTCCACTTGCATTTTCCCTTACAATAATTTCTCTCTTCCCTACTTCCCACCTGCTCAGGTAGGTATGTGAAAGGTCACACTGGCTGACTTCCATGGACTGACTCTGCCCACTGGCAAACATCAGGACAAATTAATCTACTTATGTCAACAGTCGACTTCAAAACCTCAGAAGGAATTCAGTCACAGATATTACTAAGTCAATGATTTTGACAGGAATTTAAGACTCAGATTCACACAAATGATAGAAGTATTGCAGAAGAGTAATGAAAAGGAATACCCTTTTGGAAGGAGAAAAGTGTCTCTGCCTTCCAAATCTGGCAATTAAGTTGCACAATTAAAGCTATAAACATAGCAAACAAAAAAAAAAAAAGACTACTCATCTAATAAAAAGCATTAAATCTCTTTGAAGTCAGTCACTAGCTGGAGCCAATACTTACAAGGTCTTAACACTGATGGAAGAAAAGGTTGGGAGGGCATAAGAGTGAGGTTGGAACAGTCACCATTTCAATGGCTTAACAATCTTCTTCCTCCCCTATCTGCTTTCCTTCCCAGGCTATGACAAATCCTGGGAATACAGAGACACTTGGGTCTCCAGGGCTTTATGTCCCAGCATACTGCCAAATTAACAAATATTTACTTCAAACCAAAGCAAACAAACAAACTTACACACAGCCAAATCTTTGCAATATCACTAATTCCAAAATATCTGATATCACTAATTCCAAAACTCGGAAAATTTTAAGATGCCACCAGACTGGCCTAAAAGGCAATTTTAAGAAGATTTTTAAAACATTAAAATGTTTTAAAAGCAAACCCAGCTTCTCCTCCCTCCTGCTGGAAATTGGAAGCCATCCATTACCAATGACCTATTACTCAGTGATCAAATTTAATGCTGATCTGATCAGATGCTTCCTTCTTTTCTCCCTCAGTTACACCAGGACTTATCATTATGATTATTTTTAATTTATACCAAAGTCCAAAACCCAGTTTTACCTCTGATGTTGTAGTACCTGCTAACTCACTGCCTATGCCCACGTTTGGCAATGGGTGAAGCAGTGGATTTATAGTAAAATATTGTATCTTTTATCATTTGCTTGTCACATCCAAGGCACATTAGACAGGAGGTGTATCACACTTAAAATGCACTAAACAGCATTAAGATATCCAAACTTCTCACTAATACTCAAAGTTACACACGTGTGTAGGCTTCACTATTACCATAAATATTGTTCTGTGCCATAATACCTTGAGCAGTTTTTTTCTGCAGTCCTCTAACAAGTCAGCTCAGACCCAGCAACAGGCAGCTCATTACAAACAACAATGAAAGCACCAGTCAGAGATTCCACTCCACAGCAGTAACCCCCTTGGACCTGCTGAGTCACAATCAAGAATGTACAAATATCTCTCAACTGAACAGTTAACACCAGGTCAGATAAAAAAACAAGTTAGCAACTTCTTTTACATGACACTCTTTCCATCCTGTCATAATTTACACAGCTACTAGAAAATAAAATATAATAATAAAAAAAAAAAACCACAACTGAGATTATCCAAAAATCAATATAGTATATCCTCGGAAAATACCTAAAGTATTAAGCAATTTGTTATAAAGACCATTAACTACTAAGAGAAAGCATGAAAGCATTAAGAAAAAGTGATAATGTGTTAGATATAAACTGAGATGGCTCATTACAGCGCACCAAAACGACTGAATTTCAGAAACATTTTAGCCCAAGGCTATACTTTGAACCTCCTAAATTTTTATTATCTTTGGAACATGACCAGTTTAGGATTTTCTGTATCCATGTTCAATACATAAGGCAACCATTTGCTTAATAAAAAAACACCACAGCCCTAAATTCCTAAGAAGTGCACACCTTATTATTCTGAAAAGCTACTTTCAAACAAACTTTGATTTCCTACCTGGAAATTATTAATCAGATTAGTTTTATTTATATGCTTATCCAGGTGATTTTTATTTATATGCAAATTCGGCACTGGGATATGCAAGACAGTTTTACTACTCAATGTACAATAATGTACAAAATACTACTCCATGTACAATAATTTGTACATGGAAAAATTATTAATGCAACACAGAAATGTGAACTGTCTTCACATTAATGATCTAAGTATAATTTGGGAGCTAAAATTGATAACTTATAAATTAAGATGACTGGACAAGATAGCAGTCATACAAAAAAAAAAAAAACAAAAAAACACATTTCTTCTAGCAGGAAACTTACAGTATTTAGATTTCAAAGTTTATAGTTTGAGATTTAGAAGTTTTAAGCATAAAATATAGAACTTAGTAAGCAGCAATTTCAATGCCAAGGAAGCAAAAAAAACAAGACCAAAGCAAAGTTATCTTATTTATCATAGACACACTGAACCAACTTGCCATATATCTATATATCTATATATCTATATAGCTATATATCTATATATCTATATAGCTATATATCTATATATCTATATATCTATGGGGAGCACACTCTGAGATATTTACTCTCCCACCAACACAAGTCAGAGGCAGAAAAAGGACCTTAGTCAGGGCCATATACCCCAGCAAGTCTTAGTCTCATTGCTATTCTTTTTCTGCATGCAATCTCCAACAGTTAGGTCCAGAATAACCTACCTGCCAAGCAAAACATTAACTATTTACCTTAAAGGTCGGTTTTGATCAGCACACCCAAGTGATGCTGCCTGACAGGAGTGCACTGTGAGACTGAAAAGTCATGACAGGATTTCTAGTGTAACAGCCCATCGTGTGACTTTGCAAGCTGCACTAATTGTGGTTACACCTCCCCTTTTAACTGTTTAAAAACAATTCCTTATGTAGTCTGATGGGGAAAAAAAGAATTACCAGGTTTAGCTGTTTCAACATGCTTAACTTTCCAGTCAAACAAATTAACAGTGTCTTTTGCCTTTTCAGAAAGGGAAGGTGGTTCGGTATTCAGAAAATTAACACATGATGAGAGTGTATGGTAGTGTTACTTTAGTAAAGCTGGAAAGTTATTCAAGAAATGTACATTGTCGAAGAGATTAACATAACAGTTTCAACTTGTGACTAAAGTCCAGTAAGTTTTGTTTGTATTCCCCACACCATGAGTTAATCTCATGAGATACTTTATGTTTTTGAGAAATTCACATGGGGAATTTTAACTCTTTATCTGTAGGCAGTAACTTACTAGTGTATCTAATATGAACTCATCAGGTGTGCAAGGAAAAGCAGACCTCCAATCTCTGCTTCAAATATGAGTCTGAAATACAGTATAGCACCCTAAAATTTGTAGTAACAAAAATAGTTCTACTGATTTTGAATTCAGTTTTAAACTTAAAAAAAAAAAAAAAAAAAAAAACAAGGAATTTTTGTGAGTTTAAAGCTATTTTACATGTGTTTACTTGAACCGATAGCAGAGTTAACTCAGCCATACAAAGTTCTTCAGCATGTTTAATTAAAAAAATAAAAGGAAAAAAAAAAAAAGACTATCCTTCTTCTGGGATGACTACTAAAGCTCACCTTTCAGCCCCCTAAGAGATTTCAAGATTTCGCAGTGAATAAAACAAAAAACTTGACAAATAGTTTACAGCACGCAAGCTATTTACTCACTAAACAGCTGAATTATTTCCAGACGGTTAGAAAAGCAAACGGGAAATACACATCTATTATACAACTTTTTTTCTTTCACAAAGAGACAGCAGAGGTGGCGAAAGAAAACAGGTAGTCTTTCCTACGCCACTCCCCAGAAACAACTTGTATGCAAGAATTTAAACCGCAGGAAAACCTGCTGCTAGAAGGCAGCATTTCTTTAACTTCGTAAGGCGCTTCCAAAAAAAAAATAAATAAAAAATAAAAAAGTTTACAACAGGGGGATACTATCAGCGGTAAAACACGGCTGACGAGCGAGATTAAAAAGGGTATATTTCAAATATCACTTTGTTGTGCTTTAACTAAAGAAGAATGAAAGCAGCCGACTGATGAGTCGAGCCGGGTCGTGCCGGGGAGCCGCTGCCAGACCTCGGCTCCTGGCGGGCACTGCCCTTAACCTTCCCGAGCAATCCGGCCAGGAACCAAGGAGGGACGCGGTGTGGAAGTGCGAACAAAGGAAGAACTTCACCCTAAGGTACTTCTCCCCCGCCGCGAGCCGCCCCTGCCGGCTCACCCGGGAATCAAGTTCGCCATGGCCCCATCAGACGCCTTCCCTCAGGGAAAAGCGGCAGCGCCAGCTCTTTTCCTCTGCCCCACTGAGGCGGAACGTGCCCGCTAAAGTCCGGATGGATCTCCGCGGCTACAGCCCAGGGCCCCGGCGGGGAACGAGGAGGGGACGGCGGGGAACGAGGAGGGGACGGCGGGGAATCGGGAAGGGGACGGCGGGGAATGAAGAAGGGGACGACGGGGAGTGAGGAGGGGACGGCGGGGAATCGGGAAGGGGACGGCGGGGAATGAGGGGGATGGAGGGGAATGAGGAGGGGGATGGAGGGGAATGAGGAAGGGGGATGGAGGGGAATGAGGAGGGGGATGGAGGGGAATGAGGAGGGGGATGGAGGGGAATGAGGAGGGGGATGGAGGGGAATGAGGAAGGGGCCGCCCGCAGCACACGCGGCGGCCGCTCGCCCCCGTCCCGGCCTCTCCTCGGAGTCCTCAACTTCCCCAGTGGTCCTGGCCGCCCGTCCTCCCCCCGCCGCCAAAAGTTCTCCCAAAGTTTGGGGCGGCCCAGCGCTCACCTCTGTGCGCGGCTCTCTGCGGGGTGAGGACCGGGGCCGGGGGCCAGCCCCGCACGGTGCCAGCCGCGCCGCTGCCCCTTTCTCCCCTTTCTCCCCTTTCTCCCGTTCTCCCCTTTCTTCCCCGGCCAGCAGCGCGCCTCGCCGCTGCCTCCCCGCCCCCTGCGGCCCCCGCCACCGGATTCCTCCGCGGCGCTGCGCGGCCGCCCCTCCGGAACTCGTTTCTGCGGCCGGAGCGGCGGCTCCCGCAGCCCTGCCCGTGGAGCACAGCGGCGGGGGAAGGGCGAACACAGCCGCAGGCTGCTCCTCCCGGTGCGCCGAGGTTGGGAGGATCCCCTCACCTCCGCCGCGTTCGCCCCGCTCCCGCACGACGGGCGCCGAGGATGCGGGCGACTTCGCGGTATGGCGAGAAACTTCGGAAAGATGCTGCCGGGGATGTCTTAAGGGGACGGCAAGGGAGAGCGTCACAGCCGCGGGTACACGCGGTCTTCTGCCGTCCGAGGAAGAGCGGGTGGAAGGGACAAGTCCCGCGGTGCCCGGCCGCTCCGGTGGCACCCAGGAGCGACCGCTGCCACCCCCGGGCTGCCACCCCCGGGCTGCCACCCCCGGCCGGCGCCGGCGGGCTGGGGCTCACGCCTCCCCACTTGGGCTGGGCTGGGCAGGGCGAGTCGCCGCTAAAGGGCCGGGCGGAGGAGGGAGGTCTCGGCAGAAGCCAAAAGCCGCTGGCGTCTCCCGCGGTTCCCTGGCACCGCTGGAAGGAACGGCGCCCTGCTCCGGCGTCGGGAAGGGCAGCGGCAGTGAGAGGGAATGCGGAGCCGGGTATACAGCCCGGGGAGCGCAGGAGAGGGGGTGGGCTGCCTCTCCGTACCCTCGAGAGGAAAAGCGCCCTCCCGGATTCACGCTGAAGGGATATCTGTCACTTTGTCAGCCCTCTGTTAAAGACTGATACTCCGAAGCGGTCCTTGAAGGATTTCCCGCTCATTAATAAGTGATCGCACTTAATAAGCATTAAGTGTTTGCCTGGGGAATCCTGTCCCAGCGGACTCGCGACGATGCCGGGTTGCAAGCAGGAGCCGCCAGCGGGGGCGCATTTACCACGCATTAGCCCCGCCACGTCTTTTATTAGCCACATAAATAAATATAGCCGGCGGCGGAGAGACCCCCCTCTTCAACCACAGCCTCACACGCCCAGGGCTGGAGCTCAGAAGGAACCAGCCCCGTCGGAAAGCGCTGGTCTTTCAGCGTCACCAACCCACAGCCCCCGGCCCCGGCTGCCCCGCGGCGGCGGCAGCGCAGTTCCGCGGCGGACGGGCAGGGGGCGCCGCGCCACAGCGCACGGCCGGGGGATACCGCTCCGGCTCCGGCTCTGGCTCCGGTTCCAGCCCCGCTCCAGCCCCGGCTCCGGCTCCGGCCCCGGCTCCAGCCCCGCTCCAAACCTGGCTCCAGCCCCGGCTCCAGCCCAGCTCCGGCCCCGGCTCCAGCCCCGGCTCCGCTCCAGCCCCGGCCCCGGCTCCAGCTCCAGCCCCGCTCTGGCTCCGGCTCTAGCCCCGGTTCCAGCCCCGCTCCAGCCCCGCTCCGGCTCCAGCCCCGCTCCGGCTCCAGCCCCGCTCCGGTTCCGGCTCCGGCCCCGCCCCGGCTCCGGCTCCAGCCCCGGCTCCAGCCCCGGCTCCGGCTCCGCTCCAGCCCCAGCTCCAGCCCCGCTCCAGCCCCGGCTCCGGCTCCGGCTCTGGCTCCGGTTCCAGCCCCGCTCCAGCCCCGGCCCCGGCTCCGGCCCCGGCTCCAGCCCCAGCTCCAGCCCCGCTCCGGCTCCGGCCCCAGCCCCGCTCCAAACCTGGCTCCAGCCCCGCTCCGGCTCCGGCCCCAGCCCCGCTCCAGCCCCGCTCCGGCTCCGGCCCCGCTCCAGCCCCGCTCCAGCCCCGGCTCCAGCCCCGCTCCGGCTCCGGCCCCGCTCCAGCCCCGGCTCCAGCCCCGGCTCCAGCCCCGCTCCAGCCCCGGCTCCAGCCCCGCTCCAGCCCCGCTTCAGCCCCGGCTCCGGCTCCAGCCCCGCTCCAGCCCCGCTCCGGCTCCAGCCCCGCTCCAGCCCCGGCTCCGGCTCCAGCCCCCGCTCCAGCCCCGGCTCCAGCCCCGGCTCCGGCTCCAGCCCCGCTCCAGCCCCGGCTCCGCCGAAGGGAACACCACCGAGCCCGTGGCCCCGCGGTGACGAGCCCGGCTCCGGCTGCAGAGCTTCGGGTCGGGAAACTTGAGCCTCGCTGTCCCCGTGAAGGGGGCGGTAAAGCTTGGGGTACCTTCGGCTCCAGGTACGCGTAGAGTCGATGTGCGGGTATACATACACGTATTCATGTCTACATAAACATACACAGTCCACACAGTTAAAAACCACGCGTTGAATCGAACGTCCTAGTGTTTTCACTAACGCAACAAATTAGAGCACTACAACTCTCAAGGGAGTCATCCCTCTCAGCACCCTGCTGATAATAAACTCATTAAACAAAGAACTCACCAGACCAGCTGGACTCGGCGCTCTTCTCACAAAGTCCGCTCCAGCTCGGTTCATCTCCTCACGCTTTCTTTCTTATTTTTTTTTTTGTCCTTTGGCGAAAGCTCGAGCAGCGGCCGGTGCTGGCACGGCTCTAGAGGCTGAGCCCCGCGGTGGCCCCGCGGCTCAGCGCGGCCCCGGCGCGCAGCCAGCGCGGCGCCCGGCCCCACGGCCACAGCGCGCCACGGCGGCTCCGACCCATCCGCCGCTCCCAACTTCACCGAGGGGCCAGGAAAAATAGAAGAAGAAAAAAAAATTTAAAGAAAAAGATTAAAAAAAAAAAAAAAAAAAAAAAAAAAAAAAAAGAAGCAGAATAAAGGCGAGAGGCAGGAGATCCAACTTTCTTAAGACATGTCCAGGCAAAGAACGGGCAGAGTTGAGGAGTTCCAGCAGCGCAGAGAGTGAGAGTGGGGACGCTGTGCTGGATTGCCGACTCCTTCCCTCCCGCTCTCCTTCCCCGCCTCCTCCCTGCCTCCTTCCCTCCCTCTCCCTCTCCCTCCGTCTTCTTTCGCACTCTCTGTCCGTCCCCCTCGGACCCTGCTCACGGCAGCACCACCCCCAGCCCTGGCTTCGCTGCTGCAGGCGGCGGAGAGAGCGGCGAGGGGCTCCGGGCTCCGGCACGGCTCGGCACGGCTCGGCACGGTTCCCCCGGGCTCTCCGCAGGTGAGGTGCTGAGCCCGGCACCGTTTGGATGCCCCGGTGGCTCCGCCGCCGAAACGCGCCCGGCTCGGCAGCGCCTGGCGGCTCCTGCTCGGTGCCACCAGCTTCACCGGGAGGCTCCGAGTGGGCTGAGCACGGCAATCTCCCAATTTCTCCCGGCCACGTTAAGTCAAGAATAGCCTCTCCTCTCCTCTCCTCTCCTCTCCTCTCCTCTCCTCTCCTCTCCTCTCCTCTCCTCTCCTCTCCTCTCCTCTCCTCTCCTCTCCTCTCCTCTCCTCTCCTCTCCTCTCCTCTCCTCTCCTCTCCTCTCCTCTCCTCTCCTCTCCTCTCCTCTCCTCTCCTCTCCTCTCCTCTCCTCTCCTCTCCTCTCCTCTCCTCTCCTCTCCTCTCCTCTCCTCTCCTCTCCTCTCCTCTCCTCTCCTCTCCTCTCCTCTCCTCTCCTCTCCTCTCCTCTCCTCTCCTCTCCTCTCCTCTCCTCTCCTCTCCTCTCCTCTCCTCTCCTCTCCTCTCCTCTCCTCTCCTCTCCTCTCCTCTCCTCTCCTTTTCTTCAAGGGAGGTGTATTTCTCAAAGCACAGCAAAAAACCTGCAGAATGGCAGCTCTTTCTCCGAAATACTACATGGCAAGCAAGCAAGATGTATTTAGAATGTGGTTCTCCCTCATCTAAAGTCAGCCCTAACCAATTACTCTCCTTCGACAAAGTTGAGGAGTTGTCGCACTGCCTAGTGGCAGGGGTCAGCTGAAAGGAGGTCCTGAATGGTGTGATTTATAAAATTATGGGAAAACTACAGAAAATGCTTCAAAAGTTATTTGCCTGAGAGACACAGTGAGACAGTAAATTTGTAAAGCACTCTGAGGTTCTCACAAGGTAAAATACTCTTTTATGAAACAATTTGTCCCTAGGGACCTTAAAGTCATAGCCTTCTTCCAAAAGTCACATTGACTTCTGAAGTCATTGGGTCATTATTTCCTATGAGATACACCACTAAAATCTATCAGCCAAATGAGGATTCTAGGATAGGAAGAGCAGATACTAACTGCAGTATATGAATATTAAGTACATTTCCAAATCGTGCATACATGCCATATCTGTCTAGGAATGTTCACTTTGAGCAAACCTCTGGAAAGTTTAATGTCAAAATTCTCTGTCCTTATAGGTTTCCAAAACAGACACAGCTGACTGATTTATTTAGCATCTCATCGTTTTTTCTGAAGACCCTAAATGGAATTATACTGAGTCTTCATCCAAATGCCACTGGGCCAAATGACTTTCTTGTGTGAAAAATGCTTCAAAGTGAGTTGCATAAAATAAACTGCATTGAAAATAGCATTCCAGAAAAGGACTAAAAGGGAAACACTGTCAGCCATTATAGCTAAAGCATAGAAACAAATGTAAACCACACTTCTACTCCCTAGAGAATGAAATTTCCTACTTTTCAGATCCATTACCATGTTGTGGTTCGTTGCTGAGTTAAGTAATGAAAAGTCAGGACCACAGAGTGCTTAAACTTTTGTCTAAACTTTAATTCTTAATGCCTGGAGAAGTGGTAGAATTGCAATAGCCTCCTGTAAGCTGGACAGGAACATCTCTGAAAAGTATCTGGTAAAGATAATAAAAAAAAGAATTAGATGCTTCTGATTTGGATCTCCTATTAGACATGTGTCCTGGTTTTGTCGACCCAGGACAAGAGTCTGTGCTGACAGTAAGTGCTTTAGAAGGAGAATAAAGGGATATGCCGTCCTTCTCCAACAGTGGGTAATGGTGCCTAGTACCAGTAAAGTGTTGGAGCCACGATGTCCAGGCAAGGGTGTTCATAAGTCTGCTTAATATAGATAGGTTTGCCTTCTAAAACAAGTTTCTGACATCTTAAACAATGTTGACACTTACTGAATATTCCATTTTCATTTTGTGTTTTCTCTGCTCTTTAATTTTTTTTTTCTTGGAAGTAGTTTCAAGAAAGCTGTTACAATTATTATTTACTTTCACTATAATGTAAAAGGATCTCTTTGTGATATGTTATTCCAAAGAAAATTCATATATTCTGCTAACCTATAGGAAAGGTAAAAAAGAGAAATCACACTTGGGTATCTAGGGCACCATCCATGTTGCTGAAATCTTCCAATCTTATAATAGTTGTAGCGAAATATGTTTGGTTCTCCCTGTCATTTTTTAGCATATGTCTGTCCTTATCAAATTGCCTAAGATGAAGCAAGTTTCAGCTCAGCTGTCAATAAAAAAATAATAATTAAAAAAAAAAAAGTTATCTGGAGTTGACTCTTTTCTTTCAAGAGAAACATGAATCCTTCAGCTTAGGAATTTCCCAAACACTGAAACAGAAATCATATATCCACAAAAATCATAATCATAACTGTTACCATCTTCTTCTAAGGTCTTATGGCACTAGCACTTGTCACTAATTTATCTCAAAACCTAGCCTCACAGATTTCAACTCTTGTTTGCTGTGTATTTAACAAAGAGGAGCTGAAAGTTAACTGGGTGAGATCGGAAGTAAATACCAAACTCAAGTGTCCTCCTGAGAAATTTTCCTGCTCCCAGCCCAAGGCAGGCACCTGGGGAATGCTATCTGAAGCACTTTGGACTGATTTCTCAGCTCCCATTTTGTTAAAGAGAAGATAATTTCAAATTGTTACGACTTCAGCTGCGTAAAAGTTTGAAGATCAAACCTGGCTCTTTGAATTGCACTGGCTCAGAGATGGCAAAGGTGAGGATAACTCTTGGTCTCTATGTGGGTAAACCAGTTGCTATTGCTACACAAAGTGCAGCTTCAAAAAAAAAAAAAAAAGGACTTTTGAACATAATAGCAGCCTGTGACTCAGGGGCAATAAAGGGGCCATAAACATTGATTGTCTGTGACAGAGGGCAAATACATCTTTTCAGTAAAGAGGTCAGACACAGTTTCCAGTGAGTTCTCTGTCAGTTAAATAGGAGGTGACCTGATTGGTTTTACAGTAAGAACTAAATTCTGTTCAGTACAAAAGGCCAGCACATAACCTGTACTCTCTCTGAACTGCTTTTATACAGGGAAAAGAGGCTGTTTGGTAACACTTCTGTTCTGGTTGTTCTCCTTTTCCTATCTGGTCTTAAGAAGAACTCCCCAGACCTCAATTAGTTGTAGTCTTTGGAAAGCAAAACAAAGCAACTTTCCAAAACTCCGTAATTATCCTTTCCCTGGCCTGCAGTCAATGGTGTATATACTTCTTTACCACTCTAGTTTGTTTCCTGTCTAGCAAATGCAGACTTGGGCAATAAAAACTAATTCTTGTCTATTCTTTGAAAACTTGGCTTGAACTACAAATGTCTATTTCCCTGCCCTTCCCCACCTCTGCCATTTACAGTAAGGAAAGGGGGCAATTTCAATGAAATACAATTTTTATAAAAATTTTCATTGGAGAGAGTGCTGACATTTTCTTACCTAAACCAAACTTTTTCAATCCCTTGAAAATCTTTAGGATTGCCTTAGCACACATCTCTTAATCTGACAGAATTTGAGCAAGGATATTTAACTTCTCATATTTAATTATTTTTATTGACTTTCTTTTACCCTAGAGAATTATTACTGCGTAAAATATCACTGACTGTTTGATTAGGTATTCTTTCACAGTGCTATTCAAGATTTCCAAGGCAGCAATGTCAAAATAATAATCATATATCAGCTTTGGTATAATGAAATGCTAAACAATCTCAGGCATTTGACAATCTATTGTGTGCCCTGTGAACCTGAAGAGGAGTTTACTGAGGCAACTCAATCATTAAACCTACGAGCTACAACTATTTGTGGATATGTGTCAAAAACACACATATGCACTAGTAAAGAAAACCTGAAGCAGTGTTACATAGGAAAAAAATTAAACTTGAAAGGTAATTTTACGTTTCTAGGTTCTAGTTGTTCAGGTGCTAGTAGGGTGAGGACATCCAAATATTCCAATAGTAATTTTCTGAGCCTTTAAATTGGCAGAGACAGCTACAGAGTGTTACAGAATGATTTTTATTTTTTTTTTTTTTTAACAGCAAGAAGAAGAAAAATACTCTTTAAACAGAAGTGAGCTAGGCAGCCTCATATTTTCAACATTTTGGCCTTACAAATTACCTCTGTGTATGTCAACTTTTGAGGAACAAATTTAAAATCACCTCAGGAACAAGCCACTTTTGAACATCACACTTTTCTTCACCGATCTATCTTCATAAATAACTTTAAAAATCACATAATGCAAGTTTGCTTTTATGACATTTATTCTACTGTGTGCCATAGTGGTGACTGGAACAGAACCAACTGCACTGCTATGGACAGTAGTGGTGTTTTGATTAAAGGTCTGGATAGGATTTAGGGTAATGGCCTGTGCTACTTCATCCCAAACAAAAGTGAACATCCCACTCGTCCTCAGTATTCCCTGGGGAAGAAAAATGGTGGAGTTCTTCAGGAATTTTGGTGTTATCTGGCTCAGCAAGGCAGGCCAAGTTTGCTTCTCCATTGGATGTTACCTTGGACTGCTCTATAAATCCACCAAGCTCAAGGCAGAAATGCAGAGGTTCAGAGTCTCACGCCTACAACACAACTAACTACTGAGTTTGGATTTAAATAATTATAAGACAATCAAAATGTTTGAAAATATCAGAAAAGGGCTAGGCTATAACAGTCATTCATTTTCAAATTCTTATTTAAGCTATGTAGGCTGAGTTTTTTTATTTTATTTTTTATTTTATCAAGCACAGGCTTAACACTAGAGTAAGGAAAGGGATTTGCAGACTCACCAGTCCAGAGCTAACATGGCTGGCATTTTCTAGGACAAAAAGAGATGAAAGAAATCTGTTCTCCACTAGATCTTAAGCATCTTGTTTTCTTGAGCTGGTTCTTCGTCTCTTTTAGAGCTTTCAAGAGCTTTCAAAGCTAAAAAAATTTTGAAGTCCAAATAGTGCTTATATGACAGAGAGCTAAAAATAGTAATAATTTTACTTCCTTGCTTTTGAATAGTTGGAATTAGTTGCCCAGGTTCCATTAAACCCAGAGCTGATGTGAGATCACAAAATTGAAGTTGTAAGAGCTCTGGTGACATTAACATTATGTAGGATTGAATGATGTAAAAGGACTGTTGTACAAGTCTGGTGTTCTGTTTTGTACTAAGGTACTGGTCCTTTTGGTTCTAAAACTGGTCCTAAATCCAAAATCAGAGAAATTTAGAAATTAGAGAAAATATGGAGAAAAGTAGAGAAACCAAGTGACTGTGGTACTCATAAACATCTGAAATAAATTTGGACTCTGCATAAGCAATGGATTTACCTAATGTTCCTGGGTTGGTAGGATGGTTTTAATTTGGTATGGGATGATTAATGGTGCAATGTAATACTCTGAATGTCTTCAAAGTGCTTCAGGTTATAAGAAACAGGAAAGGCATAAGTCTCTACTAAGACCAAGTCAACATGTCTCTTATTTTGGTCATTGGTCCTTGTTAAGACACCAGGTCTAGACTTACAGCTTGTAAATCTATAACATTAAAATATATAGCACATAAGTCTAGAACCCAATCGACTTCAGTTTACTGTATGTCTCAAAGAAATCTTAATTGTGCTGGCATCAACCATGCCATAAACTTCATGCTTATTTAAGACTAGATAGCTTATTTGTCCAGATTTAATTGATCTTAGGTTAAGGTGTGGTTTAGGATTTACAAATCCAAATAGATAAAAACCTAGATGACTTCAGAATTTTGAAAAGCTTATAGATAGAAAGGAAGCTGTTTTCTGTCATCACTAAGGCTCAATGGTTTCTCTACAGAATGGAATCTTACATGTGATTCTTCTGCTACAATTAATCTGGATATACAGCTGAGAGCCCTTAGATTTCATCAGGATGAACATTCCTGGTCTTTACTGGTGGTTTTTATCCCATTTTACTAATATTAGGATTCATTTTTGATCAAGCCTCTTGTACATGTATCCAGCTTCTAAAGTTCAATGCATTTGGGAATATTATTTCATCTAGGTTCAGAGAGGACTCCTAACTAGACATTCCCATGCCACATGATATCTTATCTACTGTAAACTGAATTGTCTGGTCCAGAAAGAGTGTATGTGTGCAAAAAAAAAACCATTTCTCCCTTTACTTACATGGCGTTCTCTGTGTCATTAATCAAAATCCAACTGAAATCAATGTAAAGAATCTGAGCTCAATGAAAGGCTATTGGATTTTGGAAGTGCCTGAATGTTTAAGGAACAAGCAGAAGGTGCTCAGCATGACAAGTCCCCCTTCCTTTTAGCTGTCAAGTTGAAGCACTGTGTCATAGCAAGGAGGTGAGAGTCTCTGCTTTAAGGGTGGTTTATCAAAAGGAGACACAGTTTTCCATCGTGAATCATGCAAAGAATAATGGCTTCAGGAGTACTGAGGGGCAGTTTTTACTTCTGTAAGCATTGCTCCTCCAGCTGAAATTAATCCAGCATGTGAAACAAGAACCTTTCCTGCAAGATCATGGTGGGCAGAGAAAGAATCTTTTATAAACTCTTTTTATTTGTTTTCTGTCTTGCCCAGGCACCATTAAGTCAACCACTCTACTTTAAAAGCTAATAAAATCTACTTTTCCTGTATTTGAAGGTAATTTACTATCCCTTTTTGGCAGCTCTATGTAAGAAAGGGGTCTTGGTCTGTCCACTCTACCTGACTTGGCTTTCCATCACAATTCTTGTCATAGAGCAGTGTAATTTCTTTTCTGATATATGCAAAGGAATTGTGTTGCCAAAACAAAATTTCCAAATAAAAGGATTAATATGTATATTCCATATAAAACTATCTTCTGTCTCATATGCTCTGTATTACTGAGTAGGACTTGACAACCCGGTTTTTTTCTCTTATTTTTCAGCATGCATTAACCTTCTGTATCTCTTTCGTAATAAACAAAGAGAATATGATTTGCTGCCTTCTTCACTCTTTCTTTTGTGTTTGTTTTTTTTTTTTTATTTTCAAAATTCTGCATTTTAAAAAGCTATACTATCTGTAGTACTCTATACCATCTTTAGTACCATTATGGCGCATCAGATATTTTATTACTATTTAAATTAGCCAAAGAATGAACACCATAGAAGTGTCCATCCAGCCCAGTATTGGATCACTTCAAATGTATGGAAAAATTCCCTCATGCAAATGGGATCACATAAAGGGCAATGTCTGTTAAATAAAAGCATATATCAAAATAGGATCTAACAAAGAATCAATATCAACATATCCCATTTTCACGTCAAAAGTATATATGAGTGTGTTAGTCAGAAGAAATATATTGTGTTCTTTTCTGTTTGTAATTGCAACATCATTGCTTACCTACAGGGAGTTATAGAGCATGCCTTCAGGCATGAATTGCCCTTAAAATAAAATTCCACTGTACTATTATTTTATATTGACAATCTCTATAAAGCTAGTGTCTTGGAAGCTGAAGCTGTGTAATAAAACTTGCATGCCACCTAAACACAACCCCTAACAGTTTCTTTAAGTTTAAAACAAAAAAAAAAAATGCCCTTGTTAGCCAAGAGGATCTTATATAGGGAGCAGAAAGAAGAAGGTAGATTGGTGAAGTAGACAGGGTAGAGTTCAACAGATGAGTTTCATGAGAGAGAGAAGGAAATATTTTTACTTTCAGGAAAGGTCTGTGTGAGCTACAGAGCTGGGATTCAGTGAAGATATTTGAGCTTACCATTGTACCAGGGAATTTTTGCAGGTTTCGTGCAGATTTTTTAACTAGCTGGTATAGTTAGATCTATTTGTACTTTGAAAGTAGATGTAACCAGTAATAAATTCTTGTGGTGATTCATTCCTCTATATGCATCTTGCCCAGATGGAATTTTTCAGGCCTGTGGAAGCAACATTAGATATATTATTCAAGGCTGATGAGTCAAATGCTCTGCCAGATCTATCACAATATTCAGAATAAATAACAGCGCTGCTGTGCTGCCCAAAATCTGGAATAAAGAGTACTTCAACATGTATTTTATCTAACAGGAACTGATTAACTATTAACAATTAATTAACCATAAGAAAGTCCATCTCAGTTAATCAAGAGCAGTGTAATAAAGCAGGGTAATAAGGAAAAAGATTACTTTAAATTTGGCATTTTCAAGGCATTTACAATAAATAAATAAAACCTGATAAAATTATTTTGAAGAAAACTCATGCCTAAACCTGTTTTTCATTGCTTGGCATTGTATTTTCTCTTTTCTCTTCCCCCACCCCTCCTTTTTAACAGGTTTTAAGGATATTTTTGCTAATGCTATCTCTCTCAACTTCTCTGTGTACTTATCATCTTATAACTGTAACAGGAACCTGAGTACACGATGGAAGGCTGCCTTTGATGATAACTCCTTCTCTGCTCTCAAGTTATTGACTTTTCTTCCTGCTTAGTTTTCTCTCCAATTACTGTTACCACCATAAGTGTTCAGGAATAGGGCACTCCACTGCACTTTCATTTGAACTTTTACTGAAAAAATCAGCCAAATATCTTATCAAGTGTTTCCTCAATATAAGTAAGAGGCCTTTCTGTTTCAGGAGGTGTTGGTTTTGAAACTTCCTGCAAATGCACTGAATTCTGATTTTTTTAGCATTTTTGTGCTGTAAAGCCCATAATTTCCATTTTTATATGTTAGATTATCACAACACTGTTCAAATGAAACAATTCTAAGGATTGCATGTGTTGAGCTAGAAACATTTTTAAAGTACCATTTTTTAATTGGTGACCCAAAGAAAACCCAAATAAAATAAAATGCAAGAATTCATCATCACCTGTACTTTCCTGTCAGGGTTGAAGCATGGCAGAGAATCAAAAGAAGTTGGGTGATTATTTGTCATGAAATCACTACCACAATGCTTTCACAGTCCTTTGCAAAATGAAAGTAAAATGAAGCCTGGGAAAAACTTGCTACTTTCACAGCAATGGAATAAGTTTGTTTATTCAGTAAGTAACTATGTTTGTGCTGGCAGGAGATAAGTTTTTTGCTGAACTACTCGAAATACTCTGCCTATCTTCTTATTTCATTACCAGAGGCAGCAGGAAGAAACTACATTATGTGGAATTGTATTGCTGCATACAAGTCTTCTCATCTTGCCTGATTTCAACAGTAAAATACATTGTTCAACAGCTTTGTCTGTGTGGTGACAAGGATTGTACAACTATCTAACTGCATAAATAAAAGTACTTATTGAAATTTTGTTTAGTTCTGTCCTTCTGTCTGATGAAAATATTTTCAATCAGGCAGGCTCATTGAAAAAAAGATGATATATTATTAAATTTTGGTGGCTATGACAGAGCCCTGCTTGTTCGTATTATGTTAACTGTATGTGTAAAATGTGTTATGAAGATTTTGTGCTTTTTTTAATATTGGGCAACACTCACTTCTCTTTTCAGTTTTGATTGAAATATTTTGCTACAGTATCTTCACACACAGTGGATTGTATTTCTTGTTTTGTATTTATTCCAGTTGGGTTCTAACTGCAAACATCACTGCACAGAAGAATAAAAGCTCTGATCATGAAAGAGTTTTCTGCATTTTGATGAAATATCAAATGTAGAAGGTAAATTTTCTGTATCTTCCCGATCATCATTCAGTAGTTTAGAGTTTAGTGGAAAGAAATAATAACAGAATAAAAAGGCTATCTGAGATGATAGATACTCCAGGGAGCAAGAATGGAATTTTTACAGCCAAGTCACTGGTTTGAATGTGGCCCATTTCAGTGGAGACTGAGTATAATGTCCTTTTGATAGCTCATCACTGGCTGTAAGAAATCTGGTTGTGAATTAATCTAGTTTGTGTAGATGTGTGTTTAGGATGCAAACAAACCCCAAACCCCTTTTATACATGTTTAAAATTTCAGAAGATGAAGAGATGCTTCTAGAGACTTTATCATAAGACTAACATTTTTGCTGAAAATGCAAATAAGTGGGGAATAGCAATAGAGTGAAGCCTGTACTGCCATGCCTCTGTGTTGCTTTGGACATAAAGGATTTGAATTTTTCAGACTATTTGCAGATTGCTAGAGACAATAATCCTTTCTTAAAGTTAACTGGTTGAATGTAAGGAGAAATTCTGTATCTATTACTGGGCGATGCTCATTCCATGAGAAAAATCCAGTTGCAGAATTGGACCCTAAATAAAATTCAAGATCAAAAAAATGTTTACTACGGTCTTAAACGACAGAAAAAAAATCATTACTGTTTTGGATTAAAGTAAATTCAGGAAAAATGTCACACACAAGCCCAAGGAAAAATTTTTTTCATTATTTATTAAGAGCATGTCTATCAGATTTCTAGTTGTGAATTGTTAAAACCAAAAAGAGTTAGCCAATCACTGAGTTTTATTTGACTTCGTTTTCTGTTTGCTTAAGACCTGGAAATATTTCTTTAAGCTGGTCTATGTAATATGGTCTAGTCTAAGTGAGACCTCCATAGTTTGTTTATGTATGCAGTTCATTCTGTTATTAAAGAAAGATTTTGTTTGGCTTCTTAATACCATGATGAGCCTTTCACTAATTAATATATATCCTGACACAATACCAGAAAGACAGACACAAATATGCTCCTCCTTGCATAAGGAGGAATAATTTTTCATTTTTCATCATGATTTTTCAAGTGTCAGGAATGATTTTTCTTTAGGAAAATCAAACCCTTGCTGTCTTTGATTATTTCCCCTCCATCCCAGAAACTGCACAAGGGATGTCTGTCCTTTGAAATAATTGTCATTGTGTTGTGCTGCATTGCATTTCCAGATGACAGTATGAAAGTGTTTGTAAAAGCAACAATTTATTACATAGAATTTGCAATTGGCCCTCATCCTAAAATGCTAAAAAGAGATCCCTGCTGATTTCCTCCGTGTTTCTGTCATCAAGGTGGAGAAATTCCTTAAAGGGGAGGAGCTGAGAAGAAGACAACACCAGTGAGGGAAGCTGTGCAACTAATTCCAGAATGCCAATGGATTTTTCTCATTCCAGGGAACGTCCAGGAAAAGAGGACAAGGATTTACTGCTCCCACTGTAATGCTCAGTGGCTTTCTAGGAAAAGTAGTTATCGATAAGGATTAAATGGTCAGCCTGGATGTACCTATTGGGTTGAGACATGGATGGTTTGCTCTGTGTGAGAAGTTTTCCTTTGGCTCTTCTAGTCACAACTGGGTTGATACGTTCTGTTTGCTTTGACAAGATTTTTTTTTTGTGGATGTGACCAACCTGAACAAGAAGACCTTCAATTTCTTGAGCAGCCCAGTTCCTGCTGCTGTATTTTATTCTCTCTCATTGCATTGTTTTTCCTAGATCTGGGGCCATGAAAGACACTTCATTGCTCCTTGAACCCAGATGAAACAACTGTCTGAGCATGATACAAGACACCTGAATGATTTTAGGGACCATGTAGGATAGAAAGTCACCTGGGCAAGGTAAACTCACTGTTTGGGTATATTTTTTATCTGACTATAAATGGCAAGATTTAAGAATGGAAATTTTGGATTAATTGGATAATTAGATAAAATAAATGCAGCTCAGTAGCATGCAATCTGATGCTATTGGAATTTTAGGTTCATTTAGTTTGCAGAAGGAAAGTAAAATAGGTAGCAAAGCTACCCTTCTAGTAGAAGTCCTTTCAGCATGGAACCATCCTACATCATTGATGCCTCTCCAAATCCAGTGCTAAAAGTCTGTGTAACTACTGTCTTACATATCATGAAACCATTGTTTTCTCCACAACTTCAACGTGTTTATTTTTGTAATAGCACTTTGTGGTTAGAAGGTTTTTGTATATTCATTCTGTGAGGAAGAGAAACACAAAGAAGACCTTTTATTGGCATGCCCAGGTCCTATATTACAATTACTTCAATGCTGAAATGCCACTGAATACTATTGATATTCAAGCACTTAAGGGCCATATCCTAAATTATTAGTTGTGAAATATTGAGACTTCAAAATTAGAACAATAATAATTAACAGTTATAGGAGACAACATTGGAACCATCTGCATGTTTCTATACTTTTTTCTGTAAGAGTGAAGATGGTGAATGACTTCTAATAAAAATATTTTCTCTCATGCTTTGGAAAAGCATACAACCATCATTTAGGAAGGTAATTTTAGTGAAGTAAGATTGTTTATTGCTGATGGTTTATGCTTTGGGGGCTGAAGTCTTAAAGGGTGACATAATTCACAAAAAGCAAAGAATGAAGAAAAAACAAATGAAACATTGTCTGCCTTCTCAGCACCTGTTCTTCAAGATATGGCTACTCAAGATTTACTCTGTATTAATCCCTCAGGAATATTTTAGAGTCCTTGAAAATTTTCTCAAACTAAGAGCTTAAAAAAACCCTTCAAGTTTTGCAGGTTGATAAAGCTTGGCTTTACTATAAAAGACCTTGAGAAATCTAGTGTATTAAGTATTCTTAACACAAATATATGTAATAGATAAAGAGGCTGCATCAGTAAGCAAGTGTGATTTCTTGTGTTCCTTTCTAGCATGCTCTTACCTAAGATATCAGGAATTGTTGTCCAAAGTTGCCATAGCAAGTTAAACATTTACCTTGTTCAAAAGGTGAATGCAAATGGCAAGTTGAACTCATCCATACATATGTAAATTGCATTCTACAGTAAACTTACTTACAGATTGGAGGGATAATGTTAAAAATATTAGACTGAAATTAATCTGTGGCTCTTATGAGTCTGCAAAAAGGTTGAAATTAGTGCCTTTTCAGACTGTTATATGGTCATTGTTTGCATGGTGGAAGAAAGAATAAAAGCCAGAACAATTTTCTGGGAAACTGAAAAATTGACTGTTCTATTAAATATCAAAACACCACTTCTGGCTTAAAAAAATTACCAAGATAAGCTATCAGGAGAAACATCTTTATGTGCTTACCTTATATTACTATTTTTTCCAAGACATTTCTGTTGTCACAGAATCCCAGACAGTCTCTGAGTAGTTGGAAGGGGATGTGAAATCACCTAGTCTAACCCTCCTGGCCAGGCAGGATCAGCTACAGCTGATCATCCAGCACTGTGTGCAGTTGAGTTTTGAATATCCACAAAATAGAGATTCCATGACCTGGCTGGGCAACTGATGTCAGTTTGACAATTCTCACAGTGAAAAAAGTGTTTTTTGTTTTCAGAGGGCACTTCAGGTGTTGGCTCGCTGCCTTTTGTCCTTTCACTAGGCATCACTGGGGGGGGTTAGGCTCCCTCACCTTCTTTCCCTCACACATGATATTTCTGCACATTGATAAGATCCTCCCTGAGCCATCTCTGCTCTCAGCTTCTCCTCACATGAAGAGTGACTCAGTCATTAATGGACATGTTAAAAAGCAATGGCCCCAGTATCAGCCCCTCAGATAAATCCTGACTGGGCTCCAGCTGGACTTTGTACCACTGTTCACAACCCTCTGAGCTCACCTGTTAGCTGATATGAATTATTTTAATTCATTCTAATTAGTTTTTCCCTTGGCATCTCTATTGTTCACATTTAGACTACAGAATGTTGGGCCAGATGGATCCATCAACACCATTCTTGTATTGTTCTGTTAGTAACTAAGGTGGAAAGGGATGGTCCTTAAATCATACAGTCCCAAGATCATCTGCTCTCCCAAACATTCCCAAGGCCTGAAAAGCAAGTGCCATGAAGGGATTTTTTTAAAAATCATATTCCAAACACATAATGAGAACTGTTTGGACCAATGTGCCCTTTGTTTGATATTAAAAAAGATGGGAAAGTAATAAAAATGATGTTTTGGAGTATCTAGGAAAAAAAAACCCCAAACCAAAATAACCTAAAACAAACTTTACCCCACCAAAACCAAAACCTAACACACTTCCCACCCCAATCTCATGAATATCCCGTTGTTTATTTAATTTTTATGCTGAGCACTTTTGTCCTTTAAATGCCCTTGAAGATTCTAACCCATGAGCTAAATTCATAGAAATAAATATATGTTCTTCTGAATTTTCTGTAATTTACAGAAACCAGAATTTTCTGTAAATTACATAAGGAATAAATTAGTACAAAATTTCTTATTTAGCTTCAACCTCTGCATGTGTTGTATTGAATCAGTGAGAACATCTATGATCACATGCCACATACCATTCTACTAGTGTTTGATGACACAGAAAGAAAAGACAGAACATTTAAAAATATATTATAAAAATAATACATCAGAAAGAAGAAGCAGCTTTGATCCTCACATTTAATTAATTGCACATTGGCTAGATTTAGCTCATACAAATGTGGGATAGTTACTTCACTGTAAATGATTAATAACAATGGATGAACAGTTTGCTTTTTTCTTCATGCCTTCCAAATGCAAAAGCACAGACACCTACAGTTTAGGCATCAGGAAAGAGGCTGTATGTCTGACCTCTTCACAGCTATTTATACTTTGTGAGCTCTGAGAAGCACTTTTCTTGCAAAGGCTTTTCAGTAATTCAGCTCATAAGCAAATAGAATGCTCATGCACTTCCCTGAGCATCGTGTACAAGTCAGTGCAGATGCTCTCATACTAATCAGTAAAACATGCAGAGTTATAATTTGTAATAGCTGGCACACCAAGATCCATTTATTATACTTTACACCTGTACAGCAATTGATTTATATTGCCAGTTTCCTTGGGATATGGGAACACCTTGGGGACAAACATCATATTATTTAGAATCATGAGGCACATCACGTGCTTCTTTGATCTAGGTATAGAAAGAAGCACAAAACAAACCTACTTTTCTGAAGAAAATTGTCTTGTAACCTAATGTTTTGACTCCTTTCGCTGTTTCCAAAATTCAGTGGCTCAGAACTAAATTTTTAAAGATATCCTTCACAATATAGCCTGTGATGTTTACAGTGCCATCCATGCATAATGTACAGTTTTTTTCATTTACTCTTTGACATAATCCTGCCAAACACAAAAGGTATTAATCATGCACAATGGGTGACGTTTACCTTCAGTCCAGCAGCTCATTGATTTGGCAGAGGATGAATCACTAGAAGTATCTGCTGATTTATGCTCTCAGTATGTTAGAGTATATGTGTGCATATATAGGACATACAATTATTTTTCAGATGCAGATACTTTGCAGTTTCTCTGGACAGCAGGCATTGAGAAAGTGCAAGGTGTGTGTTTTCCCAGCAGGGATCAAAGCAGAGAAATAGTACAACTTAGATAATCTTTCTGCTAGGCTTCCTCTAGGGTGGAATACCCATTGAAACATCTTTCCCAGAGCTGCATCTCCTCTATCTCTCACTTCACTCTTTCTACACCACTACGTGTAAGTAGGAGGGGCAGTGAAAGGTGAAACCAAAATGTTTTCATGCTGGAGGCTTTGATCCTTCCCGCTCTTTTAGGATCCCTTATATCTGAAGCCCTCAATCAGGTTCTGAGAAACTTCTGGGAGGAAGGATGGTCTTAAAGAGTTTTCATTCCATTTTTTTTTTTGTTTCTGCAGTTTTTTCCCACAGAAGGGCGTATTCAGATTCCTAAAGAAGGCTTTGAAAAGGATCCAAAGAGGCAATCACATGCATGTGCAGCTATTTTTTTCACCAGGCAGGAATATATGGAATGTGAATGGAGTTTCAGCATAGCTCTGCAAATGTGAGTATCAATTGAAACTAGGTAGGCAAATTCCAGTAAGCTCTAGGTAAATTAATGTGCATATAGCCAGTGGATTACTAACTTAATATAACTGAAAGCAGGAAAACCTGTCTGCATTCAGTTGTTAATATAAAGTTTAATTAGAAGGAAGATCTTTAAGGGTGAAGAGTCTCACTGAGAAGCACAGGCTTCACAGTATCTTGAGAATATGATTCTAAAAACTACAGGATTTCTGAAGGGAAAAATGGATGTTAGAAAAATGAATGCTTCTCTTGTACAAATACTAAGATCTGTGTACTTTCTATCTACAGTTTAATTCTAAATAGGAATAAATATTTCCCAAAGACTAGACAATATATCCCTTCTCCTCAGGTAAAAAGGTGTAGATGGAATCCAAGTAACTTAAGTCTTCAAAATACAAATTAGTTCAAAAATATCTGATTTTCACATTTAAAAGAACTAGTAGATACAACAGCATTTGCTCTTAATCACTGCCTGCTGTTTATTATTATCCTCCTGTTTAAAACAAATTCAAATTATCCAGCAAGATGCAAAAAGAGCCCCATGTGACATAAATGCCTATTGTGAATAATATGAGAAGACTGACCAAGCAGAGCTGTGAACAGCATTCTGCTTAGGTCAGCTGTTCTCAGGCTACAGATCCACACATTGTCCCTCTAAATAAAGGATACAGTTGCAGAAGTTAGGTTTGATATTGGATAACACACAAGCAAAGCAAGGCTGCATTCATTGGATACACCCTTTCTGTGAAAAAACCCCAATCTTTTGTAGCAATTATGTGCTGCTTGTGCAGTTATTTTGAGATAAGAAGTCCCAAAAGTTATATTCTGTAATTTTTTTTATTATTTTTTTTAAATTTGATTTCCATCTTTACATTCTAAGATTGCCCTATCTGCTTGTACTTGAGACTTGTGTGAATTAATTTAGCCCTTTTAGAAATTTGACTAACTAGTCATTGATACTTGAATTTGGCTTGAGAGAGCTTCCATAGTGCATAGAAATTATATAGATAGACAGAAAAGAAAAAAGCAGTTCTCAAGTTAAAAAAACCATGCCCTGTTTACATGCCTCTGTCTATAGACAACATATACATTGAACATTTAGAAAAGTAGACTGAAGTTATTGCTGCTCAAAGGATGTTTACTGGGTGCAGTTTGTAGGACTGTAAGTGGAGCATGACCCATTTGTGTTTGCTTGACTTTTCTCAGTGTACTGTGACCCAGCATTGTTGGGTTCCTTGTATCTTTATTTAAACTTTGTTCCTCTGTGAGGAGCTGTGGCTTCTGTATTTTCCAGCATCGCTGTACCCCATGGGTGACATTTCCTTTGATCCTTAAAATGCAATATTTCAGATGTTCTACCAATCCTCAGAAGAGTAACTTGCTAAGGAAAATATAGCTGTATTTTCCTGAAGGAGCTGAAGCTACATCAGGTTGAATTTCACCCTGTAGGTTATTTAAGCACAGTATGATGTTATACAAACTGAAAACAGAGGGCAAATTCCTGTCTGCTACTGAAGAAATGTCATTGAGGGGGGAGGGAAAAAAAAAAAAAGCAAATAACTCCCATTCCTTTCCACTGATGTCTTGAGGGAGAAGATTTAATTGTGCTGAACTGCAGAATAAAATTAATTTCAAAGCAAAGTGACATACCAATAAACTTGGCCCTTGTTTTGTAGCTCAGGTTTTTAAAATCGAGGGTTTAGAGTGTGGTCTCACCTTGTTTATGAATGTTTAATAGGGGATTTTTTTTGTCTGCTTATTTGTTTGGGATTTTTTTGTTTCCCATTTTTAACTGATTATCTTATTTATATATATTTATATATATTATTTAACTTTTCCTTTATATTCAGATGTCTAAAATCCGTGGCATAATGTGGCTTTACATTCGAGATTTTTAGCATAAAGGTTTAATTTAATGGGTATTTTGTAAAGGCTGTGTGTCATCTGTGTCTGTCTTCCATTCTTTTTATCTGCGCTCTTTTCAGTGCTCAAGATCTCCCACATGTGCCATGGTGATCTCCAACTGCAGTGAGCAAAGCAAAGATCAATGTGTGGCAGCAGAACTTCAGAGACAACATCTCTCTACAATCAGAGTGGGAACCTGCTTCTTTGTGTCCTGAATTGTCTGGGGGCATCAGAAGAGAAAAAAATATATATATATAAAGCCCATCTTAGTGCTATTTCATATTCTTCAGCATCTGAGCTGTGTGAAAAGCCACTGAGACCATAAATGGGAACATTTCCCACTGCTGAGACCTGTGAGAGTCTCAGGTACTGCAAATCTGGATTACTGCTCAGTCCCTTGCCCACCTTTGAAACATCCAGTCAATTTATAGTCTTTGTTCTCCAGTAGAGTTCCACCATTTGTCTGTTGTTATCAAACCATGCTGTTCCTCAGTGTGAGAAGTGAAGTGAGTGATCTGCTTTGTAACCTTTAGTTGTATCTCCTCCTCTTCTAACTGATATTCAATTACCAGAACCATTTTATGTGGATAAAATATATACACATAAATATATATATATATTTACTGTAGAAATATATCTTCATATATGTGTATATTTACCTGTATAGGAACAGAAATATTTGTGTATTCCTTTTTGTTCAGAAAGTGAAATTCCATAACAATAAATAAAGTGTGTTGTCATGGAAAGATGTAAGGCGTATTCTTTATATTTCCAGACCGAGTCCCTCTCTAAAAATGGAATAAAAAGTTAGTTAAACAAGACAAAACTTCCAAGAGTTCAAATCTCTGTTTAGTAGCAACACTGGTTATAGAAGAAGTTAGCAAAACCTGAGAAGGACTTACAAGTCTGATTAACCTGTAAGTATGGTTGTAGGGACTGAGAGCTGGTTAATTCCTACTCAGCTGTAAAATGACAGATATCTCCTTTTTCATCAGCTGCTTCCTCTGGGGAGGAATATTTCTTCATCTTTTCTTAGCTAATTTATAAGTTTTCAAATTCCCTGCTATCATTCTGCTCTGCTTCTAAAAGGGTAGGTTGTAAGAGCACACACCCTCATCTGCATCTTACTATTTTAAAAGCTGCTCTTTCCCCACTACAAAACACTGTGATATATTGAAAAAAAAAAAAATTACATTTCAATTTTTTCTCTCTTGTTTTTGAAACTATCTTTAGCTGTCAAAATTCAATCTTCCAATAGTCCCTGTCAAAAACTGTGCCCTGAGCGTGTACAACCACAGAGTGAAAGACTGTCCTAACAAATGCTTTTAGACAGTGCTCTGGATCATTGTTTCACAGTAGCTTTTTAATTCAGTTATAAAATTGCGTCTGCCAGTTAGCAAGAAAGAGATGTGATTTGTCTGATGGTGAAACACAGTTAAAGAAAGGCCTTTTAGAAACTGCAGAAAGGGTCTGAAATAATTCTTTTGTTTTAAGCGGCAACACTGTAATGCAATGCTACATTTGTAACTGAAAAATGTTTTTACTAGACTTTTCCTCCCCATCTCTCAGCATTTTCCTATTTAATGTAAGAGCAATCTGATACAATACAGTTATTTTTTGTTTAGAATAATAAGAACGTGTTGTATGCAAATTTTTCAGGCATCTCTTTCTGTCTCAACAAACTTTAAATGCGCCCCTTTTCCTTCCCCTTTCATGTCTGTGTTCATCATTTTAGCTTATGCATACGATTTATATTTGAATACAGCAATGAAAGCAAGTTCATATCTTCACTTCCCCCACTAACCCTTCGTGTAATTGTATATTATTAAGTCTGTCCTCATTAAGTCTTTTTTCCAGTCTTACATATCCTGCTCTCGCTGATTTTAGATGAAGTGTAAACTGGGATTATTACCTCGTGAGGTTTAAATATTAAGTTAATTCACATCCTGCAACAACATGTAGTGCCCAAACATAGGTGAAGGGGTAAAGAGAAGGCTGGGCATATTGGCAGACCAAAGATATAAAAAAACACTTATGGAATTACCAGGTTATGGGAAAAGAAATGAGAAAGACAACTCACCCCACTCAAAAATGTGCCACCCCACCCCCCAAAAAAAAAAAAAAATCCAACAAAACCAACCTGAGAAACATCACAAACCAAACAAAACTCCCTAAGCAATCAACCTAAATCCAACCATATTTCAGGTGTCAATCAAGGCAGCTCCAAGTTCATGTTTCTCTGCTGATAGCCACTTATTAACAACTGAGAATCTGGGCCTGTGTCTACCCTATGTGCCAAGGTGCAGCATTAGCTGGATTGAAACCCATCCTATATTTAGTTTGTTTAGCTTACTGTGATCTTCAAAAATGAAAAGATCTGCTGTACATGCTCCAGAACACCAGCAGGTGACAGCCCCAGCAGCTGGTCACTTCCCTCTCTGCTGGTTTACAGCAGGATGTTTTTACACCACGCTGTGCCACGCTGTATTCAAAATATCCCAGTTCACTTCCCATAACCAGGGCCTCCCACAGCCAGGTCAAAGATGCTGCACTAGGTGATGGGGGGTCATGGAATACAGTCATAGAGTCGTTGAGGTTGGAAAAGACCTCCAAAATCTCCAAATCCAATCTTTGATCCATCAACACTTTGTCAAATAGACCATGGCACTGAGTGCCACATCCAGTTTCAACTTGAACGTTTCTTGAACAATTCCTGGGATGGTGACTCTACCACTTCCCTGGACAGCCCATTCCAGTGCTTAACTGTCCTTTCAGTGAAGAAAGGACCTAAAACCAAAAAATTGCCTAAATTGTCCAGAGTTGGCACTGTTGATTTCAATGGCACTATTGATTTCAATGAGAATGGGATGATTAACTTAGGAACAATTCAGAATGTTACCCACTTCATGAGAATCCTGTAACACTACATGATTCTACAGAGATATTCTAATAATTTTAAAAAGCAGAATGACAGTTTTTCTTTTGGTGTGTCCTTTTCTGAAATTCTGCTCTTGAATGATTTCTGCTGCTAAGCAATTTCAAGTTCAGTTATAATGAGACAAGTTATTTTTTCCTACAAAATAGTTGGATTTGTGCATTCATATACTTGTATTTCTCATCCTTTTGTCTGCAAAAAAGACTGTTTCTGCCACATTGCAGTTTAGCACATGGCTTTTTAAAATATCTTTTGGAAACTTAGCCCTGATTGTCCTTCTTAAGACCTAAGAAGAGATTAAACTTCATATATCAGCTTCTTTCTCTTTAAAGCTTATTACCATCTGATTAAGATTAGGTTTGTGTTCAGGTTTCTGGGGGAGGTGTATCAACATAAAGTTACATGTGGAATACAGTGCAAATTGTTTTATATTGGTTTGTCCTAATTGAAGTGACAGAAGGTCTATATGACTTCTAGAAACTAAAATCTTTTATGAAAACCCCAAATGGACTTCTTTCTACGGTTCTGCCATTCATTCAGTGATTCTGATTTGATCTTATTTTTTCTTCAGAAACTCAATCCATCAAATAGAGGAGGAAAACATTTTCTCTGTAATATTATGATTTATTTGAGATAGTAGTGATTATTATTCCACAATTAAAAAAAACAAGTATCCTAAGTTCATGCTATAGAAATATACTGTAAATTGAATATAAAATTAGAAAATGCTGTCCACCTTTAGCATAAAATTTCCTAAACTAGATTTTCCTCTATTAAATCAGATAGGCTTTTTTATTCAGAATTGAGGAGGAGCAAGAGCAAATCTTCACATCCCTAGTGCTCTCCTCAAACATCTTTTTTTCATAACCATGTAGTCAATACTTTAAAAATAAAACTTTCTTAAAAATTGTGGTAGTATATAATTCTCTTTCCTACCAGAATCCATACATTCCCATTGACAGGGGTTAACCACAAAGACTCTCTTTAATGACTATCATCTGTAAGGAATGTGCACATAAACACTGCATTCTTTTCTGGGAGCTTTCTTTATAAACTATAATATACTTAACCAAAAATAACAGCTGTCCAGCTTCCTTTCTCTCTCTTTTTTCTCTCTCTCTCTTTTTTTTTTTTTTTTAATTCTTTCATTGCATTCAGAATTCTATGTATTGACAGAGTTGAAATGTCTCTAAAAGGAAAGCATGCAGTTCTCTGAACCCACAACTGTATCTAGCAAGGAGAAATAAAAATCATGCCTGCTTTTTGTCTCCTAACCTGCTAGGCAGGCATTAAAATAAAAGTGGGTTAGCCTTTGGGATTCTTTTTCAATTGTTTGGGTTTTTGAAATATATTTCCCTTATTTGAAAATATGGGAAACATAATTCTGTCATCAGGAGAAATCTTAAATACAAAATCTTATATTATTATTAACACAAGTTTCCTGTTAAAATTATTTTTGCCATACTGAAAATAGCTAAAATTATTTCTTGATTCCTATTGCAAGTGTATACTAAATCACCTACAGTGATACAGTGATTCACTTCAAGTTATAAAAATAATTCAGGAAAGATCACAAACTGTTATATTCACTGGCACTTCTTGTGCAAACCACAAACTCCAGAAGTTCTTCGAAGTGTTTTCCTTTTCAGCTACCATAAAACTGCTGCCAAGGGTGAGTCACTCAATTCATGTGAAAGACATGTCACAGTTGGCAATGACCAATCTGAATTTTATCTGATATAAATCTTGAGTGAACACTTCACATGAACAGATGAATCCACCACGTGAAGAGAAACTATGAATGACTCCATGAGTAAACACTCATATAGCTTGGATTCCTGTTACTATAGACAAACGTAACACAGACTAAATGATACCTAAATTATGCAAAAATAAATAAAACCTAGACTAGTTTCAGCGAATATTTTCTGTGAGACACACTGTCTACATATTTTCTTAATTGCCCGTGACAAATCTTGTTGTGAACTTAATTTAAGAAGAATATTTATTCTAATTAAGTTTGTATGATCTGTGCTGAGAATAAAACAAAATATTTCTCCTATGGCTTCTGCTCCCTGTGACAAATAATATGATATTTCATGGAAAAGTAAGATAGTATTCTGTGCAGCTTAGGAAATTGAATTGGGCTTTAAGGCATATTCTTTACTTAATTCTCTAAATCCCATCTTTAAAATTGTCAGTAAGAAGTTCAGTGAAGGTGAAAACATTTTGAGACAGGAAATACAGACATTGCTGTATTTGAACTGTATCAGAATTTAAAGCACTTATGAATTTAGTGCATTTTGGCTTTTTTTTTGTCAATTCGAGGTCCTCTAGGTGAAGACACAAGTGCAGAGTTAAAACTGGTTTGAAAGAAATTCCAACAAAACTTGGGAAATATATGAGTCTAAATAGGTGCACAGAGCAATGGGATGAAGTTCTTATTTCAAATCATGTATTTTTATAATGATTTATTCTATAATTTTTCTCTTCATGTCAAAAATGTGTTAAGTAAAATTAGATCTGTTTCTAACTCGATCAGCAGTGGTTTAGTTGAAAATAATAAACCCCATTATTATTAAATTATTAATAAACAGCATAATTAATAACAAACACCATCAATTAACACCAAAATAACAAACACCACATATTAAGAAGCATTGGAAGGCACCTATAAAGTCAAGGGTGTGATTCCCACTAGTGTCTTTGAATGAATGTGGTGGAGTAAAAGTCAAATCAAGTCCAATAGAAAAAAATCTGTACCCTAGATAACGTTATCCAGGTGCTGTGTATTACCTGAGGCAGTCAGATTCCTGCACTATTAGCAAAGGGTGGACCTAGCCTTGTGGTGTTTTTATTCTCATCATCTTTTTGCATGTGTTCACCTTAATGTCAGGTGAATCCACATGGCATTTGCCAGTAGCTCTGCTTTAGGCTCAGCCCTGGAATTTTATAATTGATCATGAGGCCCTTTGAATTTTTTTTTCCAGATTATTGGAGGAAAACCCAGCAAAACTCAGCTTGAGTCCAAGTGAAATGCAAGTGTCTTAGTGTTAGAAAATCTCTATAAAAGACTGGCATATATTTATTTTTAAGTCAAGATCACGCAAAATGGCAATTTATATCCACCAAAAAGTTTAAAAGATAATTTTAGCTGAAATACCAATACTAATACCAATACCAATCTCCAACTCCTTCACCAGGCATCTCTAGGCAATCCTAAGGAAGAGGGCTCTTTTGAAATGAAGCAATGCATGGTTGTTGATTACAGAAATAGATACGTCATTGCTAAGATAGAAGCAATGTGGCTGGTTTTTGTGATTGCCAGTCTGCTGGGAAGCTGAAAAGCTCACAGAATCATCTCACATCATCTGTCATGCAAAGACAGAAAAGCTAATTTAAATACTGTTTCCCATGCAGGATAAACTAACTGAACTGACTTTGAAAAGAAATAGAAGAGCTAATAAAATCATTACAGATTGAGCAGTTCTGATGTGTTTTTTTTTTCCTTACTCCATTCAAGTTGTTCCATTATTTATGGGACTTAGAACATTTTTCAAGTTGCACAGTAGACACACAGATTTCATTTAATGAAATTGTAGATAACAGTTTTATTAATTAAAATAGCATGAAGAGTGTTTTACAAGACCAAAATATAACTTACAAGAGCTTAGTGCTGTAATTGTCAAGAAATTTCCTTCTTCTTAATGTTTGCAGTTGTATTGATCAAGTTCCTATTCTGTTCTGTTCAGTTTCACCACTAGGATCCACCTAGCATCAGAATATTCATTAAATTATCCCCATTCATATTTATGGAATTGCAATGCATTAAATGACAGAGATGATAATTCCTTCCTCAAAACTGGGGACAGCTGAAATAAGGAATAATAGCAAGCACCCAGCACAATGTCAAATCAAATTACTAGGCAAAAAAAAATCCCCAATGCACATATTTTCTTCAACCAGAGAGTATTTCAGCCCCTCTTAGAAACTGGCTGGAGTTCCATTTTATGTGACATTTACAGATATGGTACCTGAATTATTTGAAACAATGGCAGTAAGCCTCATATCAAAATTTTACAAAGGCAATATCAAAATATTGCTCTGTTTTTTTTTATTCAAAACCTAGAATATTTGCATTTAGTGGGCTCTCTCTTTTTCTAGGAGGCATTTATTTATCATGAGGAAATATCTTAGCATTGGTGGGCTGTGATTTTTAAAATACATTGCCTGGGTAAAATATCTTAGTATAGAATGTTTCCAGCATTGTCACTGTCTCTAAATTCTGATCATTCTGATCTATGCTTTCTCCATAATCTTATCAAAGAACAGGAGTAATCAGCTTTTAAATTCAACTTCCCCTATCAACATTAGTTTGCAGAAGTAAGCATTTAGTTTAATAAAATTCTGGAATAAGAATGGGACTAATTTCTCTTTTGATAATCTTGATTAGAATGTTCTAAGAAACTTAGAATGGCAGAAAGGTGGTTGTGGCAAGGCTGGAGGTGGGAATTAGCCTCTTCTCCCAGACAACCTGCAATAGGGCAAAGGGAAACAGCCTCAAGCTGAGCCATGGTGGGGTTCAGGTTGGATATTAATAAAAATCTCTTCATTGGAAGAGGGGTTAAGCATTGAAACAGGAGAGTGGAGTGAAGTCACCATCCCTGGAAGTGTTTAGAGGACAAGTGTACAATTGCCACTTTGTGATACGGTGTAGTTGGCATGGTGGGTTTTAGTGAAAGCTTGGACCTGATGACCTTGGAGGTATTTTCAAACATTCTGAACAGTTTCAAATGAATGATTGTTTGGCTTTGGTTGTTAGTTTGGGTTGGGGGAGGCGGTGTTGGAGGAGGATTGTAAGTGTAGGACCAAACAATGGTACTTTTCCTATACAGCACCTCTGGAAATGTTCACTGCCCTTTTGAATATGAGGACCCCAGTAAATAGAAAGTATAACCAAGAATGTCTACATCTACACAGTAACCATGATCTGCAAGCTTTCTTCACAAACAGAGCTCACAAGAATGCCCATATGTGCAACCTGCAGCCTCAAAAAAAAAAGTGAAAATTAATTAAAATCACATATTTTAACCTATTTTTTAACTTAATCCCTGGGCATTTTTTTTCGCTTCTTTTAGAAAATAAGACAAGATACATACTTATTACTAGTGAGACAAGTGTGTGAATTTTTTAGCTAGCGAAGTACTCTCTGTCATGATCCTCTTTACCCTGTCATGTTAAAAAAGATATTATTGCATCCCTTTCTCATAGATGTATTTCTAACTTCTAGGTAATGCTGCATTTACATTTTATCTGTAAACCCTATGGAGTCAAACATTGTTCCATCATATTTGTTGAGTATTTTTTAGTACCTGATAGGAGATAATAAGAAGCTGTCACTTTGAGGAGGTTGGCAGTAAACATGAACATATTTTGCTTTTCTTTTTACACGCATGCAAATATTTCTTAATGATCCTATTGCATACTCTCGTTCTTTATCAGAATTTTTCCCTGTGTATCAGAAATAGTTGTGACAAGGGAACTTCTTTATGTCTGATCTGAATCAATGAATGCTGCCTTAATTTAAAAGCTGAGTGATGATAAGGTTGTATGGCTCAATAAATTTGAGCTCCTAGTACTATGCAGAAAAACATAAAACTTGTTTGTGTGTTATAATGTGGCAATAATATATCCCTTCCTAATCACTGCTGTGCCTATCTTTTCTAGCTTGCCTATAGCATGCATAATAAAAAGTTTGCCAAATAGGAAGAAATTCTAATTTTCATATACCTGCATTGTGAATCCCTGCAGGTATTAGAAAAATACTAAAATCCTTAAATTGTAAGAATGGAATACAATTTACAGAGTACATTTTCTTATTATTGACTTTGATGATAACATCTGTTGTCTACACAGACCTATAAAATGCTTTAAGCAATGAAAGATACACCTTAAAGCACTTATCTTTCCTTTCTTAATAGAAGATAAAATAACAACACTGTGAATGATAAACAAAGAAAGCAAGCAGTAACTTACTGCTTGCCTGATTCGACCTTGGTTTTAAGAATCAAGGATTGCTTTTTCTTAGCTCTGGCATTAGCCAAACTAAATCCCAGAGCATGTTCTTAGATGGTGTGAAGTGACACTGATTTGCACTCTGCAGATCAGGCCCCTTACAGGACTCACCCCCTGCCCAGATTTCAGAATTAACTGGGGATAAGAATGATTGTTTTCTAAGTTTTTGGTAGAGGACTGTCTACCATTTAGTCCTTTTTGGCCTTGCCTCTTTAACCTTGTGCAGATATTTCAGTGAGAGAAGAAACAGGGATGGATAAAGGGTGGAACAGGGTGATAAGGAAGCTGTGATATTTTGTAGGGCACCAAATTAAACATTTCGTGTACATTCAATGTGAACTTTGTGATCTATGGCTGATGGATGAACGTTTCTTTCAGCTTTTCAGAAATACAGCCCCCTGAAGATAATAGATCAGCTGGATTAGGAGGAGAAGGTACAAAATATTGTAATGTGTCTAAGACAAGGGTGAGAGGGAGGGGAGTATTTTTTGCCATATTGGAAGCACTTCACAAAAAATATTTCTGAGGGGTTTCTTCAATATAAATCATGCCATTCTAGTTCAAAGCAACAAATTCAAACAAACTAGCAAAATACACAAGCTAGTAAGTTCACAATACTAATTTAGATCTGCTTGTTTACATTCTCACCTCATTTTGCTAAGTGTAAAATGTTGAAAGCAGTTGTATAGACCACAAATATTTTGGTCCTGGCTTTCAGTAAAAAGAAACAGTGTAAATAGGGTGTTATTGCCTAACTTAACAAAAGTTTTTGCAATACTTGCATTTTTTTTAGAACAGAAATTTCATATATTTAAAAAGATGCTTATTGGTGGAATATATTAATAAAATCTTTATTTTTTCTTATTTATTTTATTTTTTTAAGCAATAGAAGGGAATAAAGAACCTCATAAATATGCTTACAGCTAGTGTTTACAAAATCTGCTAATGATCTAACTAATGGAAGCTGGATTATGGATTGTATTTTGCATCAGGTTTACGCCTGGAGCAGCCATTTTACAAGAAGTCCTTGATAGAAGAACATGTATTATGCTGGGCAACGAAACCCTCACTGCGGGTTCATTTACATAATTTACATCCACTCTCTTTTTGTTGCTGATTTTTTGTTTGGTTGTGTTTTTTTGGTTTTTTGTGTGTGTGTGTGTTTTTTTTTTTTTTTTTTTTTTTTTTTTGTTGTTGTTGTTGTTGTTGTTTGTTTTTTGGTTTTTTTTTGGTTTTTCGTGGTTTTTTTTCCTTTTTTTTTTGTTGTTGTTTTGGTTTGGTTTGGTTTTGGTGTGTTTTTTGGGGGGTTGTTTTTTTGTTTGGTTTTTTTGTTGTGGTGGTTTTGTTTGGCATTTTTTTTTGGTTTTGATTTTTCTTTTTAAGTCTTTGAAACGTCTTTATGCATGCACATCTCAGTTATAAAAAAAAAATAATTCTAAGGATTTCAAACTTACATGAATAAAACTCTTGGGTAAGAACCCATGATATGTAGTTCCCATCAGTGTGTGACCCTAAAAGGTTCAACTTTGTATTTGTATGATGAAGTATTTGTATGATGAGGTATTCTTCCACCTTAAAAACTAATTGCTGGCCAGAACTAATCAAGTTTTAGATTGACTGCACAGATAAGTAATCCGTCTATTTTCAGTGTAGCAGAACTGAACAAAATCACTCAGGCGAAACATTCAGGTTTAATATTTGTGTGTCCTCACTAATGACAAAGAAAGTAGAAAATCTTTTACAGCAGGTTCATTCAGAGATTGCAGGGCCCAGCACTGGTCCTGTTCAAGACAGAAACGTTTCCAACTAATTACACTGAGGATAAGACCAGGTAGAGAACACTAAGAGCTGTTAGGCACGATCGCTCACTTCTTGGGTAACAGAAACTAAATTTCTGTTACCTCCAGGGTGAGTATTTTCAGTATTGACCCTTGATGAATAGCACACGTCACCCTCCCTGACTGTCATTCTGCGGTGGAAGGATTGCACTTTGGCATGCTGGGTTACAAGGCATCCTTTTGAGGATGTCACCAGTGCAAAAGTGCAGAAAACAATTTCCCAAGCAGAGAAAAAGATGCCTCATGCTCTGGCTCTGTGCCCATCTCAATATTATCTGTCAGTTTAATGGGAGCACAAACAAATTATAAGGATCTTATTCTGATTTCATATGGTTGAAGACCAAGCTTTCAAGCTCATTTTGAGAAAATACTTTGACATTTAATATTGTGAGGATTTAACCTTTTTAGAAAGAGGGACTTGTCTAGATCTTGATGCCTAATATTAATTCTTTTACCTATGGGACAAAATTTATTAACTGAAATATAAAAAATTCAGTAATAGACTGTCAGGTAGGAAGGGAGTCACAATCTGGAATCTAATGCAAAGGTCAAAATAGCAGGTTTTTATGATTTCCTCAATTAACCCAAAAATCCTGGCAGTTTGATAATTTTTTTGTCTTATGTTGCTATCAAAAAAAATGGCATGTGTGTTAGAGGTAAACCCATAAAACAACTAAAGCCATTGGTTTCTTTAGTGCTGCTGACAAGATAGCCAGCTCTTGGAAAAGCTTTGGGGCTTGAAAATTTAAACAAAATTAAATAAGCAATAAATAAATAAATAAATAAATAAATAAATAAATAAAAATAAATTAAATAAGCTAAAGCTTTAAATCCTTAAATTTTTTTTAATCCCTGCCTCTATGTATTTTCTTCTACAGAAGTAAATAAATACTAGCTATTTTTTACAGTTACTCATCATACACTTCTCATACCCTTTACCAATTATGACGTAAATAGATCTTTTTAGAACTGATTTACCAAATTACCATCTTCCAGATATTAGAATTTTGGAATCATTGCATTCAAAAGTAAATGTTTATTTTACTCATCTGAGCTTGTTTATTTTTCAAAATATTGTAACAAGCCTTGGAGAATAAGGTAGTTTTTTGAAAAGGAAGTATGAATATAAATACAATGCATACAAAATGATGTAAATTTAAACCTGCAATAGACAAAGGTTATTGGAAAGGTATTAGAAAGAATCCATGTAGGATGCAAATAAGTGTGAAGGAAACAACTTCTGGGTTCATTTTTGAGAAATATTTCCTATATTAACTTCCTGAGAATTTTTGGGGTCAGGGTGCTATAAGAATAACTAGCATGGTCCTAGGAAGCAAATATATATATAATATTCAACTTCACCAGTTAGTTTCCTCTCTTATGATACTGCTCATGTGGAGTAAAGAGGGGCTGAAATACACACTTGTATAGGAAGATATGAGGCAAACTTTTTGATGGAAAGAGGTGAGTGTGTCATGGAAGTTCAAAATAGCAGTGCACCTTGGCTTGTGAGTAGCAAATACAGTAGTGGCTCATTCCTGGTTGGCACATGTGACATCTCTATGAGGAGGCAGTCCTCTCCACATTCCAGGAACTTGATGGATCATGACAGTTGCTGTATTGTTTTTCCAACAAAAGTCTGTGTAGTTTAAGTTACCTGTAGGAACAATGCTCTGTTGACTTGAATCTTGCTTGAGACACCCAAATATTGCCTTGTTGGCCTTATCATCATCCTGGTTTCAAGACTGGTGGAAGGTACCTACTGTAAGATCCTTTTTGGAGAGACAATCTCTCTGATCTTGATACAGAGACATTAAACAGGAATTCCAGAATTGCCATTGCTGAATGTTATGAAATCAAGTTCTCCTTAACACAGAGAGTGACCCCAGCTCCTCCTCCCTGTGTCTTTGCAGCCTGTAGCCATCCATCCCAATCCTCCTGTCATGTTCCACCATGCTCCTGTGACTGTGTGACTTTGAGTGGGTGCAGAGCTCGTTCCTCCTGTTTGGTGCCCAGGCTGTGTGCACTGTACACATCCACCTGAGGTGGTTGTCTTCTGCTCCTCATCCTGGGAAGCAGCTAAGGAATATTTATTGCTGCTCTGGTTGGCCTGGCTCATTCCCCAGTTGGTTGGAACGTAGCACCAGTGCAACCATTTCAGATTCAGAGCGCCCTCAAATCCTGCATCTTAAATCTTGCCTCAGCAGGTTGGCCAGCCTGCTGCCAAAAATTCCTTTGCCACTTCTTCAGATCTGATTTTGGTTGTAGTGCTGGAGGGTGGGTAGGGAAGCAGAGTCCTGCTTTTGTGTGTCACAAGGGTCCGAGGTGCCAAATTCTCTGTGGTGTCTGCCACAGAAGATTCTGAAAGCATTTCTCCATCTCCGTTTCCATCTCAGCACCTCTAATACTGCACAGCCTTTTAAATGTTTCTTGCAACTTTCAAGATGCATTCTTTATATTTGCATGAAACCATATTTTTCTATGGAGGCATATATAAAAATGGTTAAGGCAATTTTCATTGCATGTTTCTGACGGTTTGGGTGTCAGATGGATTTTTGTTTAATCACAGAACTAGAGTTTGATCTATATAAGAGGAAAAAAAGCAGACTAATATACTCTTAAGTTAACAAGCACGTATGTTCAAAGTCATATCTGTGAAGCTGTAGAGTGTAAGGAGATACAGAGATAATTCCATGCACAAGTCCTCAATGAGAAACAGGTTATCAGGAACTCCAGAAAAGTCAGGTCTCAGGTAAATATGGGACTGTGATGAGGCAGACAGAATGCACCAGATGGAGAAGCAGCTGGTTGATGGGTAGTAGTAGTAAAAAGGTGTTTTGGTTTTCTGCTTCTTTTAAACTCTTTGTATTTTTGTGTGTAACTAAATGTTCAAGAATGTTCACTGAATAACAAATGTACCAGAAAGACATAGTTCTTAATAAAAGAGACTTTTTTTTTTTTGGTACACAATCGAAATCACCTTAAACTGTCCACGTGCCTGAAGTGTTTTCTGTGAATCTGTACCCAACACACACTTTTATTATTTCTAATACCCCCAAGTGTGCAACAGTGCTAGAAATAGAAAATATTTACAAGGATAGGTGTATTTGGCAGCCATGGTCAGAGGATATAATCAGTGGGAGGTGCCCATTTTCTTCCTGCTTCTAGACTGCAGTTAGATTAGATATACTCTGCCCTTTTATCCCGTCTTCAAGAACACTGAGCACATCACCGTGATTTACTAAGGGTCACAACTCATAGAGATCACAGGAATATAGAGAGCCATAAGTCTGAGCATGTTCACCTACCAAACAGATAGAATGGCCTGCGTCACAGAAATGTGACAATTTCTGCTGAGTCGGATAAATTTCTGCAGCAGGAAGGAAACAGAGACAGAATTGTTAGTAATAAAGTGGTAAAGACTGAAGAAGTGATGTACTCTTTACATAAACGCATAAATTACATAAATTTATGTAGATTATTATTAATTTATTTATATCATTATTACATAAATGTAATAATCAGGATCTAATTATAAGAGGTTGGCGAGACAAAACCTTTCAGGATTGCTGCATTAAATGCTCTAAAGCTTGCAGCTCTGTGTGCCTGACACACATCATTAGTGTAAGCAAGTATCCCTGTGTAACACTTAGGAAAAGTGCCAGAAAAGTAGATATCTGAGTTTGATATTTTCAGGGAAAGGAGACTGCCTGCTTGCCTATAGTATACTTAAGGTTGAAAGGTAAAGCTTTTTTTTTCATGAACTTGCAGATTGGAGGCCATCTGGAAAAAGCCTGTGAGGGAAAGGATAATGAATTAAATTGAGAAATATTTCTGCTTTACGGCAGTGGAATTTTGCAGTGAAATCTAGTTCTATCACAGGTGGGAACAAATATGAATGCACACTGAAAAGTGAAGATGGAAATGTGGAGCCAAGCACATTTGCTGGGGAATGGAGAACTGAAATCCTGGCAATGGAGCCATCAGCTTCAGCAGGTGAGGGCTGGATGGGCAAGCATCATTTAAAACTCTCAACAGCATTGAGTTTATAAGGTGACTGAGCCTGATGCTTTGAGGCAAATAGCTGCTTTCTTTAAAGAAATTAATGTTTTCTATCTGTCTACCTGCACCCAATTCCTAAGCAGAGGGAGCAGAGCCAGCTCTGAAATAAGGTATGTGGTTTTCTGAGAAGGGAGAGGGCTGGCAGCAACAGAATGACTGTGGACTGCAGCAAGGTCCTGGAATGTCCATTGGTGGCTGATGTTGCTTTGGAGGCAGGTGGATGGTGTGGCATGGAGCCCTGCTTTGAACAGTTAGGGGATGATGGCAGAAACCTCGCTTTCAGAAGGAATTTTCACCATCAGCTGCTGCAGCAAGTAGCCAGGTTCTTCTACTATTTTTTCTGTCCTTTCCTCTCTCAGCTGCTTCTTTTTCCTTCTCATCTTCCAACTGAGAAGTGACTCAAAGGCTATCCAAGCCCTTGTCACTGTGGTAATAAAATTTATCTTTGTGCTCCTGAGCAGAAATCTTTGCACCACTTTAGAGTGAGTCTATCAGTGCTTTGCAGTGATTAGCACTTAGGTGTTTTCATTTGTACTTTCAATTAAAATTTCAGTTGGAGAAACTGGCTGAGCTGTGATATTGCAACCCATTTTATTTTACAAGAAAGCATCTGGGGACTTGGATATCTTAATAGGCCACAATGCCCTTGTAAATTATATTAGGTCACAAAAGATGGATTACAAAAGTCCAAACAAATTATATACATGACAACCCTAAAACACTTGCTGTAAGCATCACCTTTTTCTATAGGCTAAAATTCTCACAAGACTAATTTTGCTTTTTTAAATATTTATATATTTGAATTTTTTGTTTGAGTTGTTTTTCTGTTTATTAAATTAATTCTTAATTTGAAATCATACTTAAAAATCAAAACAGGAATTCTTTTGCCTGTGCCATAGAATTTTTTTTTTCAGTTTAAAATTGACATTCCATTTTTATTCTGGACTGGTAACTTTTTTATATTTCATAATAATCCCTAAACTAGAAAATCAACTTCCTCCTCTAGTAGAGGACACTGAAGGAATAAAGAGGAAGAGGGCATTTGCTGGCTTTTTAAACTCAAGCTTGAGCTAGAGTGCACTCAAAACTGGCACAGAAGTTATGGATGCTGTTGTTTTTCATGGTTCTTTTAACTTGAAGGGCAAGAGAACACACAAACATTGAAAGTTTTCTGTTTAAGCCTGTTTCAAGAGAAGTTAAAGAAGCTGTCAGGAATGGCAGATAAAGTGAAATAACCCATGTACAGTCCATAAAACCTTTAGGAATCATCTCTATTAAAATGTCAGGTTTTGGTTAAATATAAAGAAAATGTGCTCTGGGATCTGCCCTATTTCACACTGACAGTGGAAATGGAGCACACTCTCTTCTTATTGATTATAAGTAGGAAACCAAACAGATCAGCCACAGAGAATTGCCTATTTTTGACATTTTCTGTACTGTGCTTCGGTGTTTACCAGCTTTTCCTGAGGGGGTATTTATCTTAGAAAACACCACAGAAAATCCCAGGCCTCAAAAATCAAAGCAAAAGGACATGGATATGAGAAATCAAAGGCACAGTGGTATATTTTAAAAAAAAGCAACTAAAAGTAAGTGAAGTAAAAAGAGCATTTCATTGCTAATTAAAAAACTTCCACATTTAAAGGCCAAGAAATGGAATCTCGGCTGATGAGGAAATGTGTATGTATGAACAGATGCAAAGAAAGTAATTACATGTCTTGTTATATTTCATCTAATTAGGAATCATGATGACTTTAAGGTATGCGTTTAGGAAGAAATATGGCAAAAAAAAACACCCCTGAAGTATGTACTTTGACCAATGAATTAGATTCAAGGCCAAATGGGAGCTTTTCCATGGCTCTTGTGTAAATTAGCATGCAAATACAGAACAGATCTGAACACTGCTATTTCTTTGTGCAAGTCTAACTTACAAAAAAGTCAGTTGCTGAAATATATATTTACACAGAACAAACAAGATACAGGATAATGTTTCAGTAAAAGAGAAATTCTCTTTTAGACGAGATCATCTATTAAAAAATAGAATGTAATTAACTGGTCTACAGAAAGATTAATGGATAAATAAGAGCATTGGCATTTTTTAACATTTTTATGATGCTAATATTTTATGCTTTATTAATTACATCAATATCAGTGCTAAAGAGAAAGTGTGATGAAAAGGGTTGGGTGGCTGAACTTACACTCACTGAACATTCTCTGCAGTTCTGGAAGACTCTGGCCATCTGAAATTAGTCCTGTTGCAGAGCCAGGGCAAGTTCTGTGCAGCTCAGGAGTTAACCAAGATTAATGACTAACAAGTTCAGGTGTTTTGTGTGTGTGCTTGGTACTTTTTCTCTCCATTGCATTTTAGATTGATTTATAATTTTTTTTTTTTTTTTTTTATCTGGGATAGCCAAACTTTCTCAAAGAGTGGCTTTAAAATTCAGCATGTTTCAAAAAAGCCTTCCATTTTGGACTGGAGAAGAAGGAGAACTTCAAGATATACTTTCTCTTACGTATTTATTCATGGTCTCTCTAGAGATGCTATTGTATCAGTGATAATATTGTTTCTGACATCTGCTACATAAGTGCATTTCATTGTTTCCTTAGAAGTGGCCAGTCAGCTGTAAAGTGTGCTAGAGAAAGGTCAGAGCAGAATTAAGAAAAACTCTGATATTTTTCTGCATGGTATAGAGCCAAAATTGGTTGAAAATTACTTCTTTCTGCTGAAGCTGGATGTGGTCCCAGTCGAAGGGTTTGAATGGGTCTAATTTCCCCAAAAAGCCATGCCCTCCAGAGAGCAGCAGCTGTTCTGGCAAAGAGCAGATGTATTTGTGGGACAAATGTGCTCTGGGGGTTCAGGTACCTGGTTTGTGTCCCAGGGCCAACACAATTTGCAAGTTTTGTAGCACAGCATAATTTGTTCATGCCTTAACATTCCTCTCTGGGACCTCAAGGTGCATGGCCCTTGGAATTCAGCTTTGAGGGTTAGTGACAATTGTGATACAGCAATGGGATTTCAGAGTTCAGTCTTGTGCAGGAGGGTTTGTGTTGTCTGCACGTGTGTGTATGGCTGCAAGGAACTTCACAGCCTTGCAACAAGCTGAGCACACAGAAAGGAAACAGAATCCTCACACACTCACCAACTATTTTCAGATTCAGTTTGCATATGTGTTTACTGCCATGCAACACTAGGTAGATGCTCCTTGTTTCTCTAATAAGGTCAAAGTGACTTTTTATTATTGAAAATAAAATATTCAAGAAAAGGCAAATATAAACAGGCAAGCCTGCTTTTGCACGACCAATAAAAAATTACTTTCTCTTGCTATAGAACACAGTATCTTGATAATCAAAACGGAAAAAAAATATTTAGGGCTTTCTTAATGAAAGAATTAATTGCCTGATAACATTTTTGCATAGTTGCAGTGGAGGAGTACAAAATGTACCATTTCTATATTTATCAGAACTTCCTTCTGACCTGCCTATAAAAAAAACTTAACCACAGTTATGAATGCAAAAATAAATTTTAAAACGTGCGTGTTAGTTTATAGGTAAAACCAAATGGAATTCTGATAAGCTTTTACTGAATCTGGAATTCTTTCCTGTAAGAAGGGTTTTTTAATTAATAGTGGAGCTATGTGAGAGTGCAGCTGTATCTCTGTCAGTTGTGTGCTGCACTGTACAATGTGTTTGACATATGCTATTGAAGATGAAATGCATTTTATTTTGTCAGACTTCAGTGCAGCAGTAGTGGTATATTGGATGTATAGTGTATCTATAGTGTATAGCTGGGTGTTAAGGGAGCAATAGGAAGAGTAGAATTCCAAACAATTACTCCTATTCCAAACAGCTCTCACCAGGCTCCATCAACAGCAGGCTGGTGGTAAAATGTTTGTGTTAGCTGGAGCAATGTATTAAATAAAAAAGCATAATATGGCCACCATGTCAGCAGAACTAAAACACAGTTTGGAGGTCTACAAAGCTTTAAGGAATACTAGATGTGAATAAAAAACCTCCCCTGAATTTTTACAACCCATTGAAGGTCCTCTCAACAATATCTCGACAAAATCCAGTTGTTCACAATGCATGACTCTAAGTAAAATTTTTGTTTTCTAGAGATTTCTTACATGCTTATAAAATTAAAATAAGTAAAATCATTACATACTAGGAATGAACACTTATTTTGGATTTATTAGTATTTTGATCTCCAACTTGAAAACACCATCAAACGCATTTGATAGGTGCATTTGCCCCCATAAGACCAGTTAAATTAAAGATAGGTGTGGTTAATAAAACAACAAAGGCATTTGTAGGTATGTCACAGCAGTGGCTAGATATTCAAGAGGGCCTTCATTATTACACACATGTGCTATTGAGGCTGTCTTGAGCAGGCAGGAATCCTCAGTTCCCTGCCTGCAACATTTCACTTCTCACATAATTCCCAAGAGTACTGATGATGCCTGGGCTCTGCAGCGCTTCATGAGTGTTTAGCTGTGCTCCATTTACAGTGCATTATTCAAAGCTTCTCTTAGTTGAGAGAAGACATTCGGATTTGGGAAGAGACTTTAACCACAATTACCCTTTGCTTTAAATAGGACAGAAAATAGCTCTAGCCAAAATAATGAACATATCATTCTGCACTTAGCCTGTTAGGAAAGTGGTCAGCTTTTAGGAAATGAGTCAAAGTCTTCAGGGACTCTTTTGTGCCTGGTACATAATTTCTTCCCTGGATCACAGAATCAGAGATTCTTGTTTACTTATTGATTACTTCTTTATTTTTGTGTCCAAACACCCACAGGGCAAAGGACACTTTATTTTATGGTTGTTACATATACCATTGTCTCAAGTTTTTCTAGTCAGCCTATTCAAGTAATTTAGTTCTTTCCTTCGTGCTGGCTACCAGCCCACCAGGTATAATAAGATTGATTGAGCTGCAGAACTGCACAGTTAAATCTATTCAAATGTCATTGAGCCCAGGTAATTCACCCTTCCAACCTAGGCCTGCTAGTGTGCCTCATATTAGTCCATTGGTTGCCTTTTCCTCAATCCCAGAGAATATCTTTGAACAGAAATTAATCCCTTGAAGTCAGTTAAGCAACCAAGATCACACAGTTACACTAAGTGACACTTAATATTTCATAAAAGTACTGTAACAATAATCCCCTGTGGTCTCCAGCAGTTGACATTTGTTAGAATAATTTATGCCGAGGCCTCTGAAGGCAAAGCGTTCTGTCCACATGAGATTTTAAACATATTTTGTCTAATTCATACATCTTTAAGCATTCCTCAAAGGCTGCAGGTTTTGCAAGCCCATAATTTCTGCAGGATTTGGGTGTCCAGTGATAAGTAATGAGTTATTATAATATATTCAGCAGTGAGAAGTGGTTGTGGTCTTATTCTTATAATCATGTTTGTTGTTTTTATGAAGTCCCACTACATTTTTCAGTGTTGGTATCCCTTCTATCCCACTACATCACTTTTCCCAGTGCTCATTTTACCTCTGGATGAGACAATCAGGCAGCCAGCTTGCTGTGGCAGGAGGGTCAGTAAATGCTAAGGATCTCCCTCAAAATGGCATTCAAGCTCTGAGAAAAATAGTTACATGGATGTAGGATTTTAGTTATTTTTATGATCATATGAAACTTCTTCATGAGCCTCTCTGCTGAAAGGTGTGATGAGTGTAGAAATACTAAACTGTGTAACACAGTCTGGGTGACTCAAAATCACAAATACTCTGGACATCAAACATATGTTCCTTTTATAGAAATTGTCCCATAATGTGGAATTTTGCATCAGAGATATTTTAAAATGCTTAATAAGACCTATTAAGTGAAATAGCCCTTGTTGTAGCACATGAAGATTATGAAGATGCCTGTCCTAAGATATCCACAATCCAATTTGATTTAGTTTAAAATTATGGAAAGCTGTAGCATCATATGATTCTGGTGCATGTATGAGGAATCAAGAAAATTAAAACATATGTTCAAAATTTTTATATTCTGAAGAAATCCTGGCCTCATTAAAATGAATAATAATATTTCTGGCATCAATGATGCCAGATTTTTTTTTACTTTTTAGCAGAAAATATGGTGTTTAGATGTATTTGGAGTCTTTTTACATAATATCCTGCTTGCAGAGGAAAAGTTCCATTTTTAAATTTAAAAGCACTGTCTGCAGGGACAGCAAAAGTCTACATGGAACAAAGTGAGAAGTATTTATTGTTATTATTTTTACTCTGGGCATACTGTGGAAAGTGGAAGGAATAAATACAAAGAGGGATTGACTTAGGTCACATCTGATTTTGAGTTTGTAATATCTAGATGTGAGACACCAAATGTTTGTGGAATCAAAACTACTCTTGTTCCATGCTGGGAGAAATATTACATAGATAAAGTTAAATAATTCTCACTATTTGTTAAAGTAAAGTTTTAAAAAAAATCTGACTAATAAGAGAAATGTTTTATTATGTTTGCAAGGTTTTAGGTAATGAAGTACATATAGAAGAGAAGAAATGCTAAGTTAGGAACATCTACTGTCTTTAATAACTGAGCCAAAGAAGATCTGTGGCAAAGGTTAGCTCTGGTTTTCCTGATGGAATTAGATGTGAAAAAGCCACCACATTTTTATGTTTTCCTCTCACCCACTTTCTTCTCACAGTGATCAGGCTGTTTTATCTCATCTTCAGTAGATCATGGGGAGAATCCAGGGCCACCCACAGGTTACTCTGAACTCAAGACAAAAGCAACTCATTTTCCTCCCAAAGAAACGACATTTTCTAAAACTGAAATGTATCTGTTTGTTGTTTAGGAATCAAGAAGTCTAAATGGGAAGTTCTCAGCAGATAAAACTGATCACATATTCTGTCAGGCAATACAGCTGCCCATGATGGGGAGATCTGTGGCTAACACCTGACAATGAGAACCACTATTTGGCAGCAAGGTGAAAGTGGCTGATACTTTCTTAGGGGTCTGAGGCAAAGCTCAAAGCTGATCTTGGGCCCTCCCAAGGTGATTCTGGGGACACGATGCTACATGAGACAGACCCGTGGCACATGACACACTGAGACACAACCTGAGGGCCAGGTTGTCAGCTGGAGCAAGGAGGTGTTGCTTTATTAACTTCAATGGAGCTTTTCAGATTTATATGTTGGGAGCTAATTTTTAAATCCTGGTCTGCCCTGAATAGTACAATGGGGAGAGGGGGGTAGAAAGAGGTCCAACCCATGCATTCTTGGACCTGAGACTAAACTTTCAAGGGTGGCTGAAACATGGCCAAAGGAGTCTTACAGCAGCAAACCCAGGAGAAGAGTATCCTCTTTCTCAGAGGCAGCCACGAGACAGCTGATTTAGGGAAAGTGGTGTACCTGACTTAGTTTGAATCTTTAATAAATAGCTGTTGTGGTTTGAAAACAAACCAAGTGAGAAGCTCTAAGTCAGAAATAATATTTAATGAGAAGAAAAGGAAAATAAAATAAAATAAATACAAAAAGAAAAACCACTGACAGAGTCAGAATATCAACCTGATCAGGGTGATGGAAGCAGTCCAGGTGAGGTGGTCTTCCTGAAGCAGTGATCCCGTAGAAAGGTCTGGTAGCTCCAGTCCTCCGGGAATCCAGTGGGTGAGGACTGCTTCTACTGTCCCAAATCCCAGCTTATATCCAGGGGAGAATGCTTGGCTCCTCCCCGTGGGCGGAGCATCTCCCAATGAGATGCTGAGTCATCCAGGAGCTCCTTGATGGCCCATTAAAGAGAGAAAACACCCGGAGGGAGTTATCTGTGAGTCATGCACAAGGCATTGATGGGCCATGGACTGAAGATGGTGATAGAATACATCCTAAACTACAACCCAGGACAATAACCGTCAATTAAAACCTGAGCCAGGCTAACAGAAGGGTATGAGGTACAAACTGAAAGTTATGATGTTAGATTGTCTTGATACATGTAATACATCTACAAGATGAACAATGCTTCAGATACTTTCAGCAAGTTTGATTAATTAAGCTGCCTAATTCTACTGTTTCTTGTAAGTCTAATTTTGTTTCAGAGCTAATTGGAGATGGGTAGAGAACTGAGAGACTGTCTCACATCTTAGCTGTGTTACAAATCAGTTACAAGTGCAACATGCAACTCAAACCCACGCAACTGATCTGCAATTATGGAAGCAAGCACTTTGTATAATGATACATAAATTACTGTGGTACAGTGACATTCCCCTGTTATGTTCAAGCATGGAAGTAGAAAAAATTCCGTCAAATATTTAATTTTAGTGCACAACTGGACAAAGAGCTGAAAGAGTTACTAAGTCCCTAATTAGTATCAAACTGAGCTATTATTGCTTCTGACCATTAAAATTTGAACACTTGCAAACACTTATCATTCATTACTTTTCTTTCTGCCCTCTCCAAAGCCAGTAGTCTACAGAGTATTTTAAATGTAATTATTATCACTAAGTGGAACTCAAACACCTACTATTCTTATTGTGTATTTAACCAAAAATAGTGCTTCATTTTGCCTCCTGCTTGTGTGCACATTTCTATTTATGCCTTCAAACAATGTAATTTTTCAACAAGCAACTTCCTCTCCTCTGGGCTATTGGTTTTCATCCATGACACCAGCAAAGAGGCCCTGGACAAAAACTATATTGCATTATAATATTTAATTGCATTAAGAACATTACAATATTTGCCACATACTGTTTTTCTTAAGTTTAATGATAGTATCCGTCTTCCTACAATTTTGTTGTAAGCTATAAAAACAGCTTCTCACTGAGAAATCTTGGTGGTCTAAAGCTCCTGAATGTGTAGGCAAATTTGGCTGACTATAGATAAAGAGCAGATTTTTTTTTTTTAAAGGTAAGTAGTGTGTTATTATTTGAGCAAAAAATATATTTTGGAAAATAAAATCTGGAAATAGAAAGTGCTAACACCAGAAAAATAATATAAAAGTAAAATATTTTGATGACTATGAAAACTCCTGTGACAGGAAGATTTTTACATTATCCTTTCCCTTCTGATCTGCAAACAAACCTAAATTTTTCAGTATTGTCTTATTGTCTTGCAGATCACCCTATGAGATGAGATCCTGTGTCCTGACTAGGAGGAAATAATTGCTAACTGCATAGAACAAAACAATTCTTCCATTGCAATGTTCTAATTAGAAGTGATCAGGTAATGAATTAGATGCAGAATCAAGCAAGCTGTGGAGAATTCAAATGAGCTGTTTCCTCAATTGGATTCAAAATCATCAACAGCTGAATGAAAATGTGTTATCCCAAACCAGGTGCACAGGCATGGAGCCCTTAGCATATATAAAAAAAAAATAATACCCGAGGGGTAGTTAGTAGTTCAAGACATCTGTGTCCCCTTCAGAGCCAGAAGTTCTGCATCACCTGCAGAGGTGGATGGTGCTGGCTTACTGGGTCTGTGAAGCAAGGGAAGAAATTTAATGAAGGGGTATATTGGTTAAGAATATCTCCTGTTTTTCAATTTCTGCCAGATTTGCTGTAAATCCCTGGCAGGTGTTGAGGCTTGCCTTGCCAGGACATAACTTAAGAGCATCTAGCAATATCAGAGGATTTATCTGACCATAGAGGTAAAAGGTATCCTACCTTCTCTCAGGATCCAGTAGCACTTAACTGGTGCCAAGTGGCACTGTTTGTACCTAGCAAGGTGTTTGATGGCTAAGTGGAAAGAGCAGATAAACTGAATGCACCAGATAATTTTCCTGTGGTGAGTCGTTGTCACACGTAAGTTGGTTATTTTTTTTAGTCAAAGCAAGGTGCTGGTACCAGTGGGATCACTCAAAATATATGTTGCTTTGTGAAAGGAATCAGCATCTGGCTCTAACTAACACAGCCCATGAAGAAATGTCTGTCATTAAATAAAAAAATGTGCTTAGAAAACTGAAGTCAAATTCTGGTCAAACCTCTGAAATCCTTTTAGCTGTGGCAGAGCTATGTGGGAGTGAGTGAAAATTAACTCAGAGTCCTTGCAGCACACAGTTCAGATATTTGGGTGGAATTATGGATAACTCCAGCTTAAGAAGTGTGCAATTCTGCTATGTAAAGCAGAAAAGGGTTCAGCCTTTTGTTAAGAAATAGCTGCTCATGAACACCCACCTGTTACTACCAAACTCTCAAGGGAACTGTGTTTTGCCAGTGTTTTAATTCCTGTGTGCTGCTGTGATGTACAACAGCATTCCACTCCAACTGTTGCTGTAGTTAATGAGAAGACTGCCATGGTTTTATGTTTGATTTGGAAAGCTGCTCTGTGAATAGTAGCACCAACAGTTTGGGAGAAAGTAGTATTGTCTGATGCTGTGCATGAGGAACATAGCCAGCTGGAGAAGCTTTGAGGCAGCCTGAGTAGGAGAGTGAAGTAGTATAATTAGTCTGGAGAATAAAGACAGTGAGTCAAAAATGCTATCACACTTAATTTCTGTTGTATTTTTGTTATATGTCATTGAAATCTGGAGGAAAGCAAAGACAAGTACTCCCTAAGGGACAGATGCTGCTGTCATTCTTGATACAAAGCCTCTACAGACTTCTTAGACGTTTTCAGTGACAAGAGTTGACAGAACAGGGATTTGCTCTGTCTCTGCTCTGTGCATTAGTGATAGGCAACAGAAGAGTTAACATCAGACACCTCTTACAGAGGGAATAATGCTGATTTAGCCACTTTGCTTTTGAATTATGAATAAACAACTAAATGATGTTGAAATTTCATGTGGTATTTTGCCCTTGCCTCTACCACAAGCAGCAGTGACCACACATTTCAGCATTCCACTTAGACCGAATCTGTGAATATCTGAAAGAAGTTATGGAGCAATTTAACATGAAATGCACTTCAGAACACATGCTTCTATAATATGACACTGGAGAACTCTGCATTTTGGGGTGGTATGAGTGAGTGGGAAACTACTTCTGGCAATACATTCTGTAAAGGAGAGGAAAGTCTGAATTCTTGGTCTGGGAAACTCAAAAAATACCCAAAACATTTCATGTCCTACTGAAATGGGCTGGAGTGAATAGAAGCTTATGAGGATGATAGGGAGTGAGGAGGTCACAGCAGCAGCAGATGACATGAAAACCACAACTTTATAAAAAAACTCACTGCATTAAAATCAATGATAGATGTAATGGTTAATAAATGAACAGTCAAAACAGTGACATAAATCACGGTTTTTACTTACCATAAAGTTCATGTGTACATTTTTAGTTTCTCTCGTTAATAAAATCCATCAACCTTTGGTGTTAGAAATATAAGAAAAACTAAAAAAAGAAAGAAGAATGGAACAGGAAATTCAGTGGAAGCACTGTATAAGAAAAAATAACTAATTGAAGAACCACTAGACCATTTTGATGTGGTAAAAGCCTTGGATATTTAGGGCTTTATATCAAATGCAAAAGTGAGAATAGCGCTGCATAAAAAAAACACTAAACAAAAATAAACCCCATTTCAGACTGTAATTTCATGAGGAAAATTCTACAACCTTTAAAAATCTCGTAGGAAAGATACAGAGACATTTTTCCTTAAGGTGATTCAGAGCTGTGGTAGGAAACTGCCCTTGACATTTAGAGAGGCTCTTGCAGCAGTGAGGATGAGCTACCATTGGAATTTGCCTCAGCCAATACTAAGAACTACACATCATTCTGTGCTAAAAGATTGACTGAGGTTCTCAGATGAAAGGAAGGTCCTCTGTATATGTCAATAATGTCATAATAGTGTCGTTTTAGCTGCTAGTTAGCCTACCAGCTTGTCTCATGCTGCTACAGCTGTATCAGATTTGTCTCAGAAATATGCTACTTCTCTTGACAAACTGTGTGTGCCCTAGATAAGACATGCAGTGGTTTCCTCATGTTTGCATCACTAGCTGTATTTAATCATGCAAGAAGCACTGTTTCCCTGCTACCCTGGGATAGTCATATACATCTCAGCTTGTGTGGTGAGTTATGTGCTCGCTGTGACATACATCATATCCTTTCCCTGAGTCAGTTTGTGCATTAGTGGCCACACAGACTGTTCTTTATTCCTGTCTTCCTTCTCAAGGAGTCTGTGGGGAGGCTTTGTAGTCCCACATCTGTTTTTCTACATTCTGCTCTTTCATACCCAAGAACATATGCAGGAAAAAAAAAAAAGGTGAAAAAAGACAAATAAATCATCTTTTTTCTCTTTCTTCCTCCTTCTACATCCCTTCCTCTTTTTTCCCTCTCCCATTTTATTAAGATTTAGAATTGTTCCCGTTTAAATGATCCAGCTGTCAATAATCATGTGCTGGGTTTTTGATATACAAATGTCTTATGGATTCACTCCTTCCTCCTGCTCAGACTTTGTCAACAGGCTTTGTCAACTCATTTGTGCAGGTAACAGTGATGTTTTTGAAGACATTTTTCTGTAAAGCAAAGGATAGAATTTACCTGAGAGGTAAATTCTGCCCTATGAACTCACCTTGGACAGCAGGCAGGAATTCAGGACACAAGGCATTCAGCCAATGTGATGGTGTGTTGTCATGCCACAATTGATTTCTCCTTAGCAACATTACAGATACACCCAACCTTTCTTTATAGAAATAATTTCTAGGTGAAATGCCAATGATATTTTGGTTTGCTGTACAGAGGTTTCTGATTTCTTCCATAGCCTCAATATATATATTGATTTTCTCTTAAAAATTATCATTTTTCTCGTAAGAAAATCCCAGTCATATTTATTTGTGGGTTTATTCAAATCCATTAAAAACAATGAAGGCTGTAGAGTGTTTTTGGTGCACAGGCCCCAACTCCATCAGTGGTAGTGTGTGCAAGAGGGGTATGTCTCTTCAGATGTAGCTATTTTTACAAGAAGGCAAAGGTTTTTACTCAACCTTTTTATTTTAAAACTTTAAACAAAGAGTCACTGATGGCTCCCCAGATCAACATACCTGTGGAAGTCATTCTCCAGCGGATCACACAACTCTGTTCATAGACACACATATTTCTTCATTATCAGGATATATCTATAAGGCAAGCATTGCCATGCTTATTTGCTAAGAATTTAAATAAAAAAGGAGTTAACATGATTGTACAATGTTGGGAAAAAAAACCCAAACAGCAGAAGACATGATAACCATTTTTTTGGCCATTTCTGCTTTTTTACAATGTTTTACCCATGAAAATAGTCTTTCGACTGAATGCTAAGCATTTATTAATAAGACCATCTTTCCTGCTTTTTGCTTCTTCAGATGACATTTAATTATGTATTCATGTGTGTTTATCCATATAGTAGCTTGTACTTGGTACTTGATGATGAAAAATTCTTGAATAAGCAGAGACAAGGTAAAACCTGTGAATCTTGACAGAAGGGCAATGGTGGGAAATATGTTAGTATAACTGTGTTTGCTCTTGCATAATGAATAAAAAAGCGTTTGGAAGACAAGGAAACAAAATAGTTTGGGTTTTTTTTTCATTGATATGAAAACATAAATGAATAAGTAAATCTAAACTGCATAATACAGCCATCCCCACCCCTCCCATTCTTGATTTGACATGATAATTTAGTCAAAACAGAAATGCTGTTTATGCAATTTTACTACTGGATCTGAAAGATTGAAAGTGGAGAATTGAAATGCGACTTGAGAGAAACTCTGTGCATCTTTCTCCACAATGCACTTATGTTAATAGACCTCCACTGACTTAAACAGCTTCCTAAAAAATTGTGTGCCAAGCAGAAAAGAGAAGAACCAGAATTACTATGCATTAGAGATATCTTACCTGTTCTTTTTAATGGGAATGGTGTTTAAGTGATTTTGTCAGTCTCACAGAACAAGAAGTAACAATTTTTTTTGTTAATATTGAACTGTGCAGCTCTCAAAATCACCCATTTTACATGGCCCCTCCAATGGAAACAATAAAAATTGCCTTTTTGCTCTCAAGCTCACCTATGCTCTCTGAGTCTGGGTTTTAACAGCACATTGAAAAACCAGTGAAGAGGTGCAAATGTTTTGCTCCACACTTTTCTTTCAAACAGTAAGATTTGAGACCAACTATGTTTTAAAGTGATAGTGGTACAGCTTCCTTTTTACAATGATGCATTATTAGATAAGATTGCTATCAACAAATTGATATTATTTGAGCCAGATTTAAAAAGTCATATGAATATTTAAGTGCTAGTTTAAAAACAAAAGGGCTGTTTCCCAGAATATTCCCAAGAAATACTTGAAGGAAGAAGACTTGTCAGTGGAGCACATGCTACATGGAGGATGTGCAGGGGTGTCACTATGTCTATGGTTTATGTTCCAGTGATGTAACTTTGGCTTGTTGGCCAGTGCAGGTTTTGGCAAATCCAAAACAAAACACAGCAGGGCAGTTTAAAAACTCAGGTATTTCCAGGGAAAACTGGTATTTTATGTACATTTATTAGTTACATTTTAAAACATTTCTCCTTTTGCTACTGAATCCCACTGTCCCTAATCCAGAGGTCAAGAGGTTTCTCCACTGAGCCCTGACACTTTTAATTCAGAATTTTGATACCATCTGACTAAAGATGTCTTAAGGCCATCTGCCATACTTATGTTCGTGTTTGTAAATAGAATAAATGGGATTAGAAAATTGCATATGAAGGCTTATGTTTGATGGGATAGAGTGTAGAAAGAAATAATTTTTGATTTTGGAGATTGACTTTGAATTGATTGATGATATATCCTAAGACACATAGAGATTTGTCTTGAGGTTCAGATAGCTTTACACTCAACATGTTTGCAAGCATAAATATTTGTTGTTTAAAATAAAAATAAAAAATACGAATATTTATTGAAATACATATGTTTCCATAATATATACTTTTTATAATAATAAAAATATATTTTAATATGTACATATATTTTTTTATTTTAAAAATCAGAACAAGAAATTGTTGCTTGTACTTAAAGCAAACCCAGTAAAAATTAAATAACTGAAAATGCAGTATGGAGACTAAAAAGTGGTAATCTCCTTCAAAGAATCAAGAGAACTATAAATGGAACTATAAACTATAAACGGAAATTTTTCTGTATATCCAAGTGTATTTTTCTTGTTGAAACTAAAGCTAAAATCTCTGTTGTTCAGTGAAGTCATATGGATGACAGATACACCACTAAGGATTTGTCAAAAATAAATATGAAACAAGTGAATCTTAACTCTCTATCCTATACTCAGAAAACATGTTCCTCTTAGCTACAGGGAAGTATTTCAATCATGGGTTCTGAATTACTTACAAAATAATATTTATCTTTTTCCAAGCTTGGTATACTGTTTCCTCATAACCTGAAACACTGGAAAATTACAAATATTGTGACTGGACTGGAAAACAGCTGTGAGAAAAGGGACTTTGCTAAAGGGGATCACAACAGCTTACTGAACTTCAGTAGTCAGGAGGTCAATTTTTTGCAGGCGATTTAGTGACTAATTGTTCCACCCAGTATTTAAGAGACAACTCTACTGGAACAGTTCATAAAACATGACCTGTAGAGAAGGTTGTCCTTTGTCCTCTTGAGTAAAGTTGAACTTTGAAATGTAGTTGAGGATACGGCCACCAGATATGAGTAAGACCATAATGTCTGGTACCAGGGTACTGACTCACACTCCCAAATGTGTTCTGTATATTGGTGTGCCAGGTCATCAAGAGAGACAGAAGACAGAAAAAAATGGCCAGCAGCTGTGACTCAGGTATTGCCAAATGAGTTTTGACACTGGAAATGCCAATGTCAAGTATGATGTGATATTGCTATTCAAAATAAGTTCCAAGTACATATTGAATACATATTTGAATTAGAAAAAGTTGAGCATCCTTGAAGAGTTCTTCAACCATCTTATTTATTTTTTGCTTTATTCTGGAAGTGAAAAGAAATTTTTTTGACTGTGTGCAAATCTGTAACTCAGTTTTTTTGCTCTAAAGTCTCCACTAGAGATATGACTCCCTGAAGGGAGTTTAGAAATTTATCTGTAAGTGGGACAATTTCATTTCCATCCTTCTCGCTTCAGTATTCCTGAAGACACTCTGGATCAATTACTTAAAAAGCTCCATTAGCATAAACAATGCTAATTTAATATTACAAGCAACTAATTAAGACATCTGTTCAAAACAATTTTGACAAATGAGCCTAACAAGCTCACTACCATTCTCACCAAATCTGTTAATCTGTGAATGTCAGAGGTGGGGGTGGTTCAAGCAACTCTGGCAGATGGCCAGTTGTTTAACCAGACTGAAAATACTAAGAATACCAAGGCCTGGTTAAAGTGAAGGATTTGTCAAAACAGAGGCTGCACTCAAATTTTTACAAATGTGCCAGTGGAAGGCAGTGGAGAATCAGTCCTTCCATCTGCACATGTATAAATTCTGTCTCATTTGCTGCTCCCAGGAATCTGGGAGAGTCATTTGGAATGGTTAAACTAACACACGGTGTTTCACCCTTTAGCAGACAAGCATTTATGACTTTCATTCACATTGACAGCATTTTTACTTAGTTTCAAGTAACACAGAGAGAGTTTTGGGCTGTAAACTCCCTGCAGTGATTGTTCCACCATGCCGTGACATAACGTTTGTCACAACCTTGCCTTTGCACTGGCATTGCTGCTTCTGTTCCAGAGGTTTATGACTTCCCAGGCAACATGTGTGACACTGCAAAGAGGAACACACATTCCTGCAAGGCACTGGGCAGCTTGGCACTTTCTACTTTAGACTTATAAATTAAGGAAGTATCACTGAAGCCGACTGTGCCAAGAAGAAATTGAAGATAGATATTACTGCCTGTGGCGTTTGTGCTCATAACACTTCAAACACTGCAATTACTGTTTTCAGAGGGAAAAAAATGCAGGCTACTTTTGATCAAGTAGGATTTTAATTCGGCTTATCACTTGCTCAGTCTTTTTTCCAGTACTATCATCATTATTAGCCATTAATTCATTCTTTCTTAGCTCTATGCTCTTCGTAAGAAATAATATACATATATATAGGTAGATATATAGTGTGTCTTGAACATTTTAAACACAATTTAAATTGAATAATTGGAACAATAAAATGCTTCCACGGGACACCAATAATGATTTATTTTCTAATTGTCTCGTTTTCTCTCCCAGAAAATAAATGAACTCTTCTACTTAAAACAGACTTTGAGAAACACAAACCAAAGGCATGAGAGTAAAAACCATTTACAAAACTTGAAATGGCTGATGACAGATCACAGGCCTCAGTTTAATTGCATCTGTATCTACCATCAGTTACATTAATGGAAATATGGAAAAATTAACTCTGAGGTCAAATGTTGTTCATTCTCACAGGAACAAAAACCCTCTGGTATATTTTATAGCTGCCTACACCATAGATGTTTTTAAGACTGTGGCATGAGCTCTAGCGGTAATATGAAATAAGAAAGGAATCCTTTTCCCCCTTTTCTCTAAATCATGTTTCTACAGTTCAGAGGAAATTATAAGTAAAGAAGAAATGGTGGCAAACTTTTCTGAAGATGTCATATTGCCTGAGAACAACTGCAAAGTGCACGGTATTTTAATGCAGAGGGTGAGACTTTTAAGGACGTTTGCATAATTCTTTTTCCACAATCAACTCTTAGGTTGTCCAGCACCAAGAAATGTCCAGGAGAAAAGAAAAGATCCTTTTAGAGGCATTGTTCTTCACACTTGGTGAATGAACAGAAGAACAACTGACCAATGGACTTTCTCTTGCTTTCTAGGTATTATTTGACAGGAATATCTTGTTGGGACTCCTAACACTTTCTAGAGCACAAAAGCTCTGCACAAAATAGGGGCTCAGCCCATTCTCATTTCTGAAAGGAATGCTTTTAAGTGCCCACAGGGTAGGACTGGAAATGGAACACTTGAGGTTTGCTCTATAATCCTGCTGCTAAACACAATCTAGAAATAAGTGTTACAGCATAAACTACAATTAGTATGTAGTGAATTAGTTTTGGGGTTTTTTGCCAAGGTTCAGTCTTGCATTGGTTGTATAAATTTCTGTCCCCTTTGCTTGCATGGTAGATTAGAGTGTCCAGGAAAATGGAATTATTGGAAATCATTAAGTATGAGAAAACATTATTAAAGCAATTGTGACCACAATATTTAAATGGTTATACAGGGATTAATGATGCAATAGCTTGAAATATTCTGCAATTTCATTATTAGCAGAACTTAGCTGTACACTCCAAAGGAAAATTTGGCTTTTTTTAAAATAAAAGAACAATATTTATTTAAATAAATTACATTTGTACAAATTATTTAAAGACAAAATCCACCTCGACAATGTTCTATTAATCTGCTCTCAATAACAGTTTCCATATATGAACATTATTGTTTGTTTTCACACTTGCTGAAAATATACTAAAGAGATGTTATTCATACTTATCCTTGACACAATCTTTTTCTGGTTAAATATCTTTGAGGCTTTACCTTCAACGTTTCACATATGTTCAACTCGGCAACTAAATTCTGCTCAGTGCTTTGCTAATCACTGTCATAAAATCTGTTTACTTTACCAGCTCCAATTTGCTAAAAATCTAATTGGAGATGTTGTGATAGTATTATGTTTTTGAGATGGCAATTTTAATTAAGAAGCTTTTTTATTTTTTCTGAGTCTTTGCAGTTCTGGTTCGTGACATGAAGTTCTAGATGAGAACAGTTTTTACTTCTGAAAAGAGATTTAAATCCTGTTATACCTGTTGAACAATGAGAAGATAATTTAGTCCTTTAAGACATGTTTTGACAAAGCACCTCTTGTAAAAGCAGTATGCCTTGTGAAATGGCACAGAGCAAAGCCAGAGGAACTTGGCTCCCCAAATACATTCCATATCTGTACTGTATTATATAGACAGAAAAAATTCCAGAAATATTGTGAGGATATGTGAATAGGTTGTTTCAAAATTTAAAAAGAAACTGTGAAAAGAAAGTGAAAAGCAGAGCAAGTCACATAAAAGAGAAATAACTTTTTTTTAAGTGACATGCTAATGAAGAGAAATTACAGGAAAATAGTTTCCTTTTAATTTCTATTCTGTTCTTTTTTGCAATTTGTGCTTATGTCACATAAGAACTGTAAAATGAGCCTCTGGGAGCCACACTTTATAGAAGAGGAGGAAGAAGTTTTCACTTGAAATGTCCTCATACAATGCATTCAAAATGTTTTTACCCAGCAATACAGGCAAAAATAAAAACAGAAATAATGTTTTAGTTACAGAGAGCAATAACTTGGTGATTTTGTCTAAAACTTCCTCATCATGATGGCTCAAATACATTGCTCCTTTTTGCCTGTTGGCATATAAATGAGTCAAGTTTTGCTATGGGTGGGGTTTTTTTACACTAAATATTTCATGTGTATCCCTGTTCATGGAGAACAGGGAATCATTGATGTGACTCATTCACGTGGGAATACAATGAAGAATATTTAAGAAAAAAGGAATGGACTCATAAAAATCATTAGCAGGAGAAGCCCCTCAATAGCTTGCAACAGATTCATCTGCCTTGTTAAGCTGGAAAATTAAGGAGCAGGGTTCAGTTGGTCCCTTCAGAACATGGAATTGTTCTGAGTCATCAAGTTGGTGGTTGGGATCTTCCAAGCCAGAGAATAGTCTTAAATGGATCTGATGGAGATTTTCAAAACACAAAGAACTTTAATTCGTGCAAAATGTGCACATGGAAGTTTCTGGGATACGAATTTTTCAGCAGAATCAAGCACGGGACAGATACACATCAGAAACAGAGGTATAATCACACCTTTCATTAGTTTTTATTGAATTAACTTGCAATTTGACTATGATGTAGACTCACTTCCATTTCAGCTGCAGCCTTGTGGAAGAAGTAATTCTCAAATCTATACAAAAAGAGGTTGCATACCTCAGTGTCTCCACTCTGTCTTTCAGCATTTGAAATCCCTTTATTTCCCACCTTTTTTAAACTGTTGGAATCACTTTTTTTTTTGGAGGAAACCTTCTGATTTTGTCTTCTGTTAATTCAGAAGTGGGAGTCTGGATGCTGCACAAATACTGCAATGAGAAATGTTCAAAACTTGTAACAGTTATTCTGTACAGGTTGATATGGAGGGTGATACGAAAACAGCCTGGTTCTTACCAGGAGAAAAGTCTGATGAGTAACAAACTACCCTTAAGACATTAATTAAACAAATATTGCATGGCTGACTATAGAGGCACAAGTCTCCCACTGCTGTGGTTGTAGTGCCACAAAGACAATAATATTTCAACTTTTCACTTCTAGTGAAAGATATTTCACTAGATATAAAAAAGAGACATAAAAATATATATCTAAATATAGACAAATATATCTAATTAGGTAGTTCTTAGATTACTGAAGTAGCTTAACAAGAAATATGCCTAAAATAGCTTTTGGCATACACAAACGCTTCTATTCTTCATCAGAAGTGATAAAAAATATTAGTATGAACAAAATAATCACCATTATGATCCATAATATTATTATGCATGTGGAAGTATTTGGAGTTAAGAAACTCCATAAGAGTGAGTAAAAATTAATTTTCAGCAAGGCTGGAGCCATCTGGGGGGAATAGGTTTTGCATGTTCTTGACTGTGACACACCCTTTGGGGTAATAACACAACAAAGGCCTGAAGGATATTGAACCACTGATTTTGTTACCATCGTATCCAATTCAGTTACCAATTGTTTATGTGCAGCTAGTTTATAGGAAAGTGATTTTTTTTCCAGTTTTGCATTGAAGAGTTGTATTCGCAGAATTTTCAGCGTAGCACATATCCAATTCTACAAGTCACATTAATTATATTAAAATGAACAAGGACTATGATATTTTTTGAATGACAGTTATGGGTAAGACAATTTCATTCTTTCCAGGACAACCACTGGGAAAATATACAACCTTTTAAAAAACAGGAAATTCCTTGGTAAGATTATAATAATGCTGAAAATACTTATGCACATTGTGGACGACCCATAAAAGCTTCTCCTGCTGCAGGAGAATCAGGCATGCAGCTTTCTCAGAACAGCACCAAGAAAACCAACCTGTTACTAAGAAAATAACATTTAATTAATACTGGCAAAGAAAGCAACTTGCAAATTGCTTCGCAAACATTGAAAGATCAAAGTAATGAATATTAGAAGATCAATTCAGATAAATGCACGACTTGGTTCTATTATAGTCTTCTTCCCAAGCAAGGATCCTTTATTAGAAACCAAGGATCACAGGCAATTCCCAGGTAAGGTAAGAGTGACATTTAGAATAACATGCTGTGTATGTAGCTGCTGAGTGTTAAACAACTAGGTAGGTGTCTGAGTTATTAATCCTGTCCCTGAGTCAGGCTGACATCTCTCCTGAAGACAAGTGCCTGGGTGTTAAAGAAACACAGGTTCTATGAAGAGCTTTATGGTCAGAGCATTTGGCTAGAAATAGAGAAATCTTGGTTTAATGCTTCCTTTTTGGGTCAACAAATTTAAACCTACACCAAACAAATTTAAACCTTCTTCAAAAATTTTCCAGACATTATTATAGGTCTGAGATAGAACATGATGATGCAGTCTGGTAGATCAGCCACTAGACTTTAAAAGTTGAATGATCTGGAGGCAGCAATGACTGACTCCTTAAAGAACTGGAAAATTTCTAAAACCTGCAAAAGAAGGAAGGCCTCTTCAGAAACTGTCCTAGGCACTAAATTCCTCCAGCTTAGGTGCTTTTCAATAATTTCCTATAAATTTTCTATGAATATTAATATAAATAAAACCAAAACCCCACAACTTTGAAACTGGCTAAATAATCAACTCTGTTGGAATTTCACAGTTCTTCATGATGGAGAAATGTCATGTTTGGAAAGATGCAGTTACATGCTGGGATGAATTTGAAAGCTGAATGTGTAGTAGATACACTCTGACAATGTCTCTCAAGTAGATTTCCTTGGAGAACATTTGCAGGAAATGACATAATTTTGGATCCTAATCTAGCTGTATAAGCAAGGTGTGAGCCAAGCATTGTGAACTTCTCAGCTATGTCAGTTGTAGGCATCTCTGGAATTTAGTTTTAAAGTGTGACTCAGCTTGGTATTTTGTATGCCAGCACAGTATTTTATTTTTTTTTTTTTTTTGGTGCTGTTAGGACTTGATCTCCAAACTGCGTTGCAGACTAGTTACCTCACTCCTGTCATGCTTTTGGCCCCTTGTAGGAGTGTTTTCAGAGAGATTACTGCACAAAAGGATGGAGGGAAGGTTTATGTTGCAGATTAAGAGTAAACTTAGAAGTGGATTCAGTTGCGTATAAAGATATTTTTCATGGCAAATTTTCTCTTTGGATTTTAAAGTATCTAGATAGCAGGAAGCTGCTTCTTCTAATTCAGGTTAAGTGTTTATTGTTCTTTTGTATAAACAGCAGGAAAATACTGTAGGCATAAAAAAAGGGTATTGTTCCTAGGTTATTTTCATTGCTTTGTTAGAGCACGTCTCAAGATAATTTTCTTCCTTCCAATTACAAATCTGGCATATTTCAGAGACATGGAATGTACAATAATTATAATGATCAAGTAGTAGAATGTTTGAATGTGTGCCTAAAATGGATGGGTAATTGGGATAAAATGGGAAAATATTTGATTAAGTGCCCTGAGACACTCCTCTTCACATCCTTAGGAGGAAATTGTGGCGTGGAGACTTCATGCAGGTAATACCCAGTGTGGTGCACCTTGCTCATATCTATTACATACAGCTACAGTAATTCACTGACTTTCCTCAATAACAACTGCTTTCCAAGCTTTAACAACATAAATGAGCATAAGAACCTAAATTTGTACTGCACATGTCAATCTATTGCTCAGTTTATTCATGCAGATGAAATTTCTTGTGCTCTTAGAGCTCTTAGGGCACTTCATATTTGTGAATGGCTTATCAAATGAACCATCTGGATCTAGCTGACCTTTAATTTCTTCATTAGTCATCAGATACTTCTTTAGCTTAATTTTAACCTACTTTGAAATATCTATATTTTGAGATTGTTGAGTTTACCATATTTAACAATGAAGACTTAATTGACTGAATTAAGTTGTTTTTGAATCATGTTGTTTTCCTGGTCCTGGCATTGCAATCTACCCTTAGAAGAAAGACAGAAGGCAAGGACAGACTAAAAGAATTCCCTAAAACCAGGCAGAAAGGTACTTCACTGGTTAAAGACTTCAATTTTCTAATTCTAAGTCTTTCCAAGAAGACATGTCTAGGATTACTTATTTCAGTACTTTCCAAACATTTTAAGTTACAGCAGGATGGTTGGATTATTCCTGCAAAATAACTCCAAAAAATTGTTTTCTTTATGTAAATATCATCTTAACTGTGTTCCTTCTGAAAATGAAGATTCCTGAGGGAGAATTTCACCGAGGAATGCTGTAATAATTGCACAGCAAATGCCTTGTGTTTTCTGAAGCTCTGCTGAAATTTTATGAGAAATTATGAGCCACATTTTTTTCCTTAAACTTTTCTTATTTCTAATCCTCGAACTGTAAAATGAAATCACATTTTCCCCAAATGATAAAAACCTGAAAATATTACTCTCTTCCTTTTTTCCTGGTGGATTTTTTGTATGGGACCAATGGCCAGTTCTCTATTTTCCCATTCTTTCCAGACCATACCAACAGCACATAGTTTGCTATCTATGCTTGGTTTTGTTTGGTTTTTTATTTTTTTCTCCAGAGCATTCTGATGTTTGCAAATGAAAAGGACAAAGGTTTTGTGCACACAGCATGACTATTCAGGAGGCTGTAGCACAGTCTCATTTTGAACTTGCCACCAGCAGCATCAGGTTAGATGCAGTAATCTGTGACCTATCAAAGTGTACCTGACATCAGATTGTGCCTGCTCTGAAAGCTGATTCCTGCATCCCTTGATATTGGAGCCTGGGATGGCAGAGTGACAAGTTACTACTCTGTCATGCAGACAGCTATCTCCATGAGATGTCAGAAAAACCTGTGAATAAAAATCCCAAATCAATGTCACTCTATTTGTTATCAGATTTTACCATGCCTAAAGCAAACACTGAAAATGGTGCATAGCTTACTGGTTATTTGTCTGCCTTGAGACCTACTTCAGCCCACAGAAAGCAAGAAGCATGTAGTCAAAGAGAAGAGGCAAAAAAAAGATATTCAATGTCCTGGTAAAAGGAAACAATGGAGTAAAGAAGCAGATATATAAAAGTTAAGTGATCAGATTACATTCAGTGAGGGATAAAGGTTTGGAAGGATAGGATCAGCTAAGTGCCAGAAATAAAGAGACTACAGTGGTTATAACCAGACAGTGGGAGGTTCAGGGCTGGGGTGATAAGAGACAGCAGCAGAGACTGAAAGGTGATAAAACTGAATGGATGCAATAGGATTAAGAGAGATATAAATAAATTAAATCAATTGAAACCCTCCTTTACTTCTGCCATGTAATTATATACAGTATTTTACTTATCATGAAGCTCAGAAAATAGCATTTTCAACAAGCCATGCTTGCTTGAAAAAAAGGCCAAAAACCAAAAATGTGTGAAACAAGCATGCAGATGCATAAAAGGAATATATTTTTACAGTTTTCTTGATCTTCCCTGATGTATCTTGCTCTCTCTAAAAGCCTCCTTGAATCAACTAGATGAAGCAGCCATTGTGCTGTTCAAATAAATTTTATGAGAAGAAATTAGTGACAAAACTGACTTAATCAAGGGACCTTTTTGCTGTGTTACTGCTTTTTTTTCTTTTTTTTTTTTTTTTTTTTCTTGGCAAAGCATCCACAGAGAACCTTTCCATCAAATGGGTAAAGTTTATATATATTCTACATCGATGATAAATTAGTTGTAGTAGAATCCACTAGTAGATTCTAGCAGTAAGATCAGTCTCAACTAATCTATTCATCAAGTGGGTAACAATTCTACATAGTCTATATTTGTGATCTAGTAGATCACCTGAAATAAGTTTATGTGGTTGAATCAGCACATAGTCAAAATCAGTGTTATTAGTCATTCAAGGGAGACACTAGTGCCTCCAAAGTGCAGTTCATCTACTGAGTTCCATGAGGAAGGAATCTAGTAAATAATTTTTAAATGCTAAAAGTTAGGAGACAGGAATATCACCCCAAGTGCCCCAGAAAGACTAAGCAAAGTAACATGGACCTGTAACTGATAAAAAAATCAGTGGAATTATTTATCAACAAAAATATTTATCAACAAAAATAATTTCAGGATACATATTTGTATTTGTGGCCTCTGTCCTTTATGATGATCAGTGAAAGGTGCTGGAGAAGCTAAATGCTATCCCAGCATTTAGAATAATAATAGGTTGAGTTAGAAGAAACAGAGAGAAAATTACTGATAAAGTCTGCTTGGGATATCTGTCTTTTATTAATAACAGGTATTAATTACTGCAGCTGTGAGAGAAAAGAGTTACCTGACAATAAACCCCAGAATCATCTACAGCCTGGGAAGTGTGACCTCAGGATCTGCTACTGACCACTGGAAACACTTTATCTGATTGATGCTATCTAACATCTTCAAAGCCATCTGTGTCCAATAAATTTGCCTTCTTATCATATTTTTATGTATCATCCACCATGGAGTGGAATACACTGGTGGGCATAGAAAAGCATAGTTGCAAGGATTTTGATAAGTTATCACACATTTTTCAAAGCCATCCTCAAGTAGCCTTTGCTATTATTTCATGCTTCCTAAAACATTTTTTTTTTTTCATGCCCATTTTTAGTACTCACTTAACCAGGAAATAGCATGAATGAATATAATATCCAAGAAACTAAGTTATGATAATCTTTAAAAAAATGGAAGTAAAAATTACATAATCAGGATAATTTAATATTTCTTCAAATTGTAAAAAACTTTATGATCTGAAGCTTGAACAATTTATTAATCTCTAGGGTATTAAGAAGGACTTAATAACTTTCTAATTATTTGATAACAGCTTTAGTTTTCCCTGAAATTTGGAGGTAGTTGCAAATTTTTTATCAGATTAGTTAGGATCATTGCTTTGAAATTTAAATCCAGCTTGCTATTGGATATCTTGTATTTTATTTGTTATTACAGAAATGATAGTTCAGCCATCCAAAGAAAAGCCTGGATTGCTGTTCCAACCTGTTCCAATCTCCTAATAAAGCAACTTCAGAGTTTTATCTGTTTGACTGGAATGAAAAAAAAGCCTACAAAGGCACAGATTTGAAACCTGAATAAAGGAGACTGATATTACGTAGGAATATTGATTTGTTATGAGGGATAGGTAATAAAAGATTGCGTTCTAAACTCATAATTTGCGAATTAAGAGGGCAAAATACAGCAGATATTGATCTCTGCACAGAGGTGAACAGCAGTTGCAAATACAAATTACTGTTTCACAACATGAGAAGTGTCCCAAGGAGCTCCACTTGGTATCAGTATAAAACAAATAAAACTTCTACTGAACTAGATAAACCCTAGAAAACAGATGTGTTTTTAAGTAGTATTAAAGTCAGAAAACCAGCTGCTTGGACACAGCCAAAAGCTGATGCAGGATTTGAGAAAGGGAAAAGCATCTGTCTTTAAGTCAGAGTCTTATCTGGGATTGAGAAAGGGCAGGTAATGGCTCACTGCAGTAAACCCACTCCCCTGAGATGGGGAATGGGGCAGGTGGAACAAATCTCTCAGATTCTGCTGCACTTCTCCAAATTGCTACAACAGGCAACAACTTTTTTGTGCTGCCCAAACAGCTAAAATGATGGGTCAAAGAGTCCAGCCAGGTCCCAAAACTGTGCTGCATCCCCTTGGCATTGCTTGGCAATATGTTGCTTGCACTAGAGCAGAGTTTTAGGAGCCCTTCTCCCAGGTTGCTGCTGTTCAAGTGCTCTGTTACCATCCTGTGTGGAGTTTGTGTAATCTATGGAGCCAAGAAGCCAAGAGAAAATGCATACATACATGAAGGATTCCGTTTGACTGAATGAGGATTTCCTACATCAGATGAAATGCTACTACACCTGTGTGGAAATACATCAGATTTCTGGGAATCTTTATTGACTGGTTTTTTTGTTATTTTTGTTACTGGTAGTTTGTCCTACCCTTCTCCCCTCCTTACACACGTCACTCTTCTCTCTTTTGTCTTCTCTGTTCACTTCCCTGTGCTCACATTTCCTTCTAATTAGGTCATTTTCTCTTCAGTAAACCTCAGTTCTTACAACTGGTTGCATATATATGTCTGCATTCTTAGTGAACCAGGATAAAATTAACAGTACAACAACTGGTTTATTTGTATGACATGCTTTCTTTTTTCATGTTGATCTGACCAGTCTGATGAAAACTACTGATAACAGGGACTATCCGTGATGATGTTTTTACGCTTTGGTGAGCACTACTTTTCAGCTGGTTTCTGGAAATATTACTACCTTCATTATAGTATCTAATGGTGTGTCCCCTAATTAATATAATTAATAATTCTAAGCTTAAAGTAATATTAAAGTTGAATAAAAAAAATCCAGAGTATGAAAAGACACAAGGCTGTAATACTTTAAAATAATAAGCCAATAAAGAACTATTAGGAATATATTCAAATGAAAGATTTTTCAGGAAGGAAGATGTTTTAAGGCAGTTACAAGAAATTATGTATTTGTCAAAATACATATTTTAGTAAAATGCATGTGTATGAAATATTGCATAAAATCCAAGCCTTTTCAAAATGCTGTTTTATAAAGAAAAGCAACTAAAGAGTAGTCAAATGCCAGTGACAGTAATATGTATATGACAGTATAATATGACAGTCTATGAAGCATCCTATTATTAAGGATGCTTCAGAAAAATAAAAATCCCTTTGAATGTCATTGTTAGCAAATATGTATCTTGCCTGCAAGATTTCCTAAATACCATGGAGAGCTGTGATGTTTAAAAAGCACTGCAGCAAATGTGCACATTGTAATGGCTTCATGTCTTCACCCACTGAATTCTCACACGAAGTAGGGAAACCTCATTTTCTGTGTACCTCTCAGGTATAAAATGAAAGATTCTGCAACCTGTTAAGGGCTTTTGAGGTCACTGAATTTGAGCAGTGATGTGGATCTTAGTTTCCTAACTTACTGATGAGTGCCCTGCCAGTTTATGTGCTCTACAAATCAACCCATCATGTACTCTGCAGGTCGAATTATCATTTGCAATCTTATTTAGCCAAAGCAAACCTTTTTTGATGAATGATGCACATTTGTCTTTCATAAGGTGCAGAAAATTTGAGTTGTTCTCTCATGAAGGACCTGAGACTCCTGTGCAGGTACCTGGGACCATTCTTTTTCCTCAGCAGAGGACAGTTTGGCAGATGGGACGAGATAAAACCTGCAGGGGATAAGATTAGGCTGAATTGTAACCCTCCACTTGGATTGTGAATATAAGTGTCTATTTAGTAATTAATTTAGCTGGGCAAAACCCAGTGGGGAAGTAGATCTCTGTGTGGTGAAACACAACAACTTCTGGAGACTGACAGTGTGATCTGAGAGGAGGCAGATAAGAGGTTGAAGTCTTCCTTATTGAAAAATCATTGTTCTGCAGAGGAATATCCTGCATTTCCTACCCATGATGTCACTGCTTGGAATGCCTGCTTTTGAGAGGAACTAGTTTGGATACAGGGAGTTCATTTAAATGTTTGCTTGGAACAAAAATTGCTCTGCTAACTTCAGGTGACAAATAAAACTTGTCTGGATTTTGAGACAGGCTGTAACCAAATGATGGATTATTTGAGTATTTAGTATTTATATATCATATGCAAATGTTTGGTCAAAACTCTGAGATATCTTCAGAGGAATAAGTAAGATTTATATGGTACATGTCAAGGACTATCAAAAAGTCCACTGTTTTCTTTGAAAGTGGCTCAGTCTCAGTGTAGCAGAGGTGATACTGATGGGAGAAGTGGTGTTGTCTGAGAACCAACTAAGATAACTCTTAAAAGAGATATGGGAAGAGGAGGAGGAAATAGGGGAAAGGTGAAAATTGGAACAGACACAAAAAAGAATAATTTAAACACAGAAAATATATTTTGAGATTAAAATAATAAAAGAGGATTAAGGGCAGAAGTGAAACAGATTAAATAGAAAGAGAAAAAGCCTATGAGGCTAGAACACTACTTTGAAGTACATTAAGGTTACAAAATAATCTGTTTCCAACTGTCCTTAATTTTGATAGAATATTAGAGTCTTTGTGAGTCAGGCTTCAAAAAACTGACTGGTAACATGTCTTTTATGAGTCTGTAGCACCCAACAGCAGCATGTGATGTGCTATGGAGATTTATACACATCTCTAGGATCGTGATCACTTCCCTCTTGTCAGAGATTCTGATTCAGCTGTGCTAAATATATGATTCAGCTGTGCTATGTATAAAACTTAAGGAAAAACTACTAGCAGAAAAAAATGTGATATGAGAAAAAAAACTCTAGTGTCATAAAAATTGGACTACCCTCTGAAATTTTTTTATAGAGAGAGAAATTTTTGTTCATCTTGTCTGTTCTTATGCTTAGCTAGTTCTACTCCTGAAGAATCTTGAACTCTTTAATGACATAGCCTTCAAATGGAATACAAGTGAAAATTTCTTTTTCTTCAAGTGAAATTTCACAGCTATAGTGTCTCTATGAATCATGCTAAAAATAAATACAAACACTACATTTTTATCTCATTGGCTGTGATTTTTGGATGCAGAATATCAAAGCTGCCAAGACTTTGGGGATAAAAGGGCCATTGAGAAGGTCAAGAGTTTGGATGTGCTGCTAGTACAGCTACTCAAGTAGGTGTGGAGCAGAGGCAAGAACTAAGTGTGGCCAGTATTGGAGTCAAAAGTGGAAACAGCGCAGAGAGGAAGGTCAAAGGCAGAAAAGAGGGGTTTGGAATGAAGAGGAACCTGCTGGTGATTTGCAGTAGGTCATACAGGTGATGGCTGTGCAGCCTTAGGGATATAAAGTACCCCAGAACTTCCAGAGTAGGAGCTGGGATAACCATTCCTAGGGGCTGTGACCTGTTTCCACTGAGCTGTGATAAATCATCACAATGTGATGTGAGCCCAAGGTCACCACCAGATTATTTAATCAGAAATTTGTAATAGGTCTTGCAGGTAGGCAGGAAAAGACAACCAAATGGAAAATTAGTGTCAGCTTTTCTTTGTATGGTGTTGCCTGATGATCTGCACAGTTGCTTAACCTAAAGTTAACCTATAGTTGCTTAATCTAAACTGCACCTAATGCTTGTTTAGATCTTGTGGATTTTTTCAGAAAACTGTTCTACATTAAAGTTACTTGTCAACTATTGGCCTATGAGTTATGTTTTAGGCGTTGTTATTTTCCAGTTGCTTATCATGATTCAGTCGAAGTTTTACGAATAGGAACCTAAAGAGAGAAGCAGATAGCCCAAATATTGAATTCCAAGGCTGTTCTATAAATTCTTAACAAAAAAGTCTCACCTTTCATGATTTAGTTTTAGGGGGGAAAAAAAAAATCAAGATTTTTGCAAAAAAACTCAGCTGCATGTAATAACTTCAAATAAATTAAAAGAAGAAAGTATTCATGAAGTAACTCATAAAGTAACTAGCCACCTGGTATGTAATGTATGCAATTCCTTCATTACTGCTACAGCTATACATTTCTTTGCCAGAAGGCAGAAGTTTTTCCTGAGGAAACATGTTTAGGCACTGAATCTTTGCTTTAAAGGGACCTTTTGAGGCTTTAAGAAGCAGTTTTACATTAGCTGTGGTATTATCTTAGCTGTGAAATGCGGCAATAGTGCAATTTTAATTGGCCTTTGAGAATGGTAGTTTTCAAATGGTAATCTATAAGACTTAAAATCCTAAAAAACCCGAGGGCTGCTATTTTAATTATAATGACGTCTTGCTTGAAGAATTGATACCATCTAAGTGTTTGTCTAGTTCATGTGATTAAGCAATCAGAAAATTGTCCCTCTTACAGTTTTGCATTTTGTGTGGGAATCGTGAATATTTTAAGAGCCACTAAAAGTGGCTGCATAGAAACAGGCAAGAAGAAAAAAAAAAATCTCTTTTCCTTGCAAATATCTATAACCCCTTTTTATGATGTCAAGAACTTCAACAATGATAGCCAACAAATAGAAAAATTGCGTTGTAATTGCTTCTACTCCCAGTATGAGCTATGTTCTACACAAATGAAGGAGTTCTACATGCTGTAAAAATGGGCAAGGATTTTTAGAGGCCCAGACAAGATAAACTGCAAGGAGTGCAATAGCTTTTTTTTTCCTCAATGCAACTGCAGAAATCCCAGAAATATTTCATAAATATGTGGAAAAAACCGTTCAGAAAAGTAAGTCGTTCCTTAGACAATATGATATTACTGCATTGCAATAATCTAATTATCCAAAACTGAAAAAAAATTGTTTAGTGAGAATGAATGAGTGTTGAGCGAAATATTGTATATTTTTCAGAGCTGAAAAAGACTCACAGCCTCATATTGCAGCTGACAGAAATGAAAATAGAGAAAAAGACTCTCAGTGAAGCTCCAACACAGTGCAGTTTTCACCACACCGACAGCTTTAGTGCCTATAAACAGATAAAAGAACAGCCTTTTTTAGTGCAAGAAACAAAAACTATTCCACCAGTAAACAAATGGAGGATTTTAAAAATTAAATGTCAATTTTATTTAAGTCAAATAACTATTAGAAGATATCATCTGTATGTATACAAAGCATGATCATTCCTCAGTTAAAATCTTGTGAGAGATATTATTAGGTAGAATTGAGTTCAAAAAGGCTTCTCTTAAATACAAAGCAGGTTGATAATACATACAAAAATCTCTCTACAAACACAAATGTAGTGGATATCAAACAAGACATGAGTATTCTCAAAAGCATTGCCATCTGTACAAAATAAACATAACACAACAAGGAAAAGCTTTTCTTTTTTCCCAGAAATTCTGTCCTTTTTTCTACTTAGGTTTTGAATATTGTTGGTATTCTTTTTAGCATTTCAAGTGCTAAGCCTGAGCCCAAGCTTATACCTCTTTTTAAGTTCTAAAAATGATCTTACTTGTTTTAGTTGCGTGCTATGCATTTTGTGTGGAAGTTGGCAATGTCAAAGTTATTGATTTAAATAGCAGCATTCAAAGGCAGTGCAATTTGCAAACGCTTCCAGTAGCTAAGTTAGTGCTTGAAAATAATGTTGCAAGCTATAATGGAAATTCCAGTTTCTCTCACTTCTTATAACGTTTTCACATTCTGCATTCTTGATGCAGGCTGAAAATCATTATGCAGGTTTTATAATACAATCACTATCTGCTCAGGAAGTACAGTACCATCATTTTACAACAGAGCTTTCATAGTATACTATAGTCACTTTTTTTCCCCCCCCCCAGCAAGGTTTTCACAAACATTCCCACCCTCATATTAGGTCAAGGTATAACTCCAACAGAAACTTCCCAAAAATAAGCAGAATACATGGCAGGCTGAGCCACACAGGTAAAAGTACCTGTCTCATGCAATCAGAAAAAGACAGCAAACATTTACATCCTGGGAGGTGCTGGGCCACCTCATTTTCTGCTTTGTTTCATTTAGTAGAAGACAATGGTACACCAAGATGAAATCTTAGAAAGAAGTGTGGTTTTGGTTTAGGCTATAGTGCTTCCTTCTCTTAATACAAGGCAAAAGAGCAACTCTGGACCAAATTTGATTCAGGTGTCCTGACAGCTGAAGCTCTTTACAGACCATTAATTTCTTGAATAGTAAGCCCTTGCAGAAGCAGATAGAACCCATTCACACTCAAAAAAAGTGTAATTAATGTTATCTGGCACAAAAGGCACAAACCCCCAAATGAGCACCTTTTCCTCTTTCCATACATCCATTTTTCATTGTTATTTACCCAGGCTGGGTATTTTAAAACTAATGCAGCAGACCTGCTGACTCTCATGTTACAAAGTTGCTCAAGTTCAGTGATTTAAAAGAAATATTTGCAGGTATGACTTCGCTGTTGAATTAAGCAGGAGGCCCAACACATTGATTAGCCCCCAAGGAAGAAAACAAATACTGGAACTACTCTTGAGTTACTCTCTCCTGATGTGAGTGAGCTTGGCCCTGTAAGTTGCCAGGGTTTTTGGGGTCATAACTTTTGCTCTATATCTTCGAGATCATATCTTTTTTTTTTTTTTTTTCCCCATATCTTTGGGATCATACTTTTTGCTTTGCTGTGCTCAGCACAAGTCTGAACCTTGCTGGGAGAATGTGACTTGCCTTTGAGGCAGCAGAGGAGGAATTTTAGGGAATGGAAGTTTAGGGAATGCAGTGAAGGACAGAGAACACTGGAGTATTTTACTGAGTGCCCTGTTTCTGTAGGAGCCCAGAGCACTGAAAATGCAAGCTGCCCATGCTCTCAGTCAGGCTGAGGAGCATTCAAAGGAGCATTCCATTTGTGCACCTAGCCTAGTGCTTCAGACAGGAGAAGGAAGCAAAGAAACCCCACAAACAAATCCTGAAGTCCTGAATAAAATAGTGGATTTTTTGTCTGAATAGAGAAATTATAGCTGGCTGTATCTGTTACTACCAGCTGCATTTGGCAAAAGGTGGCAGTGCTTTGAATTCAAGAGGGGATCACATTATGGAAAGTGGGGATTTCTGCTGTCCATGAATTAACTGAGTAGGAGCTGTGATTTGTTAAATTTGGTTCAGCATAAAGAAAAAAAAATTAATTTGCTTAAACCATTGTCAGAAAAAAACCTTCAAAATGATTAAACACTTAAACAAATGTTGGCTTGGAACATACACTTTGTAAAACACTCTATAGGTGAATATTGGAAAATTGCAAACTGATCATGTTTGTGCTGTGCTTTTACTTCATTTATAATTATATTTTTTCTTTTGTAGCACTTTCCCCCAATTATTTGCTGGCTCCAATACCTATTAAAATACTGCTTTATGATAATATGTTTTTTCATCAGTCATTGCAAAGTACTTTGGAAAAATTAATGGTGAATTAGGTTTGTAACAGCTAAAGGTTTCTATTTAGTAGTGTTTTCTTCTATCACAGAATAGAAACAAACCTTCTGCAGTTGTGTATAAAAATATTCAGTAAATACTTTTAAAACAGCCATCCCCCATCAATTTTGTTCGGTAAATATTTACTTCGTTTAGCAGAAAATTCAGTTAGAAAAATCCAGCTAATATTATTTCTCACAAATCAATCAGCAGGTTTCAATCTAAACCAGTGCAGGTGCTTTTCTCACTGGCTGAACGGCCCACACTCATTTCTCATAGCCCAACTTAAGCAGACACTTAAATATTGTTGCACAGCCTGTAGTGACTGCTAAGCCCTGGATAAGCTCAGTCTCTCATGGGTCTCACTGAACCCAAACAGATTTTTTGGTTTTGAGCTGAACTTTGGTGGAAGTTTAAGGGGAAGGCAAGCTCATGGTCCAAGACAGTATTAAGCTCTGGTGCAGGACAACACTTCTAGTTCTCTCCCTCTTCAGGATGTGTCTGGAATCTATTCCTATGGACTTTCAGTACACAGAAAACAGTGCTGTCGATCAAGAAGATCAATTTTGGTAGGCAAAGCAACAAAAGGAGGTGTAATGACTGGTGATCCTGTTACAGATCACAACACACAGGGAAAAGCACCAAGTATCCAACCCTGATCCAGAGTTACGTGGTTCCCTGTCTTGTGCTTGAGTGAAATGGGGGACACAATATTCTTTGAAATGCTACCAGACAAATGGCTGAATATATTTGACAAATCCTTTATCCAAACACTAGATAGCATCACAATGTTTGGAGATTAGTACTGTAGCCTGGCAAAAGCAGTGTGCTTGGAAGAGTAGCAGGATTATTGTTTCACATAGACCAAAGAAACCTATCTTTTTCAATAGACCTGATGAGAGGGAAACCACTCCAAAAAGAAAGAATGAAGGAAATTGTTACCTTACTTTAATGGCTCTGGTCCTCTAGGCAGAGGAAAAATTAAAAGTGACTCACTAATGCTCTCTATGAAGACTGAAACAGATAAAGGTAGGTAATCTATAAGATAATGCCTCAGCAAAAGTATTCCTTGGTATAGCAATTCCTCAGATTAGAGGAACCTGTGAATCACAGGAAACGGAGAGCCACATTTATTTTTAGAAATGAGAGAAAAGGTTTTCAAGACAGAGGATGAGAAAACTTAGCAGGAAGTCCTTAAATGAGGGACTTTGTGGTTCCCCCTGCTCAGGGTTTTCTTGAACCTAAACCTGATGCTGATTGACAATATACATGTAAACCCACTCGAGTAGAAGTTATTCTTCAGTGTGCAGGCTGACCCAGCTTTTACATCCAGTATGCTTCATCAGCCCTTTCCTGCCCAGGATATTAATTTTCATTTCTTATTTCTTCAACCACTAACTTAAACTGAAGGGCTATGTCAAAACAATGTCAGGTCTCAGAGGAACCAGCAAGTCTCATTTTTTCACCTAAAATATGGGAAAAAAAGCTTTCAAATTTTCTTAATAAACCCAGGCCTTTTGCTTCCTATTCACACACTCTTTGCTGAAGGGACAAAGCAAAGGTAATCTTTGGAGTTTGGATCATTAGTGCCTGTCTTCACTGCTTGAAAAGCTGGTGCAGCTTTCTCGTTACGTTGCAGAATAACGCAATCCAACGTTGGCTATTCCACTTCTGGATTAACGCCCCTCGTTGACCCTTCTGCTCACCAACCTTCACCCCCAGATCTGTAAACTAACTCTGTCTGCTCTGAATGGCTGATTCGAGCCCTCACAGCAGGGGTGGAATGTGATTAACCACTCATGAAAGCAGATCATCAACGTGGTTTTACTGGAGGGGGCAAATTTGTTGAATATTTATGGAGCATAACGTGAGCCAATTGTTCAGAAGCTGCAGTGCACAAGCCTCTTGAAGACTGTAAAGGAAAATGGTTGTCTCAAAATGAGAAAGGCCCCTCGAAGTAAAATATTTTGCAGTTTTCAGCTTAAAAAAAAATACAACTGTGCTCCAGTTCCTACAGCTGCAAACAACTTTAGAAATAGTTAAGGCAGACCAGTGTATGTGGAGTGAAATCATAGGCCACAAAAATTTCTTATGTTTTATATCCTGAGGGTAACAGCATAAACGCAGTAATGCTTTGCAATTATGTGATGTCTTTGAGCTGAGGATCCCAAAATGTTTTAAAAAAGTGGATAGGAGCAAAGCTTTTGAAACACTTACAAGCAGCAGTAGGGAGCTGTGTGACAAACTTTTTTTTTTCCCCCTGTGATTCTGTGGTTAAAATGAAAAAAAAAAAAAAAAAAAGTACCAAAAGGTTCATTTGTGGCAATAAAAGACTAATTTTTTATTTTCTTTGTGAAGATGAAGGTCACAAAATTTTTTCTTCCATGTAAAATAAAACATTCTCTTTATTTTGCAAATCAAATACCTTTTGTTATGCGTCTTTTATTTAAAATGTTTTAATAACAAATAAGTGATGTTTTATTCATAGAAACAGTAACATGATTGGCAATTTTTATGTCATTTTGAGGTCTCTTGATTTGGATACAAATCCATTAAATATTTCTGCTCTTCTCCTTTCTAATTAATGAAGCTCGGTTCCACTCTGCTCCCATTTATGTCACTAATAGATCTACATCCTGAATTTGCAGCATTAACTGGTCATCTGTGTGATGATTGATGTAACAATTCAATCTGAAAGCAGTGTTGTGATGCCTGAAATACATTTAATTGCATTCCAAGCCAAGCCAAGGAGGAGATGGATGGAGTTTCAAGGCAAGAAATAATTCCAGTTATTAAGTAGTTGTGAGTAACGCTAATAGTAAAAGCCATCCGTATTGTGAATCATCCTTAAAGTAAAATGAAATACCAGAAATAATCCTTGCTAATATTCTTAAAGTCTAAAACAATTAAAAAAAAAAAAAAAAAAAAAGAAGGAAAAAGCCATGAAAACAGTGGATTTTTTTCATTAATATGTTGAATTTTTTAGGGGGTTTTAAAATAGCTGTGATTAGATGGGAAACTAGAAAATAAAAGGAAAAAAAAAAAAAGGAAAATTAACTCTTTGGTTCAGCAGTTTCCAGGAAAGCAGTGTGGTTGGCCTAGGAAAACCTCAAGCACACAAGTTTGACCATTTTTCTGTTGTACTCTGGGAGGGCAGAATGTGCTTGGCTCTGGCTGTAGCTTCCTCCACTTGGAGCAACTTTATTGACAGGGCCCTGGAAATCAGTATGGCATCAAACATTTGTCAGCTGAAGTTCTTAATTTTAATTCAACCTTTCCTAATTATAAATAATTTGACGTCATCCAGGGTATATCTTTTGGTGGCTCGTGGTCAAGTGAGGTATTTGGCTGTATAGAGCTGACCATCTCCTCCAGACCTGAGTTTTGGAATAATTAATGATATTAGTGTGAGGGAAGCAATCACAGCTTTTGCTGGGGTCTAGTGCCAAATGGAGGAGTTCATTCTAAACAGAAATTCTAGCCAAGGATTGTGGTGAGTGTTAAATACAGGGAAGACCCCAAAAGATGAAGAAAGGAAAGATCCTTAATAAAGGAGTTGTCTGAAACATGGGAAGTTTTCTACTCTGGTTGTCAGTAATATGTGAACTAACACACGTGCAGATGTAATTATAAACACAGCCACACACTCTATTTGTACCCTGATTAGATTTTCATATGTATAATGAGATCTCAAAAAAATTTCTCCAAACTGAGAATCTCCTTTTAGTGCGCAGAGAGGAAGCAGTGAAAAACTCATTCATATTAAGCTCTAATATAAAGAATCAACTTCTCAGACATCCCTGCACACAACTTTCTTGCCATCTAAATGTCACAAAGTCAAGCTAAGTCTAATGACTATGAATGTACACACAGCCTCTGAATTCTATCAGATATTTTTATTTTTCAGAGTCTGGTAAGATAAAGACAGAAGGTTTTCCATAGTCTGCCCAACTTCCCTTGTCTAATCACATCTAAAAATGAAGACTGAGAAAATAATTTTATTTTTGACTCAAAGAATCCCTTTAAGATTTTGATTTTGGTCAAAAGTATTGCAAGGTTTCTTTTGGTGTGCAGATTGTTTTTCTCACTATGAAGTTTTGATATAAGAGCAATTTGATTTTTCTTTTCCTGAGGCTGATTGGTAAGCCACTTTTTGAGTATTCATTTCTGTGAACTCTATTGGAGATTTCATTATTTTTGACAAGATATATATATAAATATTTGACAATATTTATATAAATATAAATGGATTGGAATATGTTTCATTACTTATATTCATGTTTCAGAGAATAGATCCATTCAAGATGCACTGCTTCACTATTCTTTTTTTGTAGGAAAGTATAATATGTTTGTGGTTAAATATCCTCAGAAGATTCCTCCTCTTCTTCTTTTTTTATAGCTTTGTTTCATATTTCCCACAGCCATGAAAGACCACACAAATAAAATACTTCTGCAGAAATGAACAGCACAATATCACAGAAATTAACTTTGTTAATTTGAGCACATTACCATTGTCAAACTTAGTATTAATTTTTAATGTGAGATACTTACTGTTTCTTTTTATCTTGTTTTCAAGAAGAAAAGATGATGCTCTGTTTTAAAAATTAAACAGGACATGCCAGTAACAGTTTGTGTTGCTCTTGTATTGTGTTTATGGAACCAAAATTATTCTGTAATCCAGGAGAAAAAATACAATTATTTACCTAAGAAAAAAAAAAGTCTTTGCACTAAATTCATTCTGCTTGATGATTTATGGAGAAAAAAAAAAACTGTAAAAAACCCTAAGTATATTCATAAATTTTTAAAAAAATTACCCTAGCTGTGACTGTAATCTTTATATATCCTGTTTCCAAGAATACTCAGCAACTTCTAGAAAAAGCTTGTACAAAAATAGACAAATGTTAGCAGGACTATTTCAGAATGTGTGTGGAAAAAAATTATTTTATTTTATAAGCTTTTGTATATAAAATACATTTCCCAGACTCAGTAAAATACTTAGGCATATGGCTTTCCTCATTGGTTTGGAAATTTATACTTATGGACATGAGAAATACTTGAAAGGAGCAAAATACTTCAAAGTTCCATTCACTTCTTAGAAAGCTAAAACTTAAAGCATCAGCTGAATTCCATATATGCTGATAAATCAGAACACAGATGGTACTCTGTTGGAAGGGATAAACCATGGAAACAAGGTGTCACATGAAATTTTTGCCTCCCATTCAAAATTAATTTAATTCTGAAACTTTTAGTCTCATAATGGACTTGTAAAGAAGACACGACTTAAGGTTTCTTAAAGAGAAAATACTCAGTAGTTGTTTTTCAAAATTTCAGAATTTTTGAGAAGGTATATAAATTATCATATAAATTATTTATGATAATTTTTTCATCTAATAGCTACAAAATTATCCATTTAAAAGGAACAGAGGATCTTTCAATTCATGATTGGTGACATCCAGGGTTTTATATTTCAGGCATTTTTATTACTGTGGTCTTTTTCTGCATTAAACAAAGTTATTCTGTTGGCCAGCAGATTTATTCTGGTTGTAGTCTGTGATACCAGGGCAAGACTGAAAATATATAACAGAATTTCTCTGGGGCCTTTTCATTAGTTTCCATCCAATAACTATTGAAGTCCACAGAAAATCATCCCATATTCCTTACCTACATCTCTGAGAAAGGAGAATCTGTATTTCTCTGGAAATCATGGTTGCATTGAGAAACAAAAGAGTTGGTGCTGAGAAATCTGGCAGTTCCTTGCTCTGGGAAGCCAACACATTCTTTAACAGAGATTCACTTCCCTGATAAGTTCATCACTTTTCTTGGTAGATCATTCCATTCTTATCACATAGAAGCAGTAATTAAAAACATTTTTTAGAAGTCATAGAAGTAGCTAAACGATATGTTCATTAATATCTTTTGCACATTCTATATTTGTGCTAGACTTCAGTTCTTATATTCTTGGAAAAGAGCTATTAATTTACACATTGTGACAGAAATTATCACCCTTTAAGGGCAAATACTTTTAGCAATTCTCATTCTTGTTATATTTAGGTGTGGGTACCATACAGACTTCTCTCTATTGCTGTTTTTAGGGTTTTTTTTTCCTCCGTCTACTTTTTTCTTCTATTTCCATCCTTCCTTCCTCCCTTCCTTCCTTCCTTCCTTCCTTCCTTCCTTCCTTCCTCTTGATTTAAAAAGAAAAAGCATAGACAATTTTTATGATAATTTTTGTACAACAGTGACAATTGCTTGATGTCATTCTCCTTTTTTGCACTGATACGTTTTTACTCTTATGAAATCAATTGGTTCTGCAGCTCTCAAAAACTGGACTCTTAAAATAGCCAACAATAAATCTCTAGTGTTTAGTTAACCATCAAAGTAAGGAAAACACTGGGCAGACTGCTTAAAGAAAAGCTAGGACACTAATCATGTCCTTTGGGATTTTTTCCCATGATTTTCTCATATTGGAATTTTCAAGCTGAAGTTCAAAAGCTGAGAATATCTTTTCTTATTTCCTGCTACTAAGAGTAGAATAAAAGCTTCCCATATAAGCATTCTCAGTAAGCAAAATTAAAAAAAAAATATATATATATAACTCTATATATAGAGACAGTACCAGAGTTAAGTTTTTTTCAGACCTTGTTTTTATGTTTTAGTTTCTGAACAGTCCTAAATGCTTTCAGCCATCATATAATTTAACATTGAGTCATTCTACATTCCTAAAAGAAACCTTCTCTTATGCATGATTACATATTGTTAAAATGGATAGGTTAATTTTGCAGCATGAATTTTTCATGGTAGCTGTTCTGCTGCTATTTTAGTCTGTTTTTAATGATATACTGAGTGCAGCAGCCCTCTTCTATACAATTACAATTTTGAAAGGTGACTAACTCTGGTTACAGCTATATACACAATCTCAGAGTCTCTCCTGCAGAAGCATTTGCATGGATATTTTTGTGTGATTCTACACCCAAACAAAGATGTTTGACAGAACATGCCACACTACAGCCAAACAGAGTGGATCTGCTTTTATATATATATATATATATATATATATTGATTTATGTGAGAGAACTTACAGGAGATCCATTTGTGCCACAGCATCTAAGAATCAGCTTTTACTTCTGCACACACACCCAGATGTAAACACACACACAAAAGAAAAAAGTGCTCTTGCTGTCAAGTTCGAAAAAAGTCTTAAAATTAAAATTCAACTTAAACCTCTGCTCTGTTTGTTTGTTTTTACTCCATGACTCTCAAACTTGAGTAGAGAGAATTGACATTTGGTAACCATCTTTTGCTTGCTCAGAGACTGATAAATACTGAAACAGTCATTTAAGATGAAATTAATGGAGCTAGAAGATGCTGTACAGCATTCCACTTTATTTTACAAGAAGAATGATAAAAGTTCTTAAAGAACAGTCTGTTATTATCAAATTTGCCAATAGGTCAACACAAAACTGCTGTACAGCAAGGAGCAGCAACCGAGAGAAAGAGGAGAGGTTAGGCAGACAACAGAAGCACAAAAAGCATCTGTGTTGCAACTTCTTTCATTCTACAAAGAAACAGCTTTGGATTGTCCCCATGTGGAGGATGATAGAGATAAGAAGCTCTCTGGTGGTAAGCATATGGGATGGGAGGGAAGATCATAGGATACTGTGGGATTCTCTTTGTTTCTTTCTTCAACTGTGTATGTCTTTGCTGGTTTTTGAAGCTTTTCCAAACCCCAAGGCTTCTGAAGTTCTTGCATCACTCACTTTAGCCTTTTTTTTTTTACATATAACAATGTCAGAGCAATGTGTGTATATGTTAACACAGGAGAATATCTGTGTTAGGTCCCTAATTAGATTCATATTCATATTGAAATTTTAAGAAGTCACCAGCACAAACGAGTTACTGCAATGATTACTTCCCTCCTGATGGGAAAAGATAGCAATTGTTCCGCTGTGTACTAGTCCTGAGCCAAGGATATCCACAGATCCAAGTTTAATTGAAGTTCAAACAGATTGTGACATAATGAACTTCATTCTTCAGTGCTGCCTTGAACAAACCAAGGCTTCCCCACTAAGTCTCAAATTGTCTTGGAAGATCCTTATGAGCTCAGTGTATGTATGGTAGTTTTGAAATCAATTATCATCTTCAGAGCCTTTAGTACCAAAAGATGTTGTACTTCACTGGAGGATGACCAAGTAAATATTGGAGTGTTGCCATTTGAGTCAAAAGAGAGAGAAACATGTTGGTGGAACCAATTTGCTGTAGGGAACTACTTCAGGGGGTGGGAGGAAAGAGTTTAGGGCACAAGGGAACAAACCCAAACATGCCTTATGTTTATTCAGCGCTGCGTAGGCAAACCTCCAGTGGCCTTACCTTTAATGCTGAACACTTAAATTATTTTTTGTAGACAAACAAGAGCTCAGTAAATATTCTATTTTCAAGGTCTCTGCTTATCCCACTCATCATGTATTCTTTGATCAGAGGGAAACTGAAGTAAAGGCAATGCTTTTGGGACTGATCTAGAAAGCCAAATAGTTTTATTTACATGAGTACAAATAGACAATCCTATGCTAATGAGTGGGGGCTGTACATGGAAATGTTTAAAAGATAACTTAGGAAGCGTTAACTCATCAGTGTGTGAAGGCCATTCAGATATATTTTATAATAAGGTTGAAAAAGAGGCAGGAAAATAGCAAACTAATTATTAGCATGGATTGAAAAGGAATCACACATTTGACATCTGATCTGTGGGCAGTTGATACAGCAATTTGTTGAAAACTGTGTTGAAGAATACTGTTTTCTTTTAGTATCTCTGATGCTTTCAATAATTTCTATCCAGAGAAAAGAGTTTGAAATTGGAAGTCAACATCCAGTGATCTTTTATACTTGTTTCTGTAAGAAATCAGGTCTTTCTCACTTTGTCTGACTTCCTGTCTGTTACTGAAAAATATCACCTTTTTCCCCCTGAGAGTTAAAAAGGGCTGTAATTTCTCAAAAAGCTTAATTAAGTGTGAAGTTTTGAAACATATTAGAGCATTTCCCCAACTTAATTTTGTATGAGATGTGCATGTCATATATCTTCATAAAGTTTAAACAAAAGTTGATAGATTGAATAAAAAAGTAACTTAGAATCTCTCATCAATCACTAAAAAAACCCCATGTCAAAATCTTGCTATTTTATTAAACCAAAGTTTTGTACAAGAATTCGCTTGTACAGACAATTACAATCATAAAAGCTGCTTTTTACTTAATTGTGATGAACAAAACTTCTCTCAAGGTTTAGTCACTTCATTGATCACCGTTGAAGTTAAATGTTTGAATTCAGCTTAAGACCACATTTCTCTGGCCTCTGCTTTATTTAAAACCAGCTGAAGGTTGTTAGATCCCAGCTGTTCTGAATTGCCATTTTGCACTGGCTTACCTGCATTTTCATCGACCATATCCAGGAGGGACTTTTCCACCTCTACACATTTGTTTCCCCTGTCTAAAAACTGTAATTGGTTTGTTATGCCTCTAGAAGCACAAATAAGATCCAGTGGTGCCACTTGCTCAGGGTACAGCTTATGGGTTGTTTTATTTTTTTAAATCCACTCTCAGTGGATATAAGTTACTCTAAGTTATAACTTTCCCAAATTTTCCTACTATTACTGCCTGTTCCATCCCTTCTGAGAGCAGTTGTAATCACTGGTCATTTGCCACATGCAGTGACATGACTGACTAAATAACAAAGTGATTTGCAAGATTTGAAGCTGTATGCAATGAAATGATTAACTGTGTAAATTCAAAAGGAATTATGCCTGCAAATGAGTGTCATCTACAAGTGCATGGGTCATAAGAGGTGATAGAAAATATCAAAATATTAATAAAATGTTATGAGTGAAATGCAAGATTAAATATAGAAAGCCTTACAATTGCTATGTTTACTTTTTAGTGTCTTTTTTTCTGGTCTTTTTTCTACTTTTTTAATCACTCCTCTCTGTCAATTAGATAATTTTACACCTTGACTTCTGATTCGTCAGAATTTGGAAGTAGATGCAGAACACAGATGGTCTCTGCATTGTCATTCTGATTTGGGAGCTCTTAACATTGAGAAAAAGCTGTAGTTATTTGCTTATTCACTGCCATCATCATAGTAAATGTATTCCTCTGTATGGAACCTCGATGTGCTTTGCACTTTTCTTGTTTTAACCATATTTTTCAAACGTAATTCATAAGAAAATACAGTGTATATTGAACAATGAATTTTCATTCTTTTTACAATATTTTGTGATTTTTTTTTTTTTTTTCGTTTTTGATCAAGAACACTATTCACTTTCTTGTGCTGAAAAGTTACCAATGGCCCTTGGTGAGAACTTTTACCAAAATGAAAGGGGAGCTTAAACTGAGAAACATTTTGGCAACTGGGCATAAATAAGTTTTATGATTCCAAAGTCATATTTTATTTTGGCAGCTGCCCTGATCAGTTTAACTGGAAAATGCTTTCAGATGTGTGACTGAGAAAGAAGAACGTGACTCTGGACTATCTAAAAGTTCTGGATTTGTGGTTGTCTTCGTTTTCCCATGCTCCTGTGCTGGGGACTTGTTGGGGCTCTTACACAAACTGCTTCTATAAAATGCATCAGTATTTCTGGATTTTTAGGAGGAGTGCTCACAGACAGTGGAAGGTGCATTCAGCCATCAAATGAAAGGTTTTTTTTCTAATAAACACTTTGATTTGCTGAATCTGTAACCGACAGGGGAATACCATCCCGTGGGTTTTCAGAGTTCACATGATTCTGTATGTAATTACCTTGGTATTATAATTGCCTGTAAATGTCTATACTGGAAATGATGTAAGTTTCTGACCAGGGGGTATGTTCTTACATTATTGCATTATTCATGTTTAAAGCAAGTTGGTGAGGAGTATAATTGGAAAGAGAGAAAACAAGGAATTTAGATTAAAGCCCTTTATAGTAAAAAATTTGGGGTTGGATGATTTATTTTTGTATGGCAGCATTGTTGTAAGGCAGATTAAGACATTTCCTCTCCTATGGAATCATTATTTCTGCTCAGAAAAAAAGAATTCAAATTTAATAATTGGGAGGATTTTTGAAGAGGTCTTGAACAATTCTTGCTAATAATATGTTTTAGAATAAAACAAGTCATTGTGGGAATCATACAGATTCATGTACTACATTTCAATAATTCAGGGAATGATATTATGCCACTAATCAGCTTGAAAAGAAGTTAAATGTAGTTTCAGTATGCTTGTGGACTTCTTTCCTCTGTTTTTATAAAGAAGTAGAAACAGCTTCTTTATACTTCAAAGGAAAGGTCATAAAATCAGTAAGATTAGAAATGCAGCAATTTCTACAGGTGTGCACCCTGCTTTAATTACTGTCAAAAATAATATCATTTAAATTAACAATTATTTTCACTTTTTTCACATTTTCTACAAAAACTTGCATGATGAATTAAAATAAACAAACTTCTAAATTATCAGCAAATGCTTCAATAGGCAATAGTTAGATGTTATGGAATAAATGAATGTTTGATTCTCACTTGAAATGCTAGCATTTCATATTTTGGCCTGTTGTGCCCCACATTATTTGTACCACGTGCAACTTTGCTAAGCTTTATAATTCTAAACCACATAATTCAAATTCTGGAATGAATTAAAAACTAACAGTCATTTTAAAACTGTTAAGATTCTGAATTCTGAGAGTATACAGTTGGGTGTTTTTAAATCCTCATTTACCATCCTCCTGAGGTTTTATCTTCCTATACTATCAGAACCAGTTATCCATTCCCTCAGTTATTTTAAAGTTAAATGCTGATGACTGTAAGAAAAGAAAAAAAGGGATACAGTACTCCAACCACAATAAGACAGAGGTATTTAATGTTAATTAAAAGCTGGAACACATTTTTATGGTATATGCCTCTGTGCAGAACATATCTCATTACCTGCTTTGGCAGTTGCAGCAAAGAATTCAAGACTTAAGGGGAAAAGAGAGGATATGTTACTTTACAAAGTAATGACCATATTTTAACTGCTATATAATCTTTTAGAATAATGATGATATCCCTCTCATTTATATATATCTAATATTTATTCTAAAATAAAACTTCTCTTATGGTTTTCCATTTGCCGTGTGTCCACAGAGGACTCGATTATCTTTACTAACAACAACACTTCTTACAAAAGTTTCTTTTATAATTTTACTGTGAACTGTGTCTTTTACTGAGCACCTGATCTGCATGAAATAATTAGGGTTGGTCAGAATTAGGCTTTAGACATGTACAAAACAACCACAAGTTCCCTGAGTCTCTCAAGAAAGAATAGCAGTTTAGGGAGAAAAAAAAAAAAAAAACAAAAAAAACCCCCAAAAAACCAACCAACCAACCAACCAACCAACCAACAAAAAAAAAAAAACAACCCAAAAAACCAAAAAAAAAAAAACCCCAAAAAACCACCAAGAAAACACATGGAATTTTACAATAGTTTTAATGCTTTGAGACTTGGCTACACCAGCTTAGCCCACAGCATCATTCCTGAATATATTAAACTACTGGATGATTTAATGACTGAGTGATGATTTTAGATTAAATTGTATTTTATCACATTCATGTGTGTAATTGTGTGAACATGCACAGAATCAGTTGAAAAGAGCTGCAAACCACAGCTGAGTCATCAAATGCCTTTGTGTAAGGACTCTGGCAAGGGGTTTTGAAATAAAAAAAATATTCTATTCTACACATGGTTGTCAAATATATGGGGTTTTATTTCTCTTATTCTCTCCAGTTTCTTTTGTCTAGCATTTTGTAAAGGCATTAGCAATGCTGTACCAAACTGATCATGAGTCAGAAATCTCTTCTAATGCAAAACACACCAAAAAAAAAAATAATTGAGGAAGAGAAGACAGCTTTTTATTATTTTATTTCCTTTGTATTTTTATAGAGGACTAGCTTTAACTTGTGCAAGAGCCCTTGTAAACTGGCTCCACACCTGAGTCTCCAAGACTGAGAAGAGTGTCCACCACCTGCACCAACTGTTGACATAAAACAACAACATGCTTCTGCTTGGTCTGAGGTGCAAAATGCATGCTCACATTCTTGCCTGGCTCATTTAGTGACTGCAGCAGATACAATCTTTGGAGGAAGCCTTGCCTTTGGTTTTACTGTGAGCACACACACTACCACTAATGTCAATGAAATGAAAGTGAAGAGCGAAACATGAACTTCAGCCTGATTTTTTTTTTTTTTTTTTTTTTGGACTAAGAGGTTGGAGCTTTTGGGATCCAGGGGCAAGTTTCTGCTTCATGTGGATGATTAAAATCACTCCATACCCACAGTGAGTGTGAACAACCTCCGAGCCACTCTAAGCTCCACTTTGTAATAGATAATATACCACTAAAAAAATAGTGAGAGACACTGTCTGCTTTCTTTGTAGTTTTGCAGAGGCATTAAGAGTTACATTTAGCCAAATGCTGCTGTTTTCTCTCACTCCTACACTGCTCAAGAGGTGCAAAAGAGCACAGGACAGATGAGAATGTCTTTGTCTTTCTCTTTTCTCTTTTTTTCTCTGATAATAGTTCCTTCAAAAATGAATATTCACTGAGTAAATGGGAGATTAATACAAAAGTATGCTGAGCATGACTGAAAGTAAATTGAAAGAGTCAAAGATACTCTTTCGGTGTTTTTCTCCTAATTCTACACTTGTTCATTTGCTTATTGAAAAAGTGATGAAGATGGAACCTTCTTACCTATTTTCTCTGAGGAGATTCTAACATTCAATTTAGGAATTCAGTAATACACCTTAGAATAGAAAAACAAGAAAATGTGCTTGTGATTGTTTTCCATTATTCATGGAAAGAAAAACTAATTATGAAAACATTTATTTGATGTTTTATTCATGAGCTAAATGTTATAAATTAGTTGCTATTATAATACAGTTGTATACCTTTCAGTTTGGTTCCAGCAGTTTCTTCTATTTATAGAAGAACTTCTATCATATGAAAGATAAACTATAAAGATGCAAAGAGGGATGAGGGATGACTGATTAGCATAATGGATCAAACAATTTTTTCAGAAATTTCGTCTCTCTGGTTTCAATAACTATAATTATATTATTTTTTTTGTTTAAAGTAAATTGTGGCAGCAGAAACTACACCCCTTTGGTGGTTTTTGCATTCTATTTCAAGTAGAATGCCTGACAATAAACAACATTGTTCCCCCTTTGTTCTTCCATATGAAATAAAAGCGAGTTTTCACACTTATAATATTTCGCAGTAATTCAAATCGTGATCTTTAAGTTGTTCAGAAAAAAAAAGATTTTGAATAAAAATTTGTTATCATGTTTAATTTAAACCCAGTTTTTTGATAAATAAGTCTTAGGATTAATATACAAGTAAGTTTCTTTAGCCTGAATTTTTTTTTTTTTGAGAATTGATTAAACAAATAATGGGATTATCTAAATGGAAAGATAGACAAAAGTAGTAGCTTTTCAAAATTAACTTATGAAATTAAAACTGTACAGTTATTGATTTTTTCCCATGTTGAGTTGGGAAGAATGATTTATGTCTGCTTTAACTGATGGAATCTGAATCCAATGGCACCTATAAAAAAAATGAAAAAATAAGGATGAACCAAATATTCCTCTGAAAATTTTCCTTAAACCTGACAACTGATAAAATACAATTCAAGGAAAAAACCCCAAACAAACAACAACAACAAAAAAACCTAAAAAAATTTTGCTCTTTATAAAATCATAGAATCATTTGGGTTAGAAAAGACCTCAAATGCCATTGAGTCCAATCTCTGAGCAGTCACCTTGTCAAATATTGTGGAATTGAAATCCAAAAGGCCACCTCAATACCTGATTTCCTGCATTCAAAATTATGTTTATGGGATTCAAAATATGAGAGTACAAGAGAGAAAGTGACTTCTTATTCACTGAGGCTTAATTAAAAAGGAAAGAGTTTTGATTCCTATAGTTTGCTTTTAATAATTCCCTTATTGGTACAGTAGAGTTCCTAAAAATGAGTTATATATCATTTTTCCTTGTATTAGTCATGAATAAGGTAACCAAAATGTTTAGTGACCTGGAGGTAGGTATCCCTAAGAGCATATAAAAGAATGATAAAATCCTTTTTGAAGCAGACTTCCTATACAAGTGGGTTCCAGATTCCACAGAATCAGATCTGCAAATCCTTAACGTGAGCCAAATATTAATGACTTTATACCAAGTTGTCCCTTATGTTATATGCATTTCTTTCAAATGAATTAAGTTGCTTTCATATGAGCATTTGCCAAAAGCAGGAGTTTCTATATCTGGTTTTGAAATCTGGAAGTTTATCCACTGGGTTGGTATGAACAAGGATTTGTTTTCTTCAAGTCAATCTATGAAGCAGATTTAAAAAATGGAATAAAGTATTTTGAGAAGAACCTCTTAATTTTTCATTTTGTTTTTCAAAAATAAAATTTTCATGGTCATCTTTCTGCTTCTGAATCTCAGATGAGGAGAAATACTTTCGGATGAATTAGTTGGCAGCAAACTTCTTCACAACAGATTTATGCTTTTGTCCTCCATTTTTGTGATTTAATGTGGTTTAAGTCCAAGTGTCTTCTCAGTTTAGCTACCTAGAACATCCTCTCTTTGCAGGTGAGGAAAGTGGTTTTTGTTCTTTTGCCAAACAGTATGAACAGTCAGGGTAGGAATATTGCCATTTTTGGGTGCTGGTATTCCAAGAGACTAGGAAGAATCCCCAGGATATTAATTCCTCCTAGCTGAATTGTGAATGAAACTCGTAATTAGTTAAGGCCTTCAGTGTTCTTAACACTTTTATTAGTCCTACTGTGATGTTAACTGGAAAGCAGAGCATATTAATAGCATAGCATATTAGGAGTTCCACAGGACTTTCTTTTTTACTAAAGGTTCTTCTTACTCAACAAGGATCTTCATTTAAAGAGATAATTTTAAAATGCCTGTGTGATTAAATGGTGCCTTCTGCATTCAGTATAGTCCAACAGCTAAAGCAGAGAGACACAGAAGAGCTGTGGTTTTTTTTTTCCTAGCTTAGTCTTGGGCCCACAGGGTGACTTTTGGCTATTTACTTTTCTTCTCTGATCTATTTGTCTATTTACTTCTCAGCTTTCTCACCTGCTGAAATCTATGAAATGTCCTTCTTTTGTGAACTAGTAACTAATCTATAGAGGAAAGGTATTAGGTAAATGAAAATTACCCACTTGCCCTAATATTCAGCGGCTTAAAGTTACAGAACCACATTTCATTTCTGTGTAGCTCAGCTCCTACCAAACTGCCATTCATTTTCCAATCATATTTCAAGATAGGTGATCTGTAAGTGTTTCTCATAAACCACAAACATGTCTGCTGCAGTATTTCCCACATTAGCCAGGGCTTTTCCCAGTGGAAAGCACACAAAATCCTGGTGAAGTAAACAGGAAAATGGGGAATTCAGCTCTGATGAATCACAGTGTGCCTGGGTTCTCATTCCTGGTGGAAAGTCTTCAGAACCTCTCCATGTTTTTTTGGTTTTATTTTTTTGGGGGGGAGGCTACTAATTGCAGGAAAACTCAGTTGCTTTGATGGTGTCTTAATCTTCCTAGGTAAAACTTGGTATCTGTAATTATGTTCGTATATAAATACACACAGACACACACAAGTATCTTGATGGAATATTTCCTTAATATCAGAATATTTCCTTAATATCAAAACTAGCTTTCAGATAGGAAGCAGAAAAAAAAGTGTTGGGTTTTTCCTTCTAAGTAGAACCCAAACTCCTAGGATAGAGTTCAATCAGGAGGTTACAGTGAAAGCTCTGGGTAGTGCTATCTCTGTTTTTTCAGTGAGTCATACAAATTTTATTGGTTGGTGGTGCTTTTCTTGGAGAAGGGGGACTGGTGGACTTTTTTTGTTTTGTGCTGCTGTGTTGTTTTGTGTTGGGCTGTGTTTTTCGGGGGGTTTTTGGGTTTTGGTTTTTTTTTTGGGGGGGGGTTGTTTGTATTTTTTTTTTTTTGGTTGGTTGGGTTTTTTGGGGAGGAGAGTTTTTTGTTTGTTTGTTTGAGTTTTTTGGGGGGTTTTTTACGGTTTTTTTTTCTGTTTTGTTCTATTTTGTTTGAGGGGGAGAGGGCTGTATGTGCCTTCTTGTACCACATCCTTCAGTCATCAAAGTGCCATTAGCTCACTGATTCTGTTAGAGGAAGTGTGAAGGGTCTTTTTACTACTTAAATGCTGAACATTCAGCACTACTTAAAACACTGCCAAACAAAAGACACACCTTTTTACATTTTACATTGGAGCCTGAGAACAGGCATGCAGAAGTCTGCTCATCAGCTCTGTCTGGAGTGGTTTGTGAGAGGAGGTTGCAAGTGTTTCATTGCCTTTTAAACTGGAGACTAAGCTATTATTAGCTTTTCTTGTAAAGGCTCATAATGGGAAAAAAAAAAAAAAAAAAAAAAAAAAAAAAAAAAAAGAGGTTATTAAACGCTTTGGCACTGATTTAAATGCAGTGAGAATTACAGGTGGTTAGATCAGAATGTTGCTGGAAGGGAATTCAAGAGGTTATTCAGTGTCCATTCATCTTCTGCAGGGCAGGGCAAATACACACAGGTACAGTCTGAGAGACTTCTGTGCAGCCTGGTCTTGAACACATCCTGCACTGCAAACACCACAGCTTCCTCAAAAGGTGTGACCCAGGCTTCACCTTTCTGTTGTCATTAAGGTGTTTCTGTTAATACCTTGTTCTTTATAGTTCAAGCCAATTGCTGTTTTTCATATTCACATGAATATGATATTAGGTTAATTCCTTCCCCTTTCCTGAAATCTTTTTTTAGGTGAATACGTTTTTTTTGTTTGTTTTACATTTATATCTCAGTTTCTCTCCTTCAGATTAAACTCTTCTATTTCTTCATTTGATATACTGTATTAAATGAGGCTTTAAAAACCTCTAATATTAGTGACTCTCCTCTGGACTTCCTGTCAAATTTCTTGAAATAAATTTCCTCAAGCTGGACACAAAGTTCTCCTACTTTGTACTTACTAGTGCTGCTTACATCAAAATGTTATTACATTTACTTTTCATTTATAGATGAGAAACCAAGGTTTGGGCAATTGCAGAAGCATTACTCCTTTGGCTTATGTTCTGCTGCTTTTTGAGATAAGTATACCTTAAGATAACTACTATGTACATCTCTCAGAGTGTTTTCTTCCCCCCTCCCCAAAATTATTGCACACTGTATTTATGGAGATAACTGTCCCTTAGTAACTTCTACTTCTCTTGGCTAAATAACATCCAATTGTTTTTCAGGAAGTGTCTCCAGTTTGTCAAGTTCAGTTCTGTGTTTCAACATGTTTCTAATACAAAGTTCAGGTATTCACCAGTCATTCTCTTAATGAAAACATGGGATAGATATGAGGATACAGATTCATGAGGAATAAGCTCTGCAGAAATCTGTTTGCTCTCCAGGTCAGAGGGAAGCATTAAGGACCTCCACTTATCTCTTTTTCATTGTTCATTGGAGGAGAATTTTTTACGTATTTTCTCTCATTGCTGTACTCACAATTCAGTTTTATGTCCTTTCATTTGACAGATTGACTCAGCATTAGAAAATGCCAGTGATTTTTATTGTTTTATCATTTAAAATAGCCAGGTCAAATAGGATAAATTTTGGGATAATTTAACATGAAATAAATGTCTCAGGAGTTCTCTTCCAAGAAAAAAAAAAAAAATTCTAATACCTTCTTTTCTGACAGTGAAATTAAGTAACTGGTTCCTTCTATCTGTACAAGGACAAGGTTGCAAGGAGGAGCAGAATATTCACATGAATTTTATTATTATTAAATTATTAAAGCTAATATTATTATTAAAGCTAATTATTATTAGCTTGTTTCAAGAATCATGAGTATGAAATGATGCCTTTGATGAAAGAGTGGTGATACAGAGAACGAGCTCCAGATAAAATCTAAAAAAAAATGCTGTAGAATTTTTCAATTAAAACCAAAACAAAGTTACTCCCAAGTATTTCCACTTCTTTTTCAAAAAGAAGTCCAAAGCACTACTGTTAGTAGTGCTCTAGAAGAAGGCAGGGAACACTCAGAAATCAAAAGAATGGAAGCTCTTTAAATAGACAATTATTGAATAATTGTACAGTTAAATTGACTATAATTTTCTGTCACATATCTGTCAGCAAGTTTTTTTCACCTGAAGATTTAGTGATTACACCAGTTCCAGTCTTGGCAGTGGAAGTATTCAGATAGCTCTACACCACCTTGAAATGCAGTTATTCTCATGTTTTCTCGTTTATGGATCTTCTCCTTCAGTGCTATGCTATGCCTCTGATAGTGTTGGGCAATTTTCTGTCCAGTCTAATGATTTCTCAGCTTGAAAATCGCATTTTTTTTTTTTTTTTTTTTTTTTTTTTTTTTTGAAATGCAGTATCTGGCTGGAGTGAGCACAGTGGAGCTGCTGGAAGCAACTGAGGTTGTCTCCCCCCATTTCTGGGCCTGACCTTTGGGTAGGAATAGCTGGACAGGCTGGGGAGAAAATTATATTGGAAAAAGACTTCCCCTCAGAAAAGTCTAAATGGCATTACCTGTCGAAAAATTTATGTTTTTCCTAAACCCTTTGAATGGGAAAAACCTCAGTCAAAACACATCAAAACGACATGAAAGCATGTCAATTTTTCAAAACAGATGTCTTCATAACATTTATTTAGGAATGAGAATGGCAAATATTCTAGCAGAGCAAGTGTATATATTTCCATTATTTTATTTTGAAAAGTCTTCGGCTGACATCCATGAGAAACTAAATTTTATTTAAACAGTAGGTATGACAGCCTATTTTTTTCTCACCATTGTTTTAAAGAATATATTCTGATTTTAATACAGGTCCCAAAAGTCCTAAACCCAAACATTTTCAGTTTATGGGCCGTATATAAACCTTACCCATACATGGCTCCCTTTACATAAAAGCCATTAGTATCATATTTTTGCAGTCCACTGGACTTGTCTGCAGGTATCTGTGCCTAACTTCACCATGCTTTCAGCTCCATGCCTTGAGTTGATTGGAGCCTGAAGCTGGTAGGTTTTTTGTACAGATATAACTGGAGTATACATAGTTGTGCATAGGTTATATTTGCTTTCTTTGGGGTGCACATATTATCATTTCCTAACTGTCTACCTGGAGAAACAAGAAAATAGTTGGGACAGAGATGGCACTGACACTGCAGCCTTCATCTAACTGAGGGCTGGGATCAGGGGAATACTGGCTGGTTTCGGGTTTGGGATGGTCACTAATGGTTGCTGGCAATCCCCACTGAGCTCAGCAGAGGCTTGACCTCGTGGCACATCCTCCTGTTGGAGCAGCTGATGTGATATGTATGAGACTGTGATAGAGGGAAAAGGCCAAAGGGTTATTTTACCCTGACAGAAACTGCTCTGTCAGGGCCAGATTTCCTTGATGAAGCAATTGGTAAAGGTGTTGACTACATTTTGATGTTAGAGAATGGCACAATATACAGAGTGGCCTTTCTCCTTTTGTGTGGCAGTAAATAGGTTTCTTCTTGTTTATTTGATCCCTGCTGTGTGTTAATGCTATCACACACACCCCAGTATTAATAGAACATGAGAGGTGAATTTAATATTCTTTGGGAAGAATGATAACTCTGTAAGATCTATGTGTGGTAAATGTAACGTATAAATTCGTGTATCAAAGATTTGGTTTATTAAAAGCTACTCCACGCACGGCATCTCTGAGATTCCAAGACCTGTGGTGCAAGCCTCAAAACCACAAAATTTGCAACAGAAATGACATAGCTGGACTGGAGATGGCCCATTCATCGAGGATGGGCCTCCATTTAACAGCTGCTTGACGTCTGATGTCCATCTCGGTGGAAAATCTGAAAAATAATCAAATCAGCACCCCAAAACCAAAATCTGGGAAGACTTTCAACGTCTTCTCACACTTACAAAAACCTCTGACAAGACCTCACTTAGAAATAAAGAAATACATAAATATTTAGACTTTCAGTCGACTTAGCCTCAAGACAAATAAACCGTATAAAAACCCTTACACCAAGATATAAGGTGTGTAGTTGAAGTTAGACAGTACCATTGTTACTGTCACTCTGCCCACCCAACATTCGATTGATGTTGTCCAATTTTATTGTGGCTTTTTAATTTTTTTAATGATTCAATTAGTTTTTTTTGATTGTCTTTTTAATTTGTTAAATAAATTCTGCTATTTTTAATTGGCTTCTTCTCATTTATAACATATGTGACACACAAAGGTGCAGGTGCACGTAACTTAAATATTCTTTTTCAGTGGTGAAAGTCATTCATTATTTCCAGATCTGCAGGTAGGCTAGGAAGACACTCAGGCTGCAATGGTTAGTTTTTCACCAGAACTTCAACGAGGTTATGGGCTTACCCTGGGCTTCTGACTACCAGTAGAAGATGAAGACTACATTCTTGAATTGGATTTACTGCAAGAAGAGAGTAAATCTTCCTGTGGTCAGATTCTGCCATCTTTCTACAGTCAAAATCCAGATCTGCCAAGAGGCTGAAGAGAACACCCTGACAATAGGACATGATATGATGCTTTGACTGGAGAAGCAAATACTTTCTAACAAATCAAACTGTGCTGTTTGATTTGTGGTCCTTTGCTGACAAAAGCAGTTTTTAAATGTGGTGATGGTTTTGCCTAATAGCAATAAGTTATGAAGAGTTATTTATAAAAGATATCAAGTATGTTTTTTCCTTGTACCATTTGATAATTGAATTAGAAAGCCTACAATTAAGGAATTAAAAATCTACAGATAGAAGGTGTTGCCTTCCTTTTTTTCACTCTTCAGGTAAGATTATTAGGTTTTGTAATCAATTTTGATCACGTGGAGAGTTATTGACTTCTTAATTTGGTGATGTGAATCAATAAATACGGAATAGCTTGGATTAATTCTACTGTAGACAATATAGATACTTTTATAATAAATATTCTTCATTTTTATTCAAAAATTGTGGAATTGAGCTATCTGCCCAATAAAAAACATTTTAAAATGCTGAAGATCATTTAAAACTGTCAGAAGGCAAATATAGAGGGTTTAACACAATGTTTTCATAAGATTAATTTTGATTTAGAATTCCTACAATGCATACCACAAGTTTGATATCATCGCATACAAGATGATACAAACTCGTTAAAGATGATTCCTCCTTGAGTCACTTCCACATTCCAGGTTAGACACAATTTCCTTATTTCTTATAAAACAGATAAACTTGCATGATGGGGTAGCAAACACTTTATCCCTATTTTTCATGGCACAAGTTTTCTTTAACGATTGTTGTAGCTGATTCTGCTGACTTATATCTGGGGTTTTAGTTAAGTCTAGGAAAAATACTTTTAGGAGTTTTTTCCTTTTTTCTCATCATAGTATGTATTTTGTGACTCTTCTACAAGCATGTGCTCTACTGCTACTGCTGTTTCTCATGATTTTCTTTGATCCACCTGAGCTATAAAAGAGCGTGGCTGTTTTATGTTGCAATAAGTAGGAGATAATCCTATCTAATTCAAAATTCCCTTTGGGCTTCTTATTCACTGATGCCTTGAATCAAGTAAATAGAAGAACAACTTCGTGTGATATTCACCTACTCTGTTATTTTTTTTTTTCCCATCTCCACAGCTCACCAATCCACCCCAGTATCATCATTATGTTGCAGACCTTTAGATAATTTTCCTGCTTCCTACCAGATTAGATGGAGAGACTGCGTTTTCTGTGCTCAAGTTCCAAACTTTTTAAATGGATACAATAAATTTGAAATTTCCAAGAGAGTGTTAGGTTTTAACTTGCCTGGAAGCCTCAAGCCCTTGCAGAGTGATCAGAGTGGACTGCACAAGGAGACCTCTCAGATCACAGGGATTGGCACTCCTGACCTGTGCTGTTTTGTGTATTATCCTTCCACATCACCAGCTGTATTCAGACAATTTTGTGAGGCTACACAGGCAGGAAGGCCTGGCTCTAAACTCCCTGCTGTGAGTTGCTTGAGATGCTCTTTTCTTCCTGAGCTTGCTGCTCCCTCTTGGTACCTGGAGGGAACAATTCCTATGAAGAAGGGAGTGAAGAAAGAAAAAAAACAGTGAATATCTAGAATGAATTGGACCAGATAGGCTATTTGCAACTAGACTAAACAGCCAAGACAGAGAAGCAGTACAAATGAAAGTTTTCCAGGTAAAAGAGGAGAAAATGATGGAAGGCTGGAGAGACATTGGCGTATTTTCACACCTGCTGTGTCCTCCCAAACTTTTTTCTGTTATACTTTATTTTCACATGCATTGCAAATGTTTATCTTGTGCTACATGAAAGAATGGAAGTTTCAGCATTCTGAGGGTTGTGGTGGTGAGAATGCCCATGGATTCTGTTGTCTTTCCACTTACAGCACAAGGAAAACACTTGTATTGAGATACTCCTTTTGAAATACTTGCAGAGTAATTTTACAGATTAAATAATTTATCTAGAACTATTGAGATAAATATGAACATTTTCATTTGAGCCTCGTGGACACCTGAGACAGACTCAGCACTCTAGCAGTTTCCCTTCTCTTATTTCTAGTCATGTACATACTATACATAGAAGCTAGATTTATATTCATCTTACAAAACAATATATAAGCCCTAAATTTGCAGGGGTGTGCATATTTTATACATATATAATTTTAGAAAAATCCCTGAGGGAATATCTTTCGTAAAATACTCCACTATGGAAAGAGAATGATTTTATTCATAACATTAATTGTCTTTGCATTTCTGTTGTATTTTCCTAATTTCTGTCAAAAATGTATCACTGATTTCACAGTCCTCATTCGAAGAAAGCCTAATGAGGCCTTTGAGAATACTCTTACTTCACAAATGCTTTAATGCAGCAGTAATTAATTACAATTTCGTTTGTTTTTCTCCACTTCATCACAGACCAGGAAAAAGCTATTTACTTGCCACAGGATTGCTGTGATCTGTCAACCCAGATGTCATGGTACAGAGTGTCATGACAAGGAAAGACTTTTTGGACATCTCCATAGAACTGGGTTTTTTTTAATGGGAATTTCTGACTGCAATTCTCTTTGTGATTCCTTGGACCCTACCCCAGATTACTGCCAGCTCTCTCTCATCCTATGTTTAATAAAATACGATAATATAAGACCCTACCTGAGAATCTTCTGAGGTGTAGTAACTACCCTTGAACTTGAACTGTGCTGTAATCCTACAAAAGATCTGCTTTTGTGTATGTGATGGTCCAATGCAAGGGAAACATCTCCCTGCTCTGTGCTTACCTTTGCCAGGAATGGACAAGAGATGCACGGGGAAAGCTGGAAGCCCTAAGTTAAATGTGTAATCTTCAAGGCACTGTAGTGTCCCACATAAATTAAATTATTTCGGGGTTCCACCCCCAAAATACAAAACCATCTGTAGGACAGCTCAGAAAAATGTGGAACACATCTCAAAGAAATCCTCAAGTTCTAATAGTAGTTTTAATGTTTATTTTAATACAAACCTCTGAATTGTGAAAGCTTTTGATGCAAATACTCCAACATTCTTTGTGTGTATTTACAAATGCTTGCACCTGCACATGAGCCTAACACACTGGGGTATTCTGCAGTATTGCTTCTCCTCCTGTGTGCCCTGTCAGGAATCTGGATGGATTTGGCATTTTGATCACGTGTCGTGTTCCTGTAGCTCTGAAGTTGGCTTCCCTGACAAAGCTCCACAGCCTTTTCACAGAATGTTCTCTACTCACACTGGGAGCAGATGCACAAGCTCTGTGGAGCAGAGACATTATCCTTGCTTGTTCTGCCAGAAACACTAAAGCGACACTTTTTCTTTTTTTCCAAGCATGAGCTGAGTGCACTGTCATCAGAGGATTCAGTGACGGGCCAGAAATCAAAAGTCCAACTTTTGAAAGCTAAAACATATATTGAAATAATTTATGTCCACACTCAAGAGCTCAGAAAGGTATAGAATAAAAATTATACTGTAATTTAAAAAAAAAAAAAATAGTGAAGAAATTTATTTGACTGAAATGGTCTTCAATGATCTGAAACGGTTCTTCAATGGTCTGTAAAATGTGATAGAAAAAAAGTGAAATAATTGTGGGTAAATTAATTTTTAATTATTTCCAGTGAGGATACACAGCTCAGTGTCTTTGCTCTCAACTCTACTCATTTCCATGAGTAGAAAATAAAGCCCATGGCATCTAGTGAAACCACCCAGGAGTGGGACCAACCAAAGAAATCAATCAATAGAAGGGGCCTTTAGCTAAAGGTCAGACAACACTGTAGGAGAAACCCTGGGGACTTTTCAAGCAGCTACTAAGAAAATTTTTCTTCTGAGATGGTGTTTTATTGTGCCCTCCTTCGCAACCCCTGTAGGCTTCAGAGATCATTTAAAGTAAATTCCAAATGAAAGGTCTTTCCACTTTGTGTATTTGAAATAATTTTACTCAGAAAAATGGTGAGCTCTTCAGGTGATGAGACCATCACTGCCCTCAGATGTACTTAAAATAACTTCAGTGGTGCAGATTTCTTTAAAAGAAATTTTAAAAGCAGTTACTAAAAAAAAAAAAACCCAATGGATTTTTATACCACATCTGTCAACTTCAGTTTTCATTTTATGTAATAACATTCTTACAGACCGATTTGCTACTTTGACACATTATATACAGCTACACCATCCTGTCTTTTATAAGCAAGGCTACTGAAATTCTACAACTCTTTTTTTCATTCCTCTCCTCCTTATGAATGAATTCCTTTCCTAATATTTAATCCATACTTTTCTTGTGTGGAATACTTGTTTAATGCAGTCAGCTCTACATTTGAATTGGAATTGGAATTTATTTCCCTGACTTGATAAACAAGAGTACAACAGAATGGACTAATAACTAGGCTACAGGTAGATGCCTATGAATTAGTTGGTAACAATCTTACTGCAATGACTTTTGAGTTTCAGCTCTCTGACATTTGGTCACAATAGACTTTAGCTAAAAATGTCAGTGGCTTAAAGCAAAGCCTTTTCATTAAAGAGGTCTTGTGGAAAAAAATAATTAGCCTGCAGAAAGGGAGTTGCTGCAGCTCACCTGGAATTCAAAATTGCCGTTGTTATCACGGCTTCCTTTGCCACTGGAAAATTTTATAACGGGAATAATGTATTACAGCAGTGTTTAAATGCAGAAAATAAACTGTGGTGTTGCTGACCTCACCTGAATACTTCCCTGCACAACTGGAGCCATGTCAAAGTGAATTGCCATCCATTATGTGCTGTATTTCTCAGACATTGCTTGTAGACAACTTCTGATTTCCCCCTCTTTGTCCTTTTGTTGTCCTGATTGTTTTCTGAAGAGCAAGAATCTTGTTTTGTAAATACAAATGAGAAAGAGAGGAAGGCAACAATATTTTATAAAACTTCACTGAAGCACTATAAATTAGAGCAGCCAAATCCACAACCACTGTGTACATCATTTTCACTGAACTAGATTTTTATAGACACTTGCCTCAGTTTTTTTTTAGTTTTAAAACTAAGAATGTTCTATTATGTATAATGGGGTCATGCCATGTACTCTGCACTAATTTTTTTTGCATTTCTTTTCTGTTATTATGTTCTTTTTACAGTGGGGTAGGGCACGAGGAAGGTGAGGAAGGACTGTTTAATGAAATACTATTGTGGGGGCTGAATTTATGATGTGTACAAGTGTGTTCCTGCCATTCTTACTCAGAAAAAATCAGAAGCTAACACAAGTAGGAGTTTTTCTGAGTATATGGTACAGAGTCACTCTCCTATGTGTGCACACTTGGGACTCTGAGACTTTCCATAATTTATATGCTTATTGCAGCTCCTATTTTTCTTGTGGCATATCCATACTGGATGGCAAAAAAGTGAATTGTGGTTCTTTGCTTGTAGACTGATAATTGGAGGAAAAAAATAATATAAGGCAAGCTTAAAAACATTTTTGCTAATGTTCATAACTTGGAAGTGATACAGGTTTTGAAAGGCCTTTTAGTTTGATGATGAATTAAACAATTCCACTTTTTGTGATTTGTTAAGTTTGCCCCCAGATGAAAACAGCCATAAGAACTCATAAACAATTTCTGTGTTTTTGGCTGCTGTGTAAACCTGTCTCTAATTGGAATGGCCTGCACTGTTTTGTTATACAAATCACAAATGACTTAATATTTTATTTATACCTTGCTTCTGGCATCAAAACTTGTAATTCTTTTAGAAAAAAAATACAGCTTGGTGTTCAGACTTGTTTTTAAGTATTCTTTCTACCTCTGTCACTCCACTTCATACCACATGGTCTTTGTGCTAAGTTTTCAGAACAGCACATTTTTTTTGTACTCCTTTGGTTTCTGTATTCAGATACTTATGGGATATTTTAGAGCTGCTTTATTTCAGTATTTTTTAGTGGAGTATACAAGGGCCAAAAGAGGTGACAGCATCATACACAGGCAGAACAAAGATTAAAATAGCAGATTCTTTAATAGTCTATTTTAGTCACTAGTGAAAAAATGTCTTTTGGCAGAGTTTGATTTGCAGATCAGATGATCATTAGTTAGTATTTTTTCCCCTTTCGAGTTAGGTGTGATAGCATTAAATGACTCAGCTTTACTTCTTGCAAATGGATTGAACATTAGTTACTGGAGGATGGTGGAAAAGCTATTACTTTCTGCTGTGGTATTATACTAATAAATATGTTTCTTGTGTTCTGTTTACCATTTTATGACATTACATTAACAGATGATAGTGTTGCAATCCAAGAACTAAATATTTAAATATGTCTTTCTAAATACTCACACAAGACTGTTCACAATAGTATTAGAACACCTTGCAAAGGCTGCTTCTTCACATGAAGACAATTAAGCAGGTAATTATTTTCAGCTTTGTCAAAATAAACTGCAATTTGGAATCTGTGTAAGCTTATTAAAAACTCATCGTATTTTTCATTTGAAACTCAGTTTAACTGGCATTTTTCTCTTACTCATTGATGTTTGCAGCTAGTGCTGGGCTTGCCTCACCCAGTTCAAGACAAAACTTTCATTAAGAGTGAAATTGATGGGCTATTGAAATGTGTGCATTAATTTCTCTGCGGGGTAATTAGGACCAAAGTGTGTAATGAAGAGCTATATACTGCACCTGATTGCAGTCTGCTCATCCTACAGACAAAAAATACGATAGTGAAAGCTTATCAAGGTCAGGTTTTTGTTAGACCCATTTTATTGTGTCCTGATGTCAGTCCTTCTTCTCAAGTTCTGTGAAAGTGTTATATTTTATGTAGAAAGGATTTAATCAGGGGTATTCAAATCAGCACTGTTAAAGTGAAGGAGAAGGGCACCAGGCTTATTGGTGCCAGAAAATATAATTCTACTGAAAGCAGATATTAATTAGAAGTGAGTGTCTTCATCTCCAGGTTAAAGATGTAGGGAGAGCACATCTTATTGTAGTACAGCACTGCACTACAGCACAGCATTGCAACCAAACTGTGAAAATTAAAAGTGGCTACACATCCTGAGCTCTTCACTGATCCAACAAGATTTAATAAAATTTAGTAATAATTCTAATAAGATTTAATAACCTTTAATAGCTCTTAGTTGATCTGAACCAAATGCTAAACCAAAGAGGCTTTAATGACATTGTTTCCCCTACTCCCACCCCTGTTACACTCACTTTTATTATAATGGGGAGAAGAAAGGAAGTGAATTTAGACCTGAAATTTATAGTCTAATATTTATCTCATATAATGCTCACGGAAAAGTTAAAAAATTAGTAACTACTGTAGCTTTTTTTTTTTGTTTGTTTTGGAAGGAGGAAATATTTGCTTTTCCTAGCACTTAAAATAAGCATTTGGCATAAATAATATCTATTCTGATATCTCCCATAACCTCCACCTGTAAGGCATTCTGAAAGGTGAGGAAACTCATGGCTTTACTTTACAAATTAGAGAAACTCTCAGTGTGGGAAATGGGATACTGTCTCCTTTCCCTATTTTGTAAAGTAGCAAACCAAAAACAAGATTATATTTGTAAAGATCAGGAATATTTATGGGTTTCCAGAACTGACTTATTTCTATTTGTACATAGTGAGCTAATTATCTCAGTGACAGAGATATTTCTGTGTGATTTTTTCCCACTGACTCTGCAGAAAAGGGGGCTACTTTTCTCAGGGCATGGGCTCACTCCTTTTCTCTGGCATTATTTCATGCTTTAAGAAACATATTAAACTTTCAGCTTAAGCTCCTTCCTATCACAGCTAAAGCTCAGGTTGCTAGTTCCATCCTTCTTATCTTCTTTCATTTGATATAAGGGAAAAGGAGAATGAGGACACAGAGTAAAGGTTTGCTCACTGAGCTAGAGTGGCTCTGAGCCAGGTCAGGGGACAAAGGCAGGTGATAATGACTGCAGAGATTGTTTTGCTTTTCTATGTTCGCCACTGGAGCCAAGTGTATCTTAATGTAAGGTCAGTTGGGTGCAATATATTAAAATTTTCATAAATACTTGTGTTAATGCATTTACTTTTGAATATGATTTCTGCCTTTTAAATGATTACTATTAAAAGGCAAGAGAATTTCAGAAGGTGTCCTCTGATCAGTTGAGGAAGATATGGAGTTAATGTAATGTGTGTAGCAGCAGTGACAGGAACAAAATCAGAAGAGGTGCAGAAGCTGTTCGGTATTCAGAACTTGTCACAAATCTTAAAGTACTCAACAGTTTTCAACGATCAAAGAAACACACTTTATTTATAAGCATAAATGAAAGAACTATCAGTGTAGCATGAAGGCAATACTGGATAACTCATTTCTAGGCTTAAAGAACCCCCCAGAATTTTGAGGGATTATTAAATTAACAGTCTGTCTATTGCTAAATGTTCCAAGTTCACCAGATTGATGAATAGCTCTTTAATCTTATACCATTGAAGATATAACAATAGGTGATGTCAATATAGTGGTGCAGTGAGTAGTCAGAAAAAAGCTACCAGCTGTCAATTGATTTATTTACATTTTCTACCTTTTATAAGTCTGTTTGAGCCTCCTAGAAACACAGTAATTAGTTTGGTTTTCTACTGCTTTTTTCTCTTATTTGACAGACTGTTTTCTCTCAGATCCTTCTAACTCCTAGTGTGACTGAATTTAACAGCATTCTGCATCTTAAACATCCTCACTTGTACAGAGAACTCACTGATCTTGGAAAGACTTTTGGAAAAAAACAAAGCTTTTAAAATAAATAAATTGTTAAGCTCTTATTCATTGCTTTCTTATTTATTCAGAAAGAGGTTCTATTTGTAAGTTAATCTTAAATAATTCAGCAAAATATTAAAAGATAAGAATTTACATTATAGTGCTAAGATTGCAAACTTTTAAAGAATACACTGTAGATGCAGTTGTAAAATATTAAATTATTCCAGAGCAAATGTATGTTCAGGATTCTCATTAAAGATTTTAGGCTTTTTTGAGGTGATGACCTTACCAGGATTGTGGTACTGCAATGAATTTAATTGGGGAAAGAATTTGCTTTACTACTTCAAAAATAACACATCTTTCATACTGAAGTTCAATAATTCTGATTGTTGCTGCTGTATGAATAATCCAGTGCAGGGTAACAGACTTCTCATTGAAACCTAAAGTTTTCAGGAGAAAGGTCATTTGGGTCTTCTTTTTATGGAAGGATCTCATTGCTCCTGGAACTATCCCAACACAATTCAAATTTTCCTCCTTTAAATGTTTTAATTTCCTTTTTGAAAACTTTGACTGCATTCGGTTTCACTTAGGTTTTTTCATTCTTATGCCACTTATGATCTTGGTCTAATTAAACCTTACTCTTTGTTTACATGGATCACCTTGTGGTAGGTCCTAAGACAACTTCCCTCTTCTTGGAAACATCTTTTATTTGCATTTGTGTTCCTCATTCCTGCTGGCATTCATAATCAAAATAATGCCTGACAGAACCAGAAGTGGGCCTGCTTTGAACACCACATACTTCCCACATAAAAAAAAAGAACTATTAAAACTTAGTTTCATGAATCTATTTCTAAAGACACTTTGGCTCCCTGTGGAATTTTAAGGCTTTCAGAATCTGGGAGATATCAAGCCAAAACTTCTCTTTTTACCATGCCAAATATAACTACCTTAGAAATTCCTTCCGTTTTTACTGTTCAAATAATTCTAAGTGTTCTCTACATATCAGTGAAACAAACTGGAACATTTGTTTTGAGGAAAGCACAGCAGTGGGCAGTGGTTTGCAATATAGGAACCTTAAAGTCAGGTCTGTGATGTTTCTTGCTCAAAGATGTGGTCAGCAGAGTGGCACAGGGGTCTCTGCTATCCTTGATCCTGACTCCTTGAGACTTTCTGTGCAGTGCCACAGGGATGAGATGGCTGCTGCTGGGTGGCACATCCAGCACAGAGGGAATCTCACAGGCTGGGGTGCAATTCCCTGTCCCCAGCAGGGACAAGCCAAGGGGTGTCAGCTGGGGTCAGCCAAGGGTCTGCATTGCCAGGCCCATACTGGAGATTTATTAGCATTTTGCCTCTAGCATTTAACAGCAGGTCTATTTTACCACAAGATTTGACCAAGAACATGAAAAGCTTCCTGTTCATTGGCTGAAGAACTTCAGATTTCTTTTTCCACGTTAAGATCATGGACTCACTTTTCTTATCTGCATAGTCCTCTCCATTTAGGGAACATTAATTCCAGTTCTTGAAAAACAAGATCTTCTACCATCTCTAATTTTTTCCATCCCATAGTCCAAGGAAGACTTGAACCTTTGCTTTGAAGCGCTCACAACTCTAAATTGTAATGGTAGAATTTTCCACACCTATTTCTAGGTGTTCAACTTGCTGGGAAGTGTTACGTTTCCAGTTTTAAATGGGTTGATCTAACAGCTCATTTGAGGACAGTAAGTTGGCTGCACAGGCTGCCCACTGGCCTGCAGCAAGAAGTGACAACTTATGTCACTGAGGACTCCAAAGGTGTCTGCTTCTAGGAGACAGGAACATATTCATCTCCAGGCTTCATCACTTACAGAACAGCTGATGATTATGAGTGTCTTTCAAACCTCTCAGAATATTTATAAGATTAGTTTAAATACAAAAGACAGCAAACTATATTTTCATATGCACTGAGAATGATTTTCTTAGTTATGTATAATGATAAGCGTTAGATTTATATCAAGAAGTACACCTTTGACTATTTTTGTGTTTGTTTTCATGTTCTCAGTATCCTGCATTTTAAGACTGAGTTCTAGGAGTAATTAATAAATTTCTAATAAATTTATCCTAGGAAATATGAAATGCTTTTTAAAATAAAAATAAAATGCTTTTTAAAATAAAAAAATATGATTAATTGAGATAAATTTCTTTTTTGGAGATTATATGAACGTTTTTCTAGGTCCTTTTTAACCATCAAAATCCACAATTTTTTTTCTGTGTTTCAATACAAAGTTTTCTTCAAAAAAATAATTTTGTAATTTTTTTTTCTAGAAATCCATTTAAGTTTGAGAAGCAAAGTTAAAGGAATTCCTCTGAAATCGTGGAAGCAAAATGCTACAGTTGGGTGGAGTTATGGTCCACTGTAATGAGATTTCAATTCAGTGTCCTATTCAAGACAGAGGCAGTATTTGAAAAATTAGTTTTCCTAGTATGAGACTATTTTTCCTTGAATACTAGTTATGAGATCAAAGACCATTTAATATTATTTTTGCTTATTGTGCAATTTAATTGCATACTGAACTGGAAAATTCTGAATGCCAAGTGATTTTGTTTGGTTCTGAAGACTTGTAGGTATGGTACTCCTAAACATCTCTTCACAAAAGAAAAAAAAAAAAAATAAAAAGTGTTCAGTGGAATTGCTCCTTATTTTCAGTGTGATATCAAAGTATCTATACATATATATACATACACAAACATATATATGCCTGCAATATATATACTTGCAAACTCACATGTTATAAAAATTATTTACTTTATATGCAAAAGGTATTTATATCCAGCATGGGTATATTTTGTATTTTGTTTTCTAGTAAATGGACCCATGGTATCCATTCTTGATTAATTCTATTGAGATTATGACAAAAAGTGAAAGTTACTAGAAATTAATTTTCATATCAAAACAATGAAGAAATACACACATAGAATAAATTGGTAGATGGCTTGTTTCCTTGAATAGCCTGAGAGAAAAAGTGATATGAAATAAAGCATTCTTATGTATCCATTTTACACCATTTGCTGTTTTGCACTTTGTACCTCTTAAACGTGAAAACACAGAACAGATGTCTCATGAATTATGTATGTTTCATAACAGAAGACAATTGTCACATGTATTTTGATAGTGAATAATTCATAGATAATCTGCTACATCTGCAGAGGGACGGATCCACTCCTTATTGCAAGCGACACTTCGATAACGACACGACCTGGCAACGAGCACTCAGAGCCCAGAAACCAGTTGTTCCTTGGGCTGCATCCAGACCAGGGTGGGCAGCAGGGTCAGCAGGGAGGGGATTCTGCTCCTCTGCTCTGCTCTGCTGAGACCCCACCTGCAGTGCTGCAGCCAGCTCTGGGGTCCCAGCACAGGAAAAACTTGGAATTGATGGAGTGAGTCCAAGGAAGGACCACTAAGATGATGAGGGGGATGAAGCACCTCTCCTGTGATGACAGGTTAAGAGTTGGGGCTCTTCATCCTGGAGAAGAGGAGGCTCCAAGGTGGTCTTATGGCAGCCTTCCCAAACCCAAAAGGCACCTGAAAGAAAGTTGGAAAGGGACTTTTTTTACAAGGGCATTTAATGATAAGACAAAAGGTTTAAACTGAAAAAGAGTAAGTTTAGATTAGATATCAGGAAGAAATTCTTTGCAGGAAGGGTGGTGAGACACTGGGAAATGCTCCCAGAGAAGCTATGGATGCACCACTCTGGAAGTGTTCAAAACCAGTTGGATAGAGCCCTGAGCCCCCTGATGGAGTGGAAGGAGGGTTGGAACCAGGTGATCTTTAAGGTCCCTTCTGACCCAAACCATCCTCTATTTCTGTGACCCTAAAACCAAATGAAAAACCCGAACCCAAAAACACAAGTTGGTTTTGACTCGCCCTTGAGATATTTCAGGCATCAGGCCTACTAAGGATTTTGCTGTCAGAAGTTTCTGGGATGAGTAAATCTCTCTAATAAAAACGTCCAGCATTTCTTGTGCTAACTGCCAGCATAGGGATTTTTCATAGACTTTTTTTGAAAGAAGCACTTCTTTAGGAAATATAGTAGGGTGAAACATGTCAAACCTTGGACTTTAAAGAATAGACATGATATACCTCAATTTCTGGGTGTAATATGCTCAGTAGATATCCAAACAAGTTAAAAACTCATGCCACAAATGCCAGGAGAGCATTTCTATCAGTAATTTGGAAAAAAAGCCTGGTAGAATGCTTGAAACATATTTGAAATTATATTTGTCAAGTAAGGAAAATTTGAAATTGTCAGTACATTCCACTGGGAACAAGAGAAGAAACCTCCAATGTAAAAGGAAATGTGATTAAAAAAAAATCAGGAAATTAGTAGTTCATTAGAAATTAGATGTTACTATGTTGATAAATATTTTATACAGCATTCAATGTGTGTCTAAAAAAATTTATCAAATAGAGTATTATAAATCAAGGGCATTTTCATATGATCAAAAATAATTCTCACCTGAAATGAAGAACTCAAATGATTTTGTGTGCATTGAATTTACCATAATCTTTTCTCCTTGTAAGTAAAAAGGGAACAGTTGAATTCCCTAGATGTTAGACACATTTAACATCTTTTTTACTTAGCAGTGGGGACAGTTGATGTTGTGCATAGGCATGCAGTAACTTCACTAAAAGACATTGAATTTAAAAAAAAAAGCAAATGCAGACAGACAAGACTTGTTTTATTCAGTATTTGTCTCTAAGCATATTGTCTTTAAGCATTATCCAACAAGCTGAATGCCAGGAATTAAATAAAAATAAAATACATTTTCTGCAGAATGCAATTTGCGATGCAAAGTGCACAGCAATAAATTATCAGAATAATTAACTAATTTATAACGTGCATTTTTTTTTCTAATATAAGAACAAACATAGAAAATATGGTAAAACAAGGTATTAACTCAAGATTAACATTGGCTTTTCAGACAATGACTAGCATCTATAGTAAAGGCAATTTCATTATATAGAGAATTTCATCATGTACAATTTTTGGTTCTGAAATGGAGCAATAATTTGCTTATAGATATGAAAAGCAGATCATTCAGATGCCAGTATTAAATTTTGGAAAATTTAAAAGAGCTCATTAAAATTTTGGCATGTAACAAAATCAAAAAGTTTTTGAAATAAAAATGGTTTATATTCTAAGAGACTGGGTACAGTGGTTTCATATATTAAAGTAAGTTTCTATTTTTCTTTCTCTTTCAAACCTCCTATTTGAATTTTAATATCAAGTGTTCCAGGACCATTCTACTAGTAATTCCTATTACCCTTTTAGATTGAAACGTAAAATCTTCTGAATTCTACCAGTAATTTGCCAAGGTAGAAACTCCATTACATAAAGGCACAATTTCATTAAAACTTTTAAGACCTAATTGCAAATAACAGTAGGAAAAGCCATCTACATAAACAGAGTTCTGATGTTTTCTTGTCTTGCAGAGGCTGAGTGTTGCTCACAGTTTTAGTGGGAAAGACTTGGACCAGGTGGAAAATCCTCCTTAATAGTCAATCAAGCTCATATGAAAGAAATTGATGAGCAAAAAGAGGTTTTTGAGGTTCAGGGACCACAGTTACTCATATATCTCCAATGTACTTCTCTCCATTCTCCAAATCTGATCCAAAACAGAGAAAGAAGAGGATATAGAGGGGATAAATGAACCAAATGAAACAAATCCACTTAAGACTGTAGAATATTTGTGGACAAATCTAAATCCTTTAGTGTTACTGTGTTGGGATTTCTATTATCCCTGACAACTGCAGCTGGATGAAAACCAAATCAAACTAAAATTAAGTTGAATGTTTTGAAGATAAAATTGGCTGCTATATACATTGTGGAAAGTAGTTGCCAAAACAGCAAATACAAGCAGAGAACAGATAGAAAATCTGACAAATCAAACAGCAAGATGGTATGAAGTATTTGGGATGTGCATTAAAAACACTAGTTTTAAACTGGCTCGAAAGACTCTGAAGAAAAAACATTTCTTGAAGAGAAAAACCAAAAAATATTATTAGACTGAGTAATTGGGCTAAAGTAAAAAAGCTCTCACATTTTGACTCAGTGTTTGAGAATTCAGTATTCTGCAGGATGATCCAGTAAAAAACCCTAAACTTTTTGCTCCTGAAAACCTCTGGGCACTTTATTTTAATAAGCAAAAATATTTATGGTCTTCAATGACCACTGTTAATGACTTAATTATGGCTGAGACAAAAATTGTCTATGTCACACAGAAAGCCATTTTTATTTTTTGACAAGTTTCTATGCCAAATTCGTAGAAGACTCTTTTTATTAGTGTGATGGGTAAAGATGTATCCTACAAATTGAAAATTTTGGTCTTCCACAGATTTAAAGTGTTTAAGATTCTGCTTCTGATGTTCATGAACAGTGACCTCTCTACGCCACAGTGAAGGGGAAAATATCCCATCTCTCCTGTTACATACGTGCAAACGTGGTACTAAAGATCCAAAATTCATTAGGAAAAGGTTCTTTTCTTAATCTATAAATAATCTTCGTTGCATTCCAGTTCTGCTGTTACTTCTTGCTCTTTGACTGAGTACCACTGAGAAGAAAGACACTCTTACTTGCCTTTTCCTTGTCTTCTTTACTGCCACCTGTCAGATATGGTGAAGAAGAATTCCCTGGAGCTTTCTCTTCTCCAGGCTGAACAGACTCATCTTCCTCAACCTCTCCTCATATGCCAGAGGCTTCTATCCTTTAAACATCTTCCCAGCCCTTCTGGAAAGTGTTTTTCTTTTTTGTGGAGCCCAGAGTGTGTCCCAGATGTGGCTCCTCACTGTGACTGGAGAGGAAGATCCACATCCCCTGACCTGGTGGCAATGGTCTTCCTGAGGACACCTCTGGGATACAGTTGTCCTTCTTTTCCACAAGGACTCATGGATGGCTCAAATTCGCCTTGTCCCACAGGGCTTCCAAGGTTCTTTCTGCAATATGGAGTTTCACTGGAGTGGGAGATTCAAGCCCTTAAATATTTCAAAACTTGTCATGACTGAATTTTATCTACTTGTCAGTGCATTATTAAACCTCTTTCCTCTTCAAATATTTTATTACAACTATGCTTATTTTAATGGAGAATGTCTCAACTGAGTTATAAAACTAAATATCATCTCCAAGATTTTTAAGAAATTGACCATTTCCCTGAAAAATAATGTCCTTTACATTATTCTGAACTCCTAATGAACTTGTGGAGTGCAATATTATTCTCTCACTTATAGTTAGCCCATTCCAGATATTTCTTTCTTTCAGGAGTAAAAGTTGAATGATAAAAAGCAAGGAAAGGACTTGAATTCTTAAGAGAAATGTTACCTGTACTTAGAAATTGTTATTTTTTACACTACTAAATAGATACTTAATATCCAAATTATTATCCAATACCTATATTTAGATAAATGCTTAATAAAGTTAAATTAATAGCAACACACAATAAAATATAATAATCTCCAAATTAAAAATTTTCATGATTTCAAATGGAAATGTATTTTATTATATAACAATGGAAATGTATTTTTATCCATTAATATTTTGGTGCATAATAATAATTATACTACTAATATTATAATTATTATTATACACCAAATAACAATAGTATTATAGTATTATACTACTAATAGTACTACTAATCCTGATTTGATTATCAAGAATTTATAAGGAAAACAAGTTCTAATTATGGTTCCAGCTGGGGAAATAACATTCCCTTAATTTCTGTTTTGTTGTCCATTGTTAGCTGCTTTGAACAGATATAAAATAAATGCTTCACTTATGCTGAAGCCAAAGGTTGAATCCAGATATCTGCAAATAACTTCAGTTGAAATTATTTCTAGCTATGTGTTAATATATATTTATTTTCAAAAATGATAAAACCCAGTGACATTCAGCCAAGAGATTCAAAAAAATAAAGTTAGGAAAACGTTGTTTCTGCTTAGTGCTGATGTTCTCCCTGTGTAGTACCTGGAGCGCTGTATCTGGAAGTTCTGGTATTCTGGAGTGAGATGTGGATGCTGCATTTTTAGGGAGGACTATAATAAGAAAAAAACCAGTATGGGAACAGGGACTAGAAAGAAAAGTGTCTTTTTTATTTTGCATTTTTTCTGTTTGTCCTTATTTACAAAAAAGACGAAGGGTTATCAGGCTGTTACAGGTTTTCTTGCTGGTTTTGCAGCTTTCTGAAAAGAATTCTAATATTCTCATATATAAATCATATAAACTTGAGTTATCAATTTAATGCACACTATTCATATAGAATATGCATAGAAGCCACAGACTGTGATTTGAATACGGATGTATTTGATGAAATCACAAATTGTTTTCAGAAAATCAGATCGCTTCTCAGAATGAAAAACAATGGTAATATTTTCTTCTTAAACAAGTAGGATTTTGTTAATTATTAGAGAATGTCCCATAATTTTTGTATTTCTTCAGGAGATGAGTGTTATGTCAAAATTTAGGTGATCACTTATTTACTAGTGTGTATGTAGGATAGATGGTAGAAAAGTTCTATTTTCTAATTTAGAATACAGATACTAGTTGAAATTTCAAAATTACTTGTGATAAAAAATCCCAAACAACATGAATACTTGTAACAATAGCTGTCAAAAACATAGATTAAAAAAAAATAACTATTTTTTGCCACTCTTTCCCTTCCTGTTGTTTCTGTTTGGGCTTTTGGCATTCAGAACAAAAAGTTGTACCTGTATTTTGCGGTTAATGAGATAATACAGCTGTGAACTCTAGAAGAAGTGGTGCAAACATAGGATATGGTGAAGTGTCAAAGTTGTTATCATTAATTTGGCACTTAGGGAACGGAGATATTTTCACAACCTGAATAACAAAAAGGTCAGAGGAAAGAATAGTGAGAACGACCCTTACAGAACTATCTGATTTTTTTTTTACTTATAGCACAGTAATGATGCCACTTACTCAGACAATGCCTAAAAAATGGGAATGAATTATTCTTTCTAGAAGTACTTTCTGAACTTCAAAAGACAAAATGCAGCCAGTTTCCATGTTTCTAAACAGATGAAATGCAAATATCTCATGGTATCCTTTCCTCACTTTTCAGATTACTGTTTCTAGGTATTTGCCATTGTAATGAGAATGCTGGAGCTTGGCAGTGTGCCATGAAAATGCAATAGAATATATTGTAATTGCTTTTATGGGAATAACAGCCATCAAGATGAAAAATATACTTTGAGTCTACTAAAAGTTGGGGCAACATTAAGTTCTTTCTCTCTTTTTCCTGTCTGTTTCTCCTTCCAGCTCATTTTTGGGACAAGAAACTAATTTGTCATCCAGACAGAACTGTTTCCTAAAAACATGCTCCATGTAATGAGGTGAGGCATTGCAATGCCAACATTAGATTTCAGTTGCATCCTTTTGACACTATTTGTTGCATTACACTTTTTTTTCCAACACCTTTATTTCAATAATTCTTTCTTTAGCCTTTCATGCACCGTTCAGAATCCTGCCCATGTGCTATACCATAAGTAAATCAGATGCAGACACACTAATTTATAGATTTCCATTTTTCTTTTCAAATTCTTTTAAGACATTTAAAGAATTCTAGCTGTGAAAGTGAACAAAACAGTTAGAGGTTCCTATTCTATTTTAGTACATGTTATAGGAGTCCATAAGATGCATTGTTTAAAGAGCATTTGAACCATGAGAGTCAGATACATGAAGATACAAATTAGATAAATATTCAGATTAGCTGCAACTAGGTCATATTGTCAGCTGGTAGACCAAAGAACCACTGTGGTCCAACTTAGCTATTTATTGTCCTTAAATTTTAGGCAGCTTTGATATCTTGTCCCATACTCTGGCCATGTTTTAAATAACAACATAGGTTAGCAATGAAATAATTTTCAAAAAAAAAGCACTGCCCAGAGTTACCATGATTTTTTTTTTTTTTTTACAAAAATCTAAGGCAAATCCCCTATTAGTCTCAGGGCTTGTCTGGCCTGCAGAAGATAAGATCTTGGAAGGGAACTAAGAGAACAGCTGCATGCCCATGTCTATCTGGAGGTTATCAAGAACATGGGATCAAGCTCCTCACAGGTTTTTTTTTGGGTGGGAGGACGAGACAGTAAACACTGCAATGAGATTCCCACTGGATAGAAGGAACACCTGTTTTGTTATGAGAGAGTCAGACACACGAAGTTGCCCAGAGAGGTTATGAAATCACCTTCTTTGGAGGTTTTTGAGACCTGGAAGAATAAAGCCCTGAGCATTCTGATCTTATAGCTGACCCCATTTAAAGCAAGAGGTTGGATGAGAGAACTTTTGAGCTCCGTTTTGAAATGGCTTATCCTGTGATCCTAGATCCTGTAATAGGTAATTTCTAAAGCAGGAAACTGCTCACAGAAAGAATTTTCCATAATAAAAGAAAAAAAAATAAAAAGAGAAAGAAAAAACAAGTCTTAAATTTTATAAATTCTCAAAAGATTTTCTGAAATTATTCTACACAAAGATAGGTTTTAATATTAATATTAATATTAATATTAATATAGACTGTATTTTTCCCCATTTAGAAATCTTCACCCTTCTCTCAACAGGAAATCTAATGGAACAATTAATTTTTAAATGCTGAAATTAAAAAAACTCCTGGTTTTCCTTGCTAATTAGACCCTCAGTAATATATCCCATATATATAATATATATATATATATTTTTTTTTTTTTTTTGTGGGAAAGAAATTTAATTTTTTTTTCTGACTGTAATAGTTCATCTTCTAAAGGTTACCTTTACCTTCAAACCTTGCCTTGCTTATGTCCCCAGACAATCATGGGTATGGATACAAAACCACGAGCATGACTTGTTTCTTCTAAGTTCAAAGACTGTTTGTTATGATATTTTGAAATGCAAAGATTCAGTTTCAAGGCTTCTGCTTGATTATTTTAATAAAATATAAGGACACAATTCATTAATCAGTCACGTACCAGACAATGCATAGTTTTACATCTGGCATTTGCTACCACACACCTCAAAAGCAAATAATTGGGTTTTTTTAGCTTTTGGTATTCTTGAAAGTGCCTTTCTAACTGGGGGGAATTCCAGTTCTCCACGAGGGAGAAATTTCATAGTTGAAGGAACAAAAACAAAGTTGGCAGGAATGAATAATTAAAAAACCCCAAAACCCTCTACCCTAATTAGGTAGTGCATATTGTCTTCTTAACTTTGTAGAAATTTAAAATTCAGGTTGTGAAGTGTAGGCTAAACACAGTTTGGTTGCATAAACAGAGTAAATGTTGCAGCCTGCTACATCCAGAGCATTGGCTGGAAGCCCTGTGGTAAACTCCCTCAGTTAAAAGTCTGACGGGGAGAAGATAGGAAAAAAAAAATAGAGGTAATCTCCTTTTTGTTTTCAACATAACATAAGAACATCTGTGCTGGGTCAGATCAGTGATTCTGCTTTAGAGAGTGGTCAGTAATAGCAATGGAGAGTAAGAGACAGAGAAATTCTAAAATATATTGTCTTTTTTTTCTTGCATTTATGTTTCCTGGCAATAACTGGGGCAGAGCATTCCTGTCTCAGAGAGTTGCTTCTATCTAGATCACTGCATTTAGCAACCAACAATAAATCTTTTCTTTTGAACACATTTAAATTTTTGCACACAAAAAGTTTTTGTGGCAATAAATTGTTTTTTTTAAAATATATAAAAAATGATGCCATTAGCATCCAGAAATATTTACTTTAAATCTGGGCCTGCAAATTTAAATAAACTCTTCTCCTAATCAGTAACTTTTATAGTAATGACATGCTTAAAAAATGCTGTCTCATCACCTTTGATAATTTCTACTGAGATCCAAACCCTAAACTGAGTTTTTCTGTAGCATCAGAAGCAAAAATCTCTTCCTCGAGTGTTTTATTTAGCGGATGCAATACCTTTTTCAGTTTTCTCCACTAGTTTCAGCCCATTATGAAAGAATTAAGATTCTTCTGCTGCTCATAAGAGCAAGAGGACAGCATTAGTAGTGTAGAGCACTGCACTTGGATCATTCACTTACCCTCTGTACAACACACCCTGCCTCACACATGGGAGTAGAGGTCCTGGATACCCAAAAAGTTCATGTAGCATCATGCAGCTGTAGTTGCTGGTGTTCAAAACCAGTCTTATCACTGGTCTGTTGTCTAGATTTACATGCATCTGGTTAAGGTTCAGAGATCCCTTTGAATTTTTTTACTTAACATCAGCAGTGCCTCATGGGATGGAAAGAAAAAAAAAAAAAAGAATAGACCTTCTCATAAGTCACTGTGATATCTAGTCACAAAAAATGAGAGGTAAGAGCTTGACATTGCAGCTATTATTCCATTAAATTATTGTCAGAGGAATCTCCTTACTGAGCACTCAACACGGGTTTTTGCTTTTCTGTAGCAACATTTCTCCTGTATGTGTAATTACAGAGTGATTATCTCAGTTTAACTCGTATCTAATTATGTAAATAAGCATATATGCCCTCAAACTGCTTTTTGCATACTGCTCTGACCTAGGAATCATGCCTTTACTCGCTCTTATTCATGTCTTAGAGGTGTTGGCCCAAATCTTCTTTACATGAAAGTTTATAAAGGAAGATTGCATAGAAGTCAAATTATTTTTAAGCCCATTTTTTTAATGTTCTCTCAAACGTGAATTATGGGCAAATCAAAAGGGATGAAGGCGGGAAGACTGTGATTGCTGCATTGCTAAAACTTTTTTATTTCTGTACTGGAATTCAAACATACCTCCTGGAATTTTATGAAAACTGACATATAACAAAGGAGAGACACAAATATTTTTCTTGTTTGGTGGGTAAGAAGTTTGCATGTTGAGACAAAAGTTTTTGCTTGCATGAGAACATTTTTTCATCCAGAAATCATACCAAACCAGACTGTTCCTGTTGGTCATTCTCTCCACAGACCACTAACTACGTTGTCTTTCTTTCTGTGTGTTTCAGTTTCTGATTTTTTTTTCTGTTAAATTTTTAGCAAGTCTAGTCATCCCTCTTGCTTTTTTTGTCTCTTCTTTATCTTTTTTCTATCCCTCACAGATGAAGATTCCTCAGCAATGCTTTTTCAAAAATTCTTTCTGAGAAACACGTGACCTCACTGATAAAGAAAATACTATCCAAGTGTCTCAACCATTTCTTAATATTGAGTATTAAACAGATATGTGGCAGGCCTGGGTGATTAAGAATATCTAACACAGTTCTGATGTTCAACAATTTAATTAATAATTCTAATTAATAAAGCCCATTCTGTGATTTGGAATCAAGTATTCACATAAGCCTTAACTACTTAAGACAGCAGAAAGCAATAATTTACAATACTCCCAAAAGTCACTCTGCTTCTCGGAATCACAGACTCACAGTCAGGTTTGGAAAGTGCCTCTTGGGACCATCCAGTTGAGCACTGTCCTCAAAGGATGAGTAATTACAGTAGGTTGCTCATGGCTGTGTCTTATTGCATTTTTAATACCTCCAAGGATAGAGACTCCACAGCATCTCTGGGCAACCTGTTCAAGTGTTCAGCTGTACCCACAGTTAAAAAAGAAATCTTATTTCTTATTTATGTTTAGATAAAATTTCCTATATTCTGCTTTGAGCTCATTTCCTCTTGTCCCCTCACCAGGTACCACTGAGAAAACTCCATTTTTTTAATTGATGCCCATCAGATAAACAGTGTTAGGACTCACAGCCTTTTATTCTCCAAGCTGAACAATTCCAGCTCTTTCAGGCTTTCCTCCTATGACAGGTTCCTTGATTATCTTCATGGCCCATTTTTGGACTAATTCAAATGAATCTGTGCCTTTTCTGTACTGGAAATCCCAGAAGAGGACTCAGAACTCCAGATGTGTCTCACCAGTGTTGAAGAGAGGGCATCACCTCCCAAAAGAGGTGTCGAGGGATCGCATCCCTCGACCCAGAGCTGGTGATGTTCTTGCTAATGCTACCATATGCCATTGGACCCCTCTGCCACAAGGGCACACTGCTGGCCAGGCTCAACTTGTCTGCCAGAATGCCCAGGACCTTCTTTGCAGAAGAGCTTTTCAGTTTTTTGGTCCCCATCCTGTGTTGACACCTGTGGTTGTTCCTCCCCAGTGCAGGACTTTGTGTTTCCTTTTCTAGAATCTCGTGGGTATTGTTGGGTTATGAACTTTGTAAGAATGTCAGGTCATTTCTGCAGTTTATAATAGTATATGTTAATAGTTGTGAAAAATCCCCCCTCCAAGTGGCTGGCTGAAAACAAAAACAGTGATCAGAAACCTTTACCAAGAATAAAACAAAATGCCAGAAAAAAAAAAAAAAAAAGTGGAGGAGGAGTACTAGTATCCTCATAATCAGTGAGATTCCAGTCCTCTAAAAGTTGTTCAAGTTATTCATTTGAGAAGCAATACTGCTTGAATAAGTAGAGTTTTTCCACAGGAAATAATCAAATCAGAAATCAAAAATTTTACCAGGGGGTACTCAGTGAAGACTGACAAATACGTTTTATAATCCCATGAAAAGTTGCATTTATACTGCCATATTACAATTTGCAATTTTCTAAACCAGATTCTCTTGCCAGTACTCAGCTTGGCTAATATTTGTCCCACAAACTGGCAAGCAAATGAGTTCAAAACAAAGCAGTTAAAGAAACTACTTATAAATCAGTTAATCTGTTTAAGTGCAGCTTGAAAAAAAAAACAATAACCATAATCTATGGTTCAGATGGAGCACAGGTTTGCAGCAAGCAAATTATCTCTTTCTTCATCTGCCACATGGAACACCTGTGTATTTTAGCATATGAATCCTTGCTGAAATGAAAAGGCTGAACTTAGCATGCAACATCACCTCCCAGTTCTGTTCCTCTCCAAGATATCCTCAGATATCACTGGATTGCTTCCTACTTCTCTAGACACACTATGACTTGGTTCATCCAAAAATCTTTGGCATTTTACCCAGCTCTGTGTGGTCTTGAAATTCCTGGTGTGGTCCTCCAGCAGACAATATCCAGAATATTTGTTGTCTGAGTTGTAGGTTTTGATACAGATTTGTAAAATGAGCAGTGCTTTCGTTTTGGTTCTGATTCAAAAATTTCGGTTGTTTCATTAAGATTTATAATTTGTTTTTCTTAGTCACAAATCCACACATAAGTATTTCACAGAATTGGTTCAGAATTTCATGCAGGGCTGATTTTTCATGACTGCTATGAAAAATTACATTCCTGTAGATGGATATCTGTTTATTTTCACACTCTCACCTTTATTTCTTTAATCTCTGTGATTTCTAGATGCCTTAGGGGTTGGATGATAAAGTAGGTGATCTTTCTCAGTTATTTTCAATGTGTGCATATGACACATTTTTTATGATGATGTCACTGTATTTAGAAGGTCATAAACTATCAAAAGCCACAATGAAACTTCACTGTAAAAATAATTCACGAAAGAACAAAGCTTTCAGAGTATACTCAATTATAAATTAAATAAATAGGTAAGACTTAGGACTTATTTGCAATAGTATTTGGCATTTTGTCTTAAATTTTCATTCCCTGAGAAAGTTCTTATAGCAAGAATAGTTTTCCTTGAGTTTTCTGAATTCTAAAGGCAAAATCAGGAAGAAATTGTTTTAATATTGCTCAGTTTTAACTAAAAGGCTTTAGCCATTTCAAATCAAATAATTTAAATAATAATTCAAAAACTTTTAAAAATGGAAATGTTCTTGTTATGCAGATGGCACAGACATAAACAAGAATTATATCAGCCACTTTTTTACCATGAACAGATATGATATAATATAATACAAGATTGTAAATATTCTTCACCAAAGACAGACTTCATGGCCTGTATTTTTGGGCCAGAAAATAAAAAGTTGTCTTGGCTGTCAAATAAAACATGGAGAAAATATTTTATGATCCTAGCAGTGTCCCTTGAAGAGAAGGACTTCCTCATGCCAGCTGGAGCCATTCAAAATCCAAAAACGAAGTAAAACATATCCTGGATGGATTTCATTATCAAATACAAGTTTGATGGATTTTTTTTTTTTTCATTTTTAATGAATTAAAATCGAGTGAAAACCAACATGTTTGGATGATAAGGTAGGACCTGAGCATGGAAATCATTGGTGCCTTTTGTAAAAATTCGAGGCTGACCTGAGTTTTTAAATTTTTATACATAAAATCTTCTAAGAAAACTTCCGTGCAATTTTAGTGTAGTTTGATAAATATAGAAACATTTTCATTGGACTTCTATATATAGACATGCAATCTGATGTTATTACTGGTTTTTTTTGCTTATATTGTTGATGAAACCAAGATGTCTGGTGAAAATACACTCACATATATTAAGGAATGCTGAGGTTCATGATCTACCTTCTTAAGATTAAGAAAAATAGCTGTTTTTACTTTAGTGTGAACAGTTAGATGTTCCTTTATCCATGAAAAGCTTGTATAAAAAATAGGATACAAACCTTTTTCTTTTTAATAAGCAAGACTATATAGAAATTTTAGGTTAATCTTTTTACATATTTCAAAAAAATTTAAGCAGTGAAACCTAAGTGGAAATGAAAATTACAATGCTAATGCTAATTGTAATTTTAGTTTGGTGCCTTATTTTAAAAGTCATTTGACTTTCAAGGTGCAATCACTCAGTTACTTAAAAGAATTTGACGGGAACTTTTACTTTTTAGAGAAGTTATAGTGGTTTCTTTCTCAATGCCAAACATAAGTTTCTCCCCAAAACACAAAAGCAGGCTGGGCAATAACTTCTGCTAGGAATTTTTTGCATGTAAAGATTTGACTGTGAATGAAGCAGGAGGGAGCAAGGGCTCTAGAAACACCCATTCAAAACAGAGCAGATGGAGCTGTAAGAAAAAGGACTCCATGTCGACTTTTCCAAATCCTATGTCCAAAGAAACAAGACTTGGTGCATTTTCTATGAATAAAAGGAATGATCTAAACCTGCTACTGCTTCCCCTGTCCATCTGGAATACCACACATGTCACTAACACTGCCTAGTTAGATGTTTCCAGAGAGATAAGAGTAGTGATGAATGTGGTGGGGAAGGAGAATGAAACAATAAAGTTCAGAGATATGGTCCACTGCTTCAGGCTGGGATGTTTTAGAAAACAGAGTGGTTTGGAATGAACCACCAGTCTAAGTCAGCACTGCAAACCGCACACATCTGAAAGAGTAAATAACACACAGCAGCATGTTTGAGCTGTGTCCTCTCAAGGACTACCATAATGTAAAGATCAACACGTACATACTTCATTGCTAGTATTCTCTTTTGCCTGTTTTCTAGATAAAATTCACTGATTAGAGACATAAAACTTAATTGTTTTTCTTGGAACAGGATGTTTTTTCATAGTATGTAGTCTTTGCTTAAACTACTTTTCAAACAATGGAATGTAGAGGGGAAGCCAAAGGAGGAGCAGCTGAGGTCACTTGGTGACCAGTGGCAGGACCTAAGGAAAACACATGAAGCTTTGCCAGGGAAGGTTTAGGTTGGATACTAAAACCAGGTTTTTCACCCAGAGGGTGGTTGAGCACTGCAACATCTTCCTCAGAGAAGTGGCCATAGCACCAAGCCTGACAGAATCCAAGAAGCATTTGGAAAATGCTCTCAGGTACATGGTGTGACCCTCCTGGGGCTGTCCCGTGCAGAGCCAGGAGTTGAACTCACTGATTTCTGGTGGACCCTTCCAACCCAGCCTATTCTATGGTCCTATGATAATAATTAATATGAAGACAATAACAATAAAGGGGGTTAGATATAGGACAATCAGAAATGACATCAGCTATGTTGGTCAGCTCCCTTCCTCCAATGCCTAATTAATTTTTTATAGATGGGTAAATCAATTGCATGACAGCTGTATGATTTAGCTCAAAAAGAGATTTTTCAGATAGGTTAACCAGACCCTGGAGCTTTTCTTCAGGCTAATTACCTGAGAAGTAGAATGGCTTTGCTGCTTGAATTTAAAAGGACTTCTGAATACTTTCTCTGCATATGAGGAACAAACAGATATTGCATGTGCAAGACATAAAAGTGATAAAATACATATATATATATATATATTTATATATATATATGTATTTAATACATATATATATATGTATTAAATACATTTGTATATGTATATATGTATATATATATGTATATATATGTGTATATATATATACATACATATATACACACATATATATGTGTATATATATGTATTTAATATTATATATAAATATATATATTTATATTTATATTATATATAAAATATTAAATATTTATATTATATATATAAATCTATAAAACATTAATATTTATATTAAATATATAAATCTAAATATATAAATATATAAAGTCATTCTAAATAATGACTCAAGCAATCTATTGAAGAAGAGATCTAAACTATATCAATATGCTAAGATATCAGGTGGACAGCATTAATATCATATACAAAAGTCTCACCTCCTTTCTCAAGGCTTGTACAACAGCTGGAAGAGTAGATGGAAGGAATCCATATACAGAGATCAAAAGACAGATACATTGCTTTTGAATTATTGCTCTATTATCTTTTATTCCTTTGGATACTTTACTAATGATTTTATCTTTTTGACAATCAAGAAACTATTCTTTTGTTCATTCAGGCATAGTTTTAACAAAGCTATCTATAATCAGAGGAAGATAATGACTTTAACTGGCTACAGAGAAGGAATAATAACATTCAAGCTATAAAACCCAAAGATATCATTCCTTCAGCTTGTGGTCTGGTGTTCAAGGTACCATATGCAGCTTCAGCTGAAAAATCCTAAATTTTCTAGACTGAAAGACTAAATGCTTTCATCATCTTAGTGCTTTAACTTGACTTCCTTTCCCTTTTTATACTGCTCTTTAAGGTAATGTTTTTGTTGCAGTTTTATAGAATTATGGTGGGTTTTGTCCTAGCACAGGTCATTTTTATAGTTCTATTGCTATTGGAATATTGTTCTGACTGTGATGGCTGCACTCCTAATATATGAATCTTGCTTCTTTCCAATTACTTGAAAGCTCAAACTACAGACAGGTACAGAAGCATCTACAGAATCATTATTCTCAGGTTATGGTCTTTTGAGACAGAGAAAATAATCATGCTTTGATTTAGAGTGATTTGACTTGGAGTGAAGCTTTAGAGCATTCCTGTGTTTCTCTACTCCTATGCTGGAAATTGATATCCAAGAGAAAACTCCTAGCTAAAAGTATACTCACAACCACCCCAACCCTTTGACAAAGCCACTAGAGCAGAATGTTGAAGTTCCTGGTGTGTTTCACTTGCAGTATTTGTCGGGGGGGTTTCCTCACCCGAGCTTTAGGTGGTTTAAAGTCCTTGGCCCTCTAAAAAGCCCCGAGTCGCGTCCGTGTAAAAAAGCAGAGTCCTCAAGGTTTGTTTTCAGGTTTCTCGTGGTGTTTATTATTTGGTGTCTCAGAATTTTCTCTGCTCCCAGCCGAGGTCTGGACAGCAGCTGGGACACGAGGGGACTGCCCACGATGGGATGTCCCCTAACATTTATACAGATAATTACGTACTAGTTATTTACTATTTTGTGCCAATGCCCAGTGCCCACACCAGAAGTGACATTCTACTTTGATCCAATCTACTCTAACTACTTTGTGCCATCACCGCCCCAAAAAATGGAGGACGAGGAAGAAGGAGAAGTACATAAGGTACCACCCAAATTCCACCCTCTTGTCCCCATTTACTTCTATTCTAAAAATTCTAAAACTATTAAATTCTACATCATCTACTGTGCTAAACTACAATTTTCACATCCTGGGAGTTTGTAATTACTTCTGCAATGTTGAAAGCTTTTCCCATGGACCAGAATCAAACCCAGTGTTTTCCTGGGCTCTGTGCCAAGGTCTCCAAGCCCCCTCGACCATCTCCACACCCCCCTGTCCAGGCTCAAACTCCTTTCCTCAGGTCCCAGGCCATCCAAGGGGATGTCCTGGACTCCAACAGTATTCATTTCCACATAAAGTAATTGACTTATTAAAAGGTGTTGTTCATCACAAGACAGTGTCAAATAATCCCGTGGTTTTGATTGCAAGAAATACCACTTGTCTTGATTGCTGCAGATCAGCTCCATTTCCTTAGAAGGGAAGAGCTCAGGTTGATAAAAAAGAGTAACTGGCACACAAGTGAGTGCTGTAATAAATTTAGAGTAATGCTGGTGACAGTGGCCTGGGGAAACATATCCACATTTGCAAGATTGATGTCTTCATTACTTTCAACCTGTACAATACTACAGCAATATAAAATATTCTCCTCAGGTTCTTCCAATTATTGGTATATCAGTTGTAACTTTACAGTTTTTACAATGAGTTTCATAAGCATTTATATTCTTCATAATACAAATTTATATCTTTCATGACCAGCTCAAATAATTACCTGCTTTTATTAACTTATAGCAACTTGGGTTGACAAAGGGATAATTTTTACATTTTTCACTTTTCTGAATGTTTCCTGTTGGATTGTTGCAGCTTGCTTGAGATTTCTCTGTATTCTGTGATGGAGCATATATATGTTTTTATGCTGACCAAAATAGTTAGAAAATGTTTAACTCTATTTAGCTCTTTCTGTGCTAAAACTAAAATAATGTCCCCGGAGTGCAAAGCACATTACATTCTGAACAGTAGGTATGTTTGATGTCTTCCTCTCAAGGAAAAGCAACAGAGCATAACCTGAAGCATTATGACTAAAATATTTGTTTGGCAGAAGCATCAGTTCATCTTGCCTTATATCAATATCACAGAACCATAGGCATTTGAAGTACAAGAAATTAATTTGTTCCCCACCCAGAGTGCATTCTTAAAATGTCTGATGTTATAGAAAATAAAGCGTCAGCCAAAGAAAAATAAATTGTATAAAGACCTAATAGGCTTCCAGAATGACTGAATTGTGACACTACAGTTTACACAGACATTAAATATTTTTTGCACAGTATGGTGCAAACCTGAAATCCTTTGAAATTATGAAGATCTTTTAAGACAGATCAATATCAAGTGGATAAGCTAAAACAGAATAGAAAAGGAATAGAAAAGATCAGAAGAGAATACAGTGCAATTTATTTTTTAGGGCACCTCTTATATGCTGAGTACCTTGAATTTCTTTACAAAGTAATGAATTAACTATTTGACTTTCAGCAAAGCAACCATTATGAAAGGAGAAGATCTGTGCCAGCATTTCAGACAAGTCCCAGCAAGCTTTTTGAGTTTCAAACCTAGTTGTTAGGCCATGCTGTTTGTATTCTGCAGTAATTGTGCTTGAAAGGTTGCAGGTGCAAGTAAATAATAAAAAATATCCCAGTAAACTTTTATTATTAAGTACTGATTTTTTTCATTGTTGAATTTATAAATATATGGAGGTGCAAGCTTATCCTTGGAACTCAGTAGTTTAATTAGCTCGGGATTTTTGAAGGGGCTTTTTTTTTTCTTTTTTTCTTTTCTTTTCTTTTCTTTGTTTGTTTACTTGTATTTTCTTTGTTTTAGAAAAGGCAGGGTAAAACTAAAATTAAGATAGAGGGCCTTTATGGGTGCTTTGGTGACGTGGAAGTGATGTATCAGAGGAAGGAGCAAGTCTTAAAATTCAAATTGAAATAATCAAAGGCTAAGAAAGAGCTGAAAGAGGGGAAGAAGCTGCAATATTTCATCTCCTCCTGTTTTCATTCCAAAGTTATGGAACGAGCCCAGAGGATGATGAACAAGTTTGAAAACATGTATCAGGCACAGAAGATACTAAAACTGTTGTTCAGGGTTTGATTGATCTGCTTATCTACATTAAGTCTGCACCAGGAATGAGTATATAAATTTCTCTTGTTTATCCAGTTAGGAAACAAGAAATGGTTCAGGGTTTGATAAAGCTTCTAAAAAAAAAAAAAGAAAGATGTTATTTCCTTTTACAACAAATCTTGAATTAGATTTTCCTAATACTCAAACAAAAGCATGAAAGAAGATAAAAAAGGAACAAGAAGTTGTTACAGCCATTCAAACCAGAAACCTGTCTTGGTCTTAGGAAAAAAGAGTAATTGTCAATACTGCTTTCTTAACAGGGAGCTAAACAAAGAGCAAAGCTTGAGTTTTAGAGTCATGTAAATGCAATGACATTATAGGAATAGGAAAATCTATCAAAAGAATGTTTTTAAAATTAGTAAAGCATGAAAGTATAATCTGCAGAGTTTAACAGACCTTAAAACACTCAATCAAAATACCTCTCCTAGTGACATTTCACTTCATCTCTGCACAGTAAATTTTAGGTATCTACCAGAGAGAATCTTCAAAGAGAAAAAATAATATAGCAGCCAACACATAAAGAAGTTCTAAGTTTTTTAAAGTATTACCATTCAATCTGCCTGCTCAAAAATTCAGGAAGGTGTGCATGTAATAGATACTCTATTCTCAGTGTAAAGGCAAATGATTACTGCAGGTGGTCCAACATGTAAAATTCTGCATGTAGATTTTTTTATCAGTGGTTAATGTAACCTCAGAAGTGTCTCAAAATTTGCTATTTCTAGAGACTGAAGCATGCAAAGCAAATGATGCAAATTCATATGAATATAGAAGTGCAAGCCTTTTAATTCTTTAAAAACTTAGAAGCTAAAAAGTGGTTTATAGATATGTTATCACTTAACTCTCTAATCTCTTAATCTCTGTGTGTAACTGCCTGATGCTTTAAAGCAACACAAAGTAATATTTTAAAATTGATGCTTTAGACTTCCTCCAGAAAACACAGAAATAACACCACAGTGACACTTGTTGAGTTAGACTACAGAGGAAAAGTCCTCAGATACAATGAAATTATAGCTCAACACGAGCCTCTGAGAACATCCCTTGAGCTGTGACTTGTGCAAGGGGAAAGGCCATTATGCTTCTGCTCAAGAATTGAAGAAAAAAACTCTGGTTCTCAGAAAAAAAAGGAGGAAAAAAGTGGGAAAAAAGTGGAAAAAAAAGTGGAAAAAAGTGGAAAAAGAAAAAGTGGAAAAAAAAGTGGAAAAAAATGGAAAAAAGTGGAATAAAGTGGAAAAAAGTGGAAAAAAATGGAAAAAAATGGAAAAAAGTGGAATAAAGTGAAAAAAAGTGGAAAAGCTTCCTACCCCAGCACCCCTTACCCCTCTCAGGGTAAGCCAAATGAACTTTTAGCTGGGCATTCCTGACTTCTTCCTTCAGCCTGATGCAGCCAGGCCATAAAAAAGCTGGAGAAAATGCATTTGGAACATGGATTCATGGATCCAACTCCCAGCTGGCTGCCACTGGGGCTGCAGCACTGCCAGCTCTGCTGGCACATCCAGGGAAATACCTTTTCACATCAGCTAGGGAGAACAAATTGGAGTGCAATAACTTAGAAACACAGGATCTATTGGAAAGATACAGTTGTTGTTACTGTGGTGTTGTAGGACTGTTCTTTTAGTAAAATATTTCATGCCCAAGGAACAACTTCTTAAATATCCTGGTTGATTGAGCTTTATAAGTTCTTTCAATTTTTCCCTTCAAACATCATTAATTTTAAGGTGTTTTATTATACAGTTTTATAAAGTCCCAGGGAAGATGGCAACAATATTTCTGAGTGTTTTGGGTTTTTAGCTCCTGAATGATGGAAAGCAGCAATGAAAAAGAAATAGATTGACACCTCTGCATTGGTTACAGAGCAGCTATCAACCAGCTTACAGATTTAAGGATGATTTTGCTGCTATTAAAATAAATTTAAAATTATAGGTGATTTTCAATTATATTTAGAACCTAAAAATTAATGTTGGAGCAACGAGAATTTACTTTTGCAGAGAAAAAGTTCTGTCTTTATGGAAGATTCCTACTGAACTAAATACCTGCTGTCTGAACCTGCATCTAGATTTTAATAGGAATTGTATGGTGGTCAGAATTCAATGGGTTAACTAAAATCATACTAGAAAATGAAGCACTGTTTTAGCAAATGTCATAATTTTTTGGCTGATTTGTATAGGATCAAATTCTGTTTCTAGAGAGTAGAATTTTCTTTTACCTTTGTACTTTCATGCAGGCTGTCTAAAATGAAAAGAGACAAATATTAACTCCCCCAACACATTTTTCTAGTGCTACCAATATTTCTACTGTAAAGTATTTCTGTGATGTTCTATTTTTTTTTTTTTTGTTATTTCTATTTTTCTATTTAAGCTGCAAAGTAATAAATAATCTTTTCCTTTCTTTTTGCTTGCCACTCTTGTTCAGAAAGACACATAAATATTGAATTGTTTTGATGTTTTACAAGAGCGAAATGGGATTTCCATCACTAATTACAATGTTTCTCATTCTTTCTATTGTAACTGTTTTGAATCTCTGATTGATGAATTTTTTTTTTCATGTTTGAAGCTAATATGTTTAACTATTGTAAAAAGGCTGAATAGTCCGAACAAATAGACAATAGAACTGTCACAACCTGCCCCACAGTAGGTTTCACACCACCAATTTTCCTTAAACCTGATGCTAAACTATCCCAAGAGCTTGTTGAAGGAATGGCTTCATTATACTGACTAGCTGCACTCTGATTATTGAGTGAATTGCACAGGAAATAAGAAATTTGGAGAATTCTGGGCAGGTATGTACAAGAGCTTTTAATAATATCAGTTATTATATAATTTAAACAGCAAGGATGAGAACTGGGTGCATTTCCTGAAGAATAATAAATAATGGAAACCTTTAATGACCTGAGGTAAATATGAGGCACTTCAATACCAAATGGTCATTAATTCCTTAAGAAACGCAGAAACAGAAGATGCTTGTGACTTTCACAACATAAATGCAGTGACTAGAAAGAATTCTAGATATTCTCCCTCCTTCTTCCCTTTCATAATTTCTGCTACATGTACAGGATACCAAGCACTTTCACTTGGTCATATCTATGTCCTGTGTTTTTAATCATACAAAAAGGTGCTTTACTTTTTTCAGCATCTCTTTCTAAAACTAGCATACATGCTTTATTATCATATTCCCATTGTCTAAGCGAAGAAGTCTTTGTCTCATAAATTTATGGCAATTTATAGACAACATTTAACATTGATAAATAATGTCTGTTGTTGTTCTGGTTTAAAATTGTCCTGGTAGCCATGTAGATTGTTTGGACTAGAACAATTATTATGTAATACATTTCTGTACATTTGAAAAGGAGCCTCATGTTCTTGTATCAGAAATTACTCAAGGTTGAACTTATTTTTTTAATATAAACAGCATGGAAAAGTCTTTTTGTTTTAATAACTGGAACATAAAATTATAAAATTGTTTTACAGAAACAGAAAATTGACTAGCTCAGAGCTTTTCTATTTTTTACAGAACTTGATAGCATTAAATGATATTCTACATAGTCTAGAATAATTAAATAAGGTTTTAAGGAGAAGGTGTTATTATACAGCATTTTATACATGTAGTCCAATTGCTGTGCTGATGTCAAGGTTGTGGGTTTGATCCCTGTATGGGCCATTCAAGAACATGTTAGATTTAATGATCCTTGTGGGTTTCCAGAATAGTCTGTGATTCTGTGATTGCATGCCTGTCTTTTATCAGGGAGAAATTAAATACTATAGTGGAATTGGTACATTCTTAAAATGAAATAATCCTATCATGTGAGAAAATATGAAAAAATGAAGAATAAATTAAATGAAAGAAGAAATTTCATATTATGAAATTTTGTCCTGTGGCTGCAAAACAGAAACTTTAAAAATTAAAAAAAAAAAAGACACCATGGGCCAGTATTCTTAGTGGCCTCAATAAATCCCAGAACTATATCTACTAGCACATATATGAATAAATTATTCAAAGGAACTTAATTAAATTAAAGAGAGGAATTATTATAGTGTTCTAAAAATGAAATAACAAAGAATTCATGAAGAATTCATTAAAATGAGACATGAAATGAAGTATAATTGTACTCTGTGTCATACACAGTGGAGGATATATTCTATTCCATCTATTGTGTCTAATACTGGGGCCTTACAATGTAGTTGAAAGCAATTTATAAGACTGGGATCCACACCAAACAGGAAGCAGGAGTGCGCAAAATGAATCATCAGTGAAAACAGAAGTAAAATCTAGAGTTTAAATTCTCTGAATCCTGTTCATTTTCTGCTTTAGGTGTCCACAAATAAATTTTTCACGTTTTTTATCACCTTTCTCATTCTCAACATAAACAATACAGAGGAAATGCAGAACACCTCCATGTTTATATTCTTTTTCAAAAACGGAACAAACTCCCATGAATTACTGTCTTTCCTATATAGATGTGCAGGCAGTAAATTGAGAAGAGTTGAAAAATGCAGCATATTGTACATCTCTGCATTGATATAAGTGGGTGCATAAGTGGAGTAATCTTCTTTGGGAACAAGGCAATAACAGAGAACTTCTATTACTTGTACTGCTTCTGGGAAAATGGAGCTATATGCTACCCCTTATTTAAGAATAGAAGAAAAGTGACAGTCTATGTCTGTGTAAAATGAATTCCACTGATATAGTCATCTATGTTCTTTCATCTTCTTGTCAGTGCAAAAGATTTGGAAGAAATAAATAAGAAAAAAAAATTGTGTTTGTAGCTTTACATATATACCCATATTTTTCTCCACAAGCCATAAGAGAGTTGAAGGAGAATAAAAGTACTGTGAGTTTAGGATGAAATTCTTTCTTTAATATTTTAATACTGCTGTTTTCATATTCTGCATCTTTCTTCTTGTCCCAGATCATATTAACAAGAAAGTAATTGGAAGCTTATTTTACAGTAGTAAAGACTTTAGTTGTAAGTGAAATATGAATGAGGTGCTTTTAATTAGAAATTCTGTCTCATATGGGATTATAAGATAGAGCTAACTTATATGGTAAAACAGCTGAATGCTACACTTGAATTTATAGAATATCTATTATATAAAGTGTTAGATTTTAATTACTTGAATGTCATATATTGAATGCTGAGGGTTAACTCTAGCTCTGAGATCACAGAACCTTAGAATGGTTTGGCTTGGAAGGTAAAGACAGAGATATTTTGTTCCAGCCCCCCCCTGCCATGGACAGAGATACCACTCACTAAACAATATTGCTCAAAACCCCATCCAAACTTTTGTCTTTATACTTTTATCACAAAAAGGAGAAAGTATTTAATGCTACCCAAAACAACGGAGTTTACACAAGTAAGTGGTCCAGCAGCCTCACCTTTTCCTTTGAAACATGGAAAAATAAAGTCAGGATTTGTCATTTTCAAGCTCCTCAAATTGTCCTTATGTTGTTTTCCTTTCTGTTTGGTTCCTCTGTTTACTTACATTTGACTCCAAAGGAGAGATTAGACATGTTTATCACGCTTACTGCTGACAGAAAGAACACATGGGAGCAAGTATCCAATAGATATTTTGCAGTTTTGGATTGTATTAATTTCACTCAGGAGTTTTCCATGGAGCATGGTTGCTGAATAAACAAAAGCCTAATCTTGGAAACAGAGGTTTGCAGAAAGAAGTGCAAGATATCTTCCTACAAGTGAAAAATTGCAGTGTTAAAAACTAGTTGTCCTAGCAGAAATTTTGAGACCATCTAAAAGCCCCAATAAATCTCTAAGGAGTGCTTCCCCCTTTATACATCAAAAAAAATTACAGCTTAAGGCTTTTATGTCCTGGATATTTTATAGGCTGAGGTTAAGTAAAGGTTGTGACGTGGGACTTTGATGTATTTGGTTTATCTCAAATAAAATAGATTCACCTGTGAGGTACATCTGGTATATATTACACCCAGAATATGTAACAGTTCACACTGTAAATGAATTACAATAACCAAGATCTGGACTAAGGAAGGGAAGGATTTGCTGACTACCACTTACCACATGATGTGCTGTAAGAAACAGATATTAGAGCATATCTACACACTTGAACACCTTAGGACAGCTGTCAGGATAAATGTACATTCGGGATCTAAAGCTTGTCACAGCTGGTTTCAGAACAAATGTATGAGAGCTGACTGCAGGGTGGTCCATTCCCTGCATGTTGGGAAAGACCTGGAGTTTAACTGAGCTAGCAAGCATGTCTCTAGGCTGAATGTAAAATTTCAAATGCTGTAAAAAACATAACAGTATGTGCATTTCTTAACAAATGTAATGCAGCAGAAACACTTTGAAAACCTCTCCCCTCTGTCTGCACAGATAAGAGTAAACACACTCTATGTGGATGATTTGTCACATCCTTATGCAGTTGCTCCTTTTCAGTTTGTGACAGACAGAGATGTGCATATCCTGAGCTGTGTTAATGCACGAATTGAGCTTCTTTAGATCAGCATTTAATGCCTTCCAAAAGGCTAGGCATGTGCACTGCTTTGTGTATCACTCAGAATAAGCCCTGCCAAAGTTGGGGTTGGCAGCATCTCGTCCAGATCTGAACTGAAGGGAGGGGAGGACTGCCCCAGCTGGGACAAGGACAGGGGTTAGGAGCCTGTGACTCCCACTGCCCTGCTTGGGTTTGGGCTTGATATGGAGAGCTGTCTGGGACCTCATGGAGAGAGAGGTGAACCTGACAGAGTATTCCCCCAGGAGAAATTGCAACGCATAGAGATTCAGTGGCAGGTTTTCCAAGCTGAGACTTTATAATGGGAAACTTTGATTAGAATATTCACACGATATTGTCATAGTTGTCTGCAAAATCTGAGATAAAAATTGCAAAGTTCCTTATAATCCACTTAGAGGAAAAGATACTTCAGTATACAGTTTGTCTGTCATTTTAGACTGGGTGAATAATATGCGAGTTATAAATTTTATTCTTTATCCTTGCATAGGCAGTAAATTGACTGCATGACAAGCTAGTAAAGGGTTGTCCTTACAAGGACAGATATAGGGAATTGTGATTCTGTCATCTGCCTCATGGAAATGTTGATCTCTGTTGATGCATGAGAGCTAATATCCTGTACATGAGTGTCCTGGGTTGTATTTTAGGATGTATTCTATCACCATCTTCAGTCCATGGCCCATCAATGCCTTGTGCATGACTCACAGATAACTCCCTCCGGCTGTTATCTCTCTTTAATGGGCCATCAAGGAGCTCCTGGATGACTCAGCATCCCATTGGGAGATGCTCCGCCCACGGGGAGGAGCCAAGCATTCTCCCCTGGATAGAAGCTGGGATTTGGGACAGTAGAAGCAGCCCTCATCCACTGGATTCTCAGAGGACTGGAGCTACCAGAGCTTTCTATGGGAAGAGCACCTCACCTGGACTGCTTCCATCACCCTGCTCAGGTTGTATTCTGACTCTGTCAGTGGTCTTTTTTGTATTATTGTATTTATTTTATTCTTTTTTTTTTTCCCCCTTTTCTTCTCATTAAATTGTATTTCTGACTTGGAGTCTCTCACTCGGTTTGTTTTCAAACCACAACAATGAGCAACAAGAACAGTGTGAAATGCTTCTGAATAAAAGATATACACTCTGCTCATCATTTGGCTACTTATTAGTTTACAGTTTTGTGTGTGTGTGTGATATTCTGTAACTCACAGCATACAGACTGTCCTAGCTGAGGTACCACTAGAGGAAGGGGTATTCCTGCTACCAGGAAAATCAGGAAAATCTGGAAAGAGAGTCTCTAATTCATAGGTCATAGGACAATTCACTGCTTCATTGTCTTGTAAGGCTGGTTATTGCAGAAGGAGGAGGCAAATCCAATTAGTAAAGACAATGGTCAAGAGATGTATTAGAGCCAAATAATTGCCTTGCCATGATAGTAAATAAATAAATACAGAAAACAGGCATAATACAGAAGAATAAATGGAAGGTTAAACATACTATGAGAAAATGAACTTGAGCAACCTGCCCTTTTAACTCATTGCTCAATTTCTGAAAGAAAGTGTTTCAAAAAATGGGTAATTTGCTTCTTTGTGCTTTGTGGACATCAAATCAAGGTCCTTTATTTTATTATTATTTTTCCCCTCTTAGAAGCATAAATGTTAAGCACAGAGCTTAACATACACAATTCACAATTCTCGAAGATTTCAGAAAATTCAAACAACTATTTCAGCATGACTTTTCAATGGCTTCTTGAATATATTAATGTAATGATGAAATTAATTATCAAAATTACTTTCAAATTCGGACCTAAATCTGAATTGCAGAACAAATAAAACTGCTACAAGAACTCTAACTCATGTAAGTATAAGCAGTTTTAATGAACTTGTGCTCTTCCTTTGTAGTGTTTACCTGTAGATTTATAAAATGACAGAATAGTTCACATGGAGCAGGTACACCGTGTATTAACAAACTTTTCCATAAACTTCTATGCCCAAAATGTTTTAGCTGCTTGGTAGATTGTTAAGAAAGATGTTTTCATTTCCAATGGATTTGAAAATACTTGAAATGAGGGCTTTCAGTGTCCACAGAGCACAAAACTCATGATTTTTTGAAATTGTTTTTGCTTTTGGATGATATAGCATCTGTAACAAAAGTTTTCATCCATTTCTCAGCTGAAAATTCTCTAGAGTATCAGAAAAATTACTTCTTTAGTGCTGAATTCTGTGTGCACACCCAAAATGCTTGACATTTAAGATTTTAACTGGGACATTATATAATAAATAAAAATATTGTCAGTCCATTCCTGCCTTGATACTAGGAAGAACGCTAGCTTACTTAGTTCTCTTTGCAGAGAATGAAGAAATAAAATCAGAAATTTCAATTCATGATTCAGTGATTTTTCTCTCTCAACATCTTTGCCACAATATTCAAAGCTGATGGCACTTTTCTCTCCCTTATGACAATTTGTGTGCCTTCAGAAGATAATTCCTGGTGAAGTCTATATCAAGGTATGAGCAGAGTCAGTTAGCTGAAAGATTCAGTTTTGCTCCTGGTGTATAAAAATCCCGGTTAGACTTTCATGTGCTTTATTGTTGTGCCAATAGCTTGACATTGTTCAGTGACACCAATAACACATGAAAAAAAGAAATAAAAATAAATATTTTTTAAAAAAAAACTTGTCATATAAATTTATAGTTAATTATCACTGAGCAAAAATACATTTTCTATCTGAATAATGTACTTATTTTCTTTCCCATAAAATTTCAGATGCATAAATTACCTTTTTTTTTTTTTTTTTTTTTTTTTTTTTTTTTTTTTTTTTTTTTTTTTTTTTGCTATGACCATGGTTAATGCCTTATAATAACAATAATAATAATAACAACAACGATAATAATAAACAAAAATACTGGCCTCATTCAGTACAAGGCACTATTAATTTTTTGCCATTGGAATCCTACACAGGGAAAAGGATTGATACAGAGTAAACCACTGCTATTTACTAAATGATGTTCTGTAGTTCTCTCCAAATGCAAAGCTCACACTACCTCTAGAATCTTGCAGTCTGACAGATTATTTGCCAAGTGGCCTAAATTAAATGCAAATAGAAAGTTTAATCCATGAACGTAATGATCTGATAACTGACATTTCTACATATTTGCATATATATTATTTAAAGAGAACTACAGCCTTAGCTTGATTAAAATGCAGCCTTAGTGAAAAAAACAGAGGAATGCCTTCACAGACACCTTCAAAAGTGTGAATGTAGCAAGGTCTTATCACACCATAATTTACTTTAAATTCTATTAAGTACAGCAGTAAGTTTTAGCCTTATTCTTTTTTTCTTCCAGAAAATATTTGAAGTAATAAATAGCTCACTGATTGGAGCTATTTTAAACTTAGCAAGTTAAATACTTAACATTCTTTTTCTATAGCATGTTCTCCAGTCATCTGGGGAAATTCTTTCTTAAAAGAACCACATTGAAAATATTCAGATAGTTCAAAGCCTTAGGTTGCCTGCCAGAGCTTGCTTTAATGTATTTTTATTTTTTTTTGTGAAATTTAAACAAGGAACACAATATTTATATGTGTAGCCTATCATTATGCAATTTTTCTTTTAAAAACATCGTTCTCAGGGCTAGGCATTTTCAGAGCTATAAAAATGTTTATAAATCAGATTATAAAGTGAAACAGTAGATCTAAGTTTGTTTAAAGCACAGGACTGGGAATCATAAGAACACAGACTTGCTCTGATTATGGAAGAAACCTTTCTGCAACATTTAAGCTTAAGCACTCATAGGAAAAAAAAAAAAAAAGCAACATCAGCAGCAGGGAGGTGGGGACACACAAACAGATGTGTTCCCTTCAGACAATCTTATCTGTCATAAACTGCAATCAATCCTCCTCTGCAATTCCATTCACCAGGATCCACAGATTTCTTTCTATGAAGAAACAAGAACTGAACAGTTCAGTCAGGGTGGCTAATACCAGTTTTATTTTCTTTCTAATGGGAAAACAAATAGGAAATGATAATCTGCTGTTGGAAACACCAGGATGTTGAATCCCTCTCATATTTCTTTGCTCTGTAGACTGTGGCACCACAACAGTGGGATGTAGCAAGGATTTAAATGATTGTAAACAGTTTGTGTCTTGGGACGTCTGAGACTCCCTTAAGTGAGACTGAAAACTCAAAATCTAAGCTTATTTGGGATTTAGGAATATTTACTGTGTTCCTGCAGGTAGAAACCCCATGACAGCATTACTGAGGTGTGTTATACATCACACAAATCACTGCCCAGGCAAGCTGCCTTTTAAAAGGGAGACTGAATGAGTCCAGCTGTGAGCTCTGTTTTTCTAAGTGCATCAAGCAGCCAAGAGTATTGAACATTTCCCTGTATCAATCTCCACATTCCCAGTGAGGGGTCATTTGACTCATCAAGCCTCTACCATTGTGGACACCTCCCCATGGTGGGGTATGCTCTCATTGCTTTCTCATTTTTAACTATTTTTGACCCTCACAAAAGCAAATTATTCTTTTATTTTCCTGGCAAAACCATGGGAGTTGTTCTCCCATTTTCCTGCATGTTTGTTGCTTTTTTCTAATTGGCTTTTAGTTCCCTTGATCTAGAACCCAAGAACCTCTCTTGGGTTCTTTAAAATGTAAATTACTTTTCTTCTTTTATTTTTTCCCCCTTTCCCCCTTTTCCCCCCTTTTCTCCCCATTATCCCCCTTTTCCCCCTTTTCCCCCTTTTCCCCCTTTTCCCCCTTTTCCCCCTTTCCCTTTTTTCTTTTTTCTCTTCCCCTTTCCCTTTTTTTCTCTTTTTTCTCTTCCCCCTTTCCCTTTTCCCCTTTCCCTTTTTCTCTTTTTTTCTTTTCTCTTTTTTCTTTTTCTCTTCTTTCTTTTCCTTTTTTCTTTTTCTCTTTTTTTTTTTTTTTTTTTCTTTTTCTCTTTTTCTTTTTCTTTTTTTTTCTTTTTCTCTTTTTTTTTTCTTTTTCTCTTTTCTTTTTCTTTTTTTTCTTTTTCTTTTTTTTTCTTTTTCTTTTTTTTTTTTCTTCATTTTTTCTTTTTTTTTTCCCACAGCAATAGGGAACTTCCTGATCATTGTGAGCAGTGAGAAGATAACTGGGAGAGGCCTCTTATCAAAACATCCCTGGGAAATCACAGGTCCATCCCTTCCAGTGCAAACCTCAGTATGTCAAATAGACCTGAGTGGTTCCTACTTTTGATATTTCTCTGCTGCTGTCAATACTTCATTCCCCCACCTCCTGTCACTAAATATCTGAGAGGCATGAGGAGACATTGGTATTCAAGGTGAAGAGAACATTGGTTGTCTTTGTTTCTGGAGGGTCTTGTAGTCCTAAAAGACAGAGCTCTGTCTGAAACAAAAGCTAAACATCTGGGTGTTAACTTGCAGGATATGCCCACGGCCATCTCTCTCTTTGTCAACTGGCAGAGTTGGGGACACCACAGCCTGACTCCCTGTGCTCCCTGTCTTCACCCCACAGAGCCCTGTCATCATCCTTCAATGCCTCAAGGTCTCCTGGGCAGTAATATCAGCATTCAAATCGATGAGTACAATTCTTTTTCTGTGAAAAGGGACGGGCTGTGGGCTGGAGAGTGTGTTAAATTTGTTCCATCACTGTGGAAAGGCAGTGCAGAGCCTTAGCACCAGTCTGCACTTGGATGGAGCTTGGTTTAGTAACTTCTGCCTGGCCTCTTTTAGCTTCAGCAATGGGAAATGTCAGTGCTAAAGCCCTAAGAATCTTGGGGGAGTACTGTGTAAAAAAACAACAGACTCTTGAGGTAACAGGGCCTGGGGATGCTGAGGAGCATCTTTCAAACTTCAGCTGTGAAGCAATGAAAAGAAAACAAACCATAAAAAAAAAATGGGGAAAATAATAACACTTATGCCCAGCTTTGAGAAGAAATGCATCATTGATCTCATTCTTCTCCTGGGGAGAAGGAAGAAACTCACTTCATTAACATGATAGTCTGTACTCCAAAGACAGCACAATGTCAATGACCCCCATGTCACATTTTCTTTTCCTGGAAAATTAATTTTTTTTTTTCACAGGATTCAGGGGGTCATCAAGAAAGCCAGTATGGGTTTCAGTAGAACAGTGGCTTTGTGTAATAAATTTATCTGTATTATTAACACAGCTATTCTGTGTCAGTTTGGACTAGGAGTGTTGGTATTACACAATTTCGACTTCTATATTGTTAAACCAAAAATGGAATAGCAATTAATTCTTAGATTCTCCTTTGACCCATATTGATGATGTGTTCCCAGTGGCCACAAGATGCAGATTGGTGTGTCCTGTTCTGCTTTATCACTGTTATCAAACTGGGTCTGGCAGCCCATGCACTGACTGTGAGCACTCCTCTGCACCAGCTGTGGGTTATCATTTTTTATCTTATTATACAAAGTATTTTTGGATAATCCTATTCTGGGTAACAAGGCTGATTCATCTGCTTGAACCAAGCAGTCTGCTTCACTAAGTGTATGAAGTTTCAGTGAATAATATGTGATAGTATGAGCTTCTGCATGATATAACAAACTGAGGGAAAAGTGTCTTTCAAAATCTTCTCCAAGCTGTAATTTTTCTGCAGAAGTTTTAGCTACTTATGTGTGAGATGAATCTGTCATACCTCTAATTTCAATGGCACATGCACAACAGTAATCTAAAGGCAATCCTTTGTGTCATGCTAATGCAGCCTGACCTGGAAACAGTAAAGGAGATTGTTCATAATGACTATTTTGGCAAAGATTTATTAAAATAGGTAACGAGACTTTCTTCCAGGCTTACACAAGTAGACTGTCACCTCTGAGTGAGTATATATATATATATATATACCCCTCCTTCAGTGGGGAAGAAACAAACTGATGTGCATTTATATAATGGAAATGCACAGGCTCCTGTATGCACAATCAGGTGTGTGTATGGTTCTAATATAGAAGATGAGATTTATTGAAAAAATCTGTTAAAATAAAACACTTTGGGGAAGTAAGAAAATATCTGTATCATAGAGTGTGATTCATGCTGAATGCTTATTAATACTTTCTTCTTTTGAAAAATACTTAAATAGAGTCACAAAATTATGTTCTATTTTGCATAGAGTCAATTAATTCTCCTTTATTTTATAAGCTTAACTGCAGTTGGAAACTAAATACCACAGTTGCTCATTCACTCTTCCTCTTCCTGGTGGGATGGGAAGGAGAATCAGAAAAAAAGTTAAAAGCTGTGGGTTAAAATAAGATTAGTTTCATAATTGAAATAAAAAAAAATAATAATAGTAATAATAATAACAGTAATGAAAAGGGGGGAGAGAGAGAGAGGAATAAATCCCAAGGAAGAAAACCAATGCTCAGTACTTTATAACGAGAAATAAATTACTCACCAGCTGCTGACCTATGCCCAGCCAGTGCTGAGCTGTCACTGGCAGCTTCTGGGATCTTCCCCATGCGCTGAGCACGATATTCCATGGTGTGAAATATCCCTTTGGCCAGTTCAGGCCAGCTCTCCTGGCCGTTTTCCCTCAGTTTTCTGTGCACTTCCTCCCTGGCAGAGCCTGGGACACTGAAAAGTCCTTGACTTGGGGTAAGCACTGCTTGGCAACAACCAAACATCAGTGTGTTATCAATATCATCCTCATGCTGAATCCAAAGCTGTACCCAGCAACTGAGACGAAAAAATTAACTCTTTCCCAGCTCAAATTATGGCACTGATTTAACTCAAATAACATAGGACTGAAATTTCTTGAAGTGCACTTTAGAGGAGGTGTGTAGCTCTTATGAGAAATGAACTTTCTAGTATATCAAAAACTGCAGCATAGAATGTGTTTTAAAAGAAATATTGCATTGATCTCTAAGCAAAGGTTTGCATTTGTTGGATTTTGCAGAATGAAGTTCCCCAGACACTGACATTTTATTTCTCACACACTCTTATATGGCACCTTGGCATTAAGAGATGAGCTTTTCTTGCATGATGATGCATTCACTACTTGTCTCACAGAACATTTTCATGTATATTATCATATAAAACACATTCAAGTTTGTTCACATACATCATATGCTTCAACATTTTGTAATAAAAAACATAGCTATTAGAGGCATTTTAAGCCATGGAAATACTTCTTTAAATTCGATTTTTTTGTTGTTGTTGTTGCTTGTTTGTCTATATTCTTAATTTTTCTTTCTTCCTGTATGTCAGTGCAAGTCCTTGAAATTGTTCAAGGATATTAAGATACTGCCTCAAAGAAAGTTATGTACATCTCAGCAGCTTAGGTGGCATAATATCGTTGGGACTAAAAAGACATCTGTCCATCCTAGTGACTAAACACATATAATTACAAATACAGAAGGAATGGATGAACTGCCTGACATGACAATATTTCTGGATGTTTATGTGTATTATGCTTCTTGCATTAAGGAGAAGCTTTCTGTTTATTTGTTTCTGTTCTGGAGGCTGCTGTTCCCTTAGCAGGGATGGCTGATGATACATAGACATTACTGAACTTCTTTTACCTATACTCCAGTATATTAGCCTGAAGGGAAATCAGTATTCCCTCTTTTTACATTAACATTGGGTTATAAACTGCAGAACTGACTCATGAGTCCTTCAGTGTTGCCTTTTCCTGTAAGCTGTGTTTCTGAGTAAAGGGTCAGTAGGTCCTGAAACTGGTGTTTGGAGATCCTGACTCTGACTCAAGACGTTTCTCAAGGATGTACAAAGTTGAATTAGGTTTTTTTCAAGTTAGATGACCTCTTGAGAGTCTCAAGAGTAATCAAAGGATAGGTAGTTCAACCACATGATGGATGAAAACAGATTTCCTGTACCTGACCCTGGGCTGTCATCCTGGATGAATTCCTACTGCAGCCAAAGAGACAACTGGCAGTGTGTCAGTGCAGAGAGTGACTTGTGCACTTCAGTGCTGCTGCACCCAGTGGAGCAACGAACTTATAAATGGATAAAGCTGAAAAAGGGAAAGCTGGGCTAAAACCACTACCTGAGCTGCCTCTGAGTCATGGGCTTTTACTAACTTTGGACTAAAAAATAGCACTTGTCATCTTATCCATGTTTATGACAGCCTCAGTAACTTTTAAGATGAACAAACAGCTTTCACTTCAAAATGGATTTCAGTATGGCAGGGATAAGAAATATGTAATGCAAACAAAAGGATGTCTGTGATTCACTCAGGTCTATGAATCTAACATAATAAATAATATTTGTTAGCCAAGAACTTCCAAAGGGGTTTGAAGCATTCCCTGTACACTACAAGCTACAGATTGGAGAGTGTCAGTAGAAATTTGTCTTTAAACAGTGCAGGTCATTAAGCTTGAAGCATCAATATGTGTCAGACTTACACTTTGCAAGACAGAAGATATATGATTCTTATTGCCATAATGATTAGAGTTCTAATATCCAAGCTGTATTATCCTGCTTCTGACAGCTACCAAGAACTTGTGTCCTACAGAGAATCAGGCATCTTATTAATCAATTTTTTTTCAGAGAAAACCTGCTCTCAGCTCTTCAGCACTCAAAGTGTACACTCAAATAGTGTCTTCTGCTTGTGAAAGGACTAGGGTACCAGCCACCTCAATAATATGTGAATATTGCTCAGTAGACACTGTGAAGTCGAGAGTGTCCCAAAATATTTTCAAATAAAACACAAGTTAAATGAAGTGTGATAAGAAAAATTATATAAGGGACTAAAGTAACTTGAGGGAATCAACATACACATTTTCCATGGTGTAAATGACAAAGTATCTCTCCATGTTATAGGAAATAAATAAAAACATGTGAGAAGGAAGGGAAAAAAGGTTGCAATACAGGAACAAGTAGTCAGGGAATTAGGATGCATTTGTATTAAAATTCCATAAGCAAATTATAGACACTTTTTAAATCGTATTTGTTTCAATATTTGACAAAATGAAGGAAGGTAGGTGGAAGGTGGTGCTGGAGCCAAGTACCAGCTGGCAGAAACTGCAAGAAAAATATCTGCATCCAATTTGATCTGATAAGACTTTTCCCTTGTTCTTTGCTCCTGCCTAGGACAAGTTCTCCCCTTTGATGAAGGTGAAAAAGATGATTTTGAGGGAGAGGTGGTACAGGAAGAGGTTGAGGAATGTGGTTTTGTTGCATATTCTGCATGCAAGTAAACAGGAAGGAGAAGAAAGAAAAAAGCTAAAAGAATATTTTATTCTTTGGGAATAAAGAGGTATCTGATCTGGAATTCATTTTGCCTTTTCCCTAATTTTCCATTTAGATTTTATTTATATGGTCTTCCATATTGTTACATAGAAATGAAAAATTTAAGTTAATTTGGTAAATCTCAGTGAAATCTAGCACAATTTCTCTATCATTTGAAATCTCTAATGATCTACTGGAACTTTTTCTACTTTTCACTGAAGTATTTCCAAACTATGCATCCCTCCTGTTCCGGAATTTCAGTCTTTTCAGAATGAGAGATAATGTAATAATTTTGGATTTTAGAATTGTTTTCAAAGTCCTTGAAAATCATGATGAAAAAGCAGGTGACAACATTTTTTCCTCTAGATCTCAGGCTCAAGATTCTTGTTAATAAATAGATCTACAATCTACAATCCAGCATCCTGCTCATTGAGACTCAGGGACAACTGATACTCCATAGAGGTTTTCTTGGTTTAGACCTGAAATTACAGCTTTTTATTTAAGGCAGACTCGATTGTCTCAATGGTTTTTAGTCAGCACAAATCCTAGGTTAGTCTTTTTGATGCCTAGCTTCAATAGCATACTAATTTGATAATTCACTAGTTTATTAAAGTATCAGTCCAAGATGTATGAGGGAACAATCCAGATCTCTACTTGTGTTTATTAGTTTGAAGTTCCTTACCACCAGTTAAAAGGTGATAAGGACAGATTCCCAAGTTTTAGAGTTGCCACAGATTTGGATAGAAATTTTCAAATTGGACAGTAGAAAGGAATTTGTCTTGCAAACGAAGATCTTTAAGAAAAGACTCACCGTTATAAAAAATTGAGTCAGAAGAGGTATTCCAGTAGCCTGGCACAAAAATGATGACCTGACAAAACCCAAATAAGTTGAAAATAATAATTTTTTTCCATTAAGTAGCAGAAAATCCAAATGAACAACTGCGAACTGTGGCATTATTAAAAGATCTATAACAAGCAACTTTCCAACCAGCATGAAACCTAATGATAGAATAACTTTGCTGTAGCTGCTTCTATTTACATCTGATCAAGCTCAGAAGCAAATAATGCAGGTTTTACTATAACATCAGCATATTCCTGGCCTTTCTTGATTATACTTACAAAAGAATTTACTGCATTTTTAAGACTGATACTACTGGTATCGAGTTCTATGACAAACCTTCAGTTTACTCCGTTGCAGAAAAATGACATGAAATGCCAGATATGTGATGGATTAGATAGGAATCCCTTTTTCCATGTGCATTTCCCTCCTGCAGTGACTCTTTTCTCTCCTTTCAGCTCCTCCACAAAAGCAAAATAACTCTTTTTGTGCAGTAGTAGGGACAGCAGCAACAGGTAATCTGCAGGTGTGTTTTACCACCACTTTATTTCCATATACCATTTTACTGGATGTAGCTATCCTTCTGGAAGGTGGTTATCACACCCCTTTACTCACCAGGGTGTTGTCTCTTGAGATTATCTTCAGTTATTTGAGATGAAAATATGTATTTATTTGTATTAGTGCTAACTCTTCACATCAAATGCTACTTGACCACAAAAAAAAAAAAAAAAAAAAAAAAAAAAAAAAAAAAAAAAAAAAAAAAAAATAGAGAGAGATACTGAATCATCACACTCTTTAGGAACCTATCTCCACTCATAGATTATAATGGAGTTGCAGAAAAGAGAATTTAATTAGTAGTAGCTATTAATTGTGTACAATTAGTAGCTATTAATTAGTAGCAATTCATAATGTTCAAGTAGTAGCTATTATGTGTTCAATCTGGAGGCTCTGGTGTCCATCCTTCTGTCATTCCATGGACATTTCACTCACACACTTATGATTCACAGATCTATTGTTAATATGTTTAATGTGGAGCTTTGAGTTTTCTAAAACTGTGGTATTTGCAGTGTTTTGCCTTTTTCATGAAAGTTTATAGGGGAAGGGGCTCAGACTGCATAAAACTTGCATACAAATCAACCATACTTAAAATTTGAGAAAAATGTGACAGTTTGTTTTCATATTTACTACTCTTATTGCATGAAAGGTGAATGCTTCAATAACAAGCAGACCTATGGCACAAGACCACGATTTTGAGTTTCAATTTTGAGTTTCAATTTTGATTGAAATCAAAAATTTTAATTTTGAGTTTCCTCCAATACTGATCCTGCCAGAAATGATTGAGAGTGGAATAGGGTGAAAATTCTTCTCTGTAACAGAATTTGCTCCTGAAAAATGACTGTCATTTTAAAGGCCAGTGCTATCTTTCTGAACCTTTAATCTTTAATGCATGTCCTCTTAAATTATCGTTATGGTCTAGAATTGTTCAGGCATTCAAGGAGCTAGCTGGAATTTGAGTTGCAATAGTCATTCAAGAGTTTTGTTTCTAGAGCACTGACACATCACTCTGAAATGTAAAATAACACTTTATGGCCCAAAGAGTAGTTAATTGATGTAAATTAGAACAATTGATCCAAGTTTCACTCCCACCTAGAAGTTAATTTACTTACTTCAAGCCAAGCAGTTTAACACCAGTGTCTTAGAATTTTAACCACTTGAATTCAGGGTCAGACACATTTTTATACATATTGGATATTTTTATAATTCTCTCAGTTGGAAATTGTTGTCTCTGACTAAACCAGCATAAGCTTCTTTCCTAGTTTCCTGCTCTCTAGTTAGACAGTAACAATGTCCATTTTTTATTTTTTTGTGATTTTTTTTTTTGTGTTTTTGAGCTTATACTTGTTAATGTGACAAGTTACCCAAAAGTTTGGCTTTTCAATGCTTAGATTCTGTTTAAAACTTGCCTACTGCAATCATTCATACTACAGATAATCCCTGCCTTATTGACTTAATGAACCACTTGTGTTTATTTTCTTGTTTGCACATTGATTTTACTGCTGCTTTTTGAAGTTAAGTAATTTATTGATTAGCTTGAATGGCAAACACACTTTTCAATTTATCCATTAAGAACAATAGATGTACTCTTACACCACTTCCTTGCCTTCATTGTTTTTCTCCACTTCAGTAATTGATCTTTTCAAAAATGATCTTTTCAAAATGATCTTTTCAAAAATGATCTTCAGTAAATGATCTTTTCAAAATTATGAAATTTGTTTCTGATTTTACAGGTTATTCTGAATCCCTGGAGCTGAATACCTAATCGTTTGTGAAGGGCTATGTTTGTGACATTTCTTATCTTTGCTTGTTACATAACATTGAATTCATTTGTCTTCTATTTTTCAGCACAGAATAGTAGCTGTGATGACTTTCTGTGTCAATATCCTATGAAGAGTCAGCAGAATAATTAGCTGTATCCAGGCTGTGTGAGTGAGATTGTCTCTCACCTTGTCAATAGTGGGTTTCTGTAGCTCAGAATGAGCTTACAAACCTCTGAGAACAGCTAAATTAGTATTGCAGGGATTAAAAGTGTTGGATTTGCTTAGTCCTAAATGCATAAAGACTAACAAGAAGCTTTCTGTGACTATAGTCAGTGTTGATGACTAACAATATGGTCAGTGGAGGAGCAGATATTCACAGAGGAATTAAATGACATCTCCAGACCTCAAAAAATACATACCTTTGAAGCATATGCTTACCATTGCCATGGAAAATGTGTTCAAAAGGAAAAAAAACCCCAAAAAAGGACTAATGGCCCTGCACCATCACCTTTTGACTTTGCAACTATCATAGTGATAAAGTCATTGGGGAATAAACCCTTAAATTATGAAATTATTCTAAACATGTATGGATTCCATTTTTTTTTAAGTTGTGTTGTCTTGCACAAAAGATGTTTATCACACTATTACTTTCTTTGGGAAGGTTCATTGAAGAGCATCATATTTGGCTTTTATAAGGTCATAATGTTTTCCATGGTAGACCTGAGCAAATAGTAGTTTATTTGTGCACAAGAGTGATATAGAAGGATCTAAAGTATTTGGGCAGAATATACTTGTGTGTTTAAAAACTGGTTCCTTTTCAGGCTGAAAACACGAGTTCTCCACTGCTATTAATTTGTGAAAATTTGAAAATACCTTTGAAAGCACAGATTTTTGTACATTTTTTGCAGCAGCTTGGAAAAAAACCCAAAGAGACCACTGCTTCTTCCAGCAGGATCCATCTTTATTATACACACTCCAGTATTCATGTTTATCCTATGGGAAAGTTTAAAGAAGGTCTCAGGAACAAGCAGAAGGAAAGACAAAAGCACCATGCCACCAAACGTTTGTCAGAGCCAATGTTTCTGCCCTTATCAGCCATTCACTCAGGCACTCTGCCTCCCAGCATCCTGGGAGGCAAAAGGAAAACCTCCACACTGGGTGTTTACGGCTGTAGTCATTCCTCTGGCATGCACCTTTCCCAAGAGAACAGAGAATTTTTGGTCAAAGTTAAGTGTAACAAGCAGCTCTTCTACACAGGACTCTCATTAGGGCCAAATGGCTGCCACACGGTGATGGTTCTACATTTTTCTCCTGAAAAATTACCTTTCTGCACCTCATCTCCCAGATTACCTGTCCACGGGGCAGGGTGGGTTGACAGGGGGTTCATGTTCCTTTCACAACCTTTCAGCTCACCTTCTGATAAAATTAAAGTGTCCTAACAGTTCTGTGCTTTCCACAGCATCAGAAGATGACATATGGTACCTCAAAACCTAGGCAAAGAATCAGATTGTGAAAAAAGTTATGTGTTCATGCATCTGCACTTCCAGAATGCCAGACAAATGTACTAACCTCAGCACAGCTGGCTGGTCACTTCTGCCTGAAGTCTTCTTCACAAATGGGTCTCTCTTCCTTCTCTCTCTGATGAAGGAAGATCAGGGTCTTTTTGAGTATTTAAAATCTGTAACAGCAACATTTGCATACAAAAACCATATCAAAGAAGGGCGTTGTTACCCTTATGAAATCATGGCTCAGTTACTGTCATTTTTGGCTGAGCAGAAATGGGACTATGGAGAAGTGACTCAGATGAAATGGAGGTCGAAAAACAACTTCCAGAACCATCGTGCTTTATGGTGGATGGTTGAATTGTATTTGTTACACCTAAATGGAATGTAACTGGTAATAGGCTAACTGCTGAAAAAGACCTGTTTTATTGCAATAAAGCAGCTTTGCTTTGCCTGGGGACTCTGCCCCACCTTGATTTGTACGAGCAAGAACAAAATGATTCATGGTCAATGCAATGCAGTACTTTGAGTGGCTACACAGGAGTTATGTAGATACACCTGTAGAGCCAAGGGTGCTGTCATCCTCAGCTGCTGGGAACTCACAATTACAAAATTCCCCCAATTTTTTAACATTTCGAGCAAAGTTTTCCAAACACGGAATTGTAACTAAGTTTATAACCAGCAGCTTGTAAAGAAAGGCCTTATTTGCTTTCCATCTACCCGTAAAGATGCTGGGGAATGGCAGAAGAGCTGGTTACAGCCAGGACAAACTGAAGAGTCACATAGATCAACACTTAAATTTACCGCTTTTTTTAACTGTAATGGTATTTCTAATGTAACTCTCGTCTTCCTTTCCATAATTTTTTGACCTCCTTTTTATGGAACTGATGGAGACCCTTCTCAGTTTTCCTTGTCCCGTCTTTGTAATGCTCAACTATAGATTGATTAAAATAAATTATTTTTATACTCTGCTGTGCTCACTGCAACAATTTGAATGTAGTGTCTTCTGAGAGGAAGAAAAACTTTGTGACTGGTTAAAAGTCAAATTATATTGAAATCTTTTATGTTTACTACTTTTCATGCTCTAGTTACACCAGGTTTCACTTAATTGGAATTAAAACCAATCAAATAGCCATTTTGTCGAGTCTTCGCAATAGCTGTAATAAGCAAAGCATGCAAAAATTAGAGAAATAATTTTAGTCTTATTTGTATCTTCTTCACACTAAGCTGGTTTCTGTTCTTTGTTCCTGAGCTCTCAAAAAAGACTGATGAAATTTCTTAACAATATCCATTACTCTGGGGTCTTTCAGTACTCTTGCAATTTTAGCAAGTTTCTACAGGCTGCCACTAAGTAATGTGATGCAACATTTACTGAATTTTCTCTGAAGTAAGCAAGAACACATTCTTTGTGTAAAACAAAGTCCACATACCCTCTGCCTCAGCAAGCTTCTTTTTGTACTGTAAACAGGTGACAGTATAGAGAAAAAGAAAATGAAAGTTAGTAATAATAGAAAAAGGCATATTTGCAGAAATTATTAAATCCAATGCTGTGAAATGGACATCTTGCTCTCTTCAGGTGACTCTGCCATAGGAGTCTCAGCTGGCATGTGCGACCTCACACCCTGCTCAGTAACACCACAATCAGTACAGTATGAACAGCTTTCCCTCTCAAAAATTCTTGTAGCCATTCCAAGTACATAAGCTCAGCTCTGTTAGCTAACAAATTCATAAACACCCATTGACTTTACCACCAGAGAACCATTTTGAGAGCTCTGCATCAGCATCAGCTTTCTAAAATATGCCTGCAATGGTCTTTTTGCCTGGAAAAATCCTTCTTTGCAGCTGGCAGAATGGTGAGATTTTTCTATCCCTTGAGTAGAAATTTCTTTAGCTGTGATGCTATTTGAGCTCACTGCAAAGAGCCCAGCTTTGGAAGCAGGAGTGAGTTTGTGTCATTGCTCACTCCTCACACAGGACACTAATTGAATTTGTGTTAAACTCAGTAGTGACATCAGCATCAGTCCCTCAACTAAAAACTCTCATACCTTTCCCCTGATTGCCAGGGCTCAAAAGGATGATGCTAAAGACAGTAGCAAGGATTAGCCTTCCTACCTTTTAATGCCTTCATACCTTTTAATGCCTTCCTACCTTTTCTCAGTTCCAATCCCACAGGCAGCATCTCACAACCCTAACTCCTTCCTCCCACAGGACAACCTGCTAGCTCCAACAATTCCACCTTTTTCTCTCTCCTCCCGACTCTTCATATCTTTTCTCTCACATGCATAACACCTGTGTGCCCTTTTATTCTTTTGTGACCGGTCAATACACATCAGCATTCCATGCCTCTTCTCTTTCAATGCTGTTCACCTGTCTTATAGCTGCATCCCAGCAGGGATAAGGCTCAGCTGCAGCCCCCTTCCTAATCTTCCACAATCTGTTCTCCCAAAGGTTTGAGTTGTTTGTTTTTTTTGTTTTTTTTTTTTTTTTTTTTTTTTTTTTTTTTTTTACTTCAACCCACAAATTTTAGTGGAATTCAGCAATCCCAGTGGATGCAAGCCCCCTCAGAAGACAGAAAGTCATATTCCCCAGTCCTGTTCCAGACCTTGTCACTGCAGGATTTAAAATTGTAATTTGGCTTCTGGAGTGTCACCATGCCTCTTCTAGGAATTCAGCTGTTAACTTAATGCCTTTTACTTCCTCACCTAATGTCAAGGTGTTTTATTGATCAAAATGTAGTAATTTACTGCATTTTAAGTATCAATGGTGTAACCACTTACGAAAATCTCAGACATATTTCCTCTATGGATTTATATCTGCCATATATAATCCATATCAAAATATAGATTAGTGGCTTTATCTCTGCCACATTTTGAAATCTATTTCAATATTCTGTTGAAATATGTTTTAAGACAGCTAACTTCTCATTGGTACTTTTGTTTTTGTTATGTCTTGCTGTAATGAGGATTAACCTAATGCAAGCTTGCTCATTTTAAACATTTTTAAGATGCTTTTATATTATAAGCACTGCACTTGGAGTTCTAATATATCCCTAACTATGAAGTACTTACTATTTTCTTAAGAGTGGTGGGGATATTAAATAAAGCTTATAGTTGTTTGTGAATTTTGTTTTTAAAATTTATTTTATGGCCTATTTAGAATAGTAAATAAATGAAGCTAGAAGAGTTAATTGTATAGCTATATAACATTTTAGGATTACGTCATTATTTATATTCTTGGCCTTTAAAAATCAGTCACTACTATACAGACTGTATGTACTAAATTACTATATATGACATACACATTTCAGCCAAACAGCCCAAGTTTTAATCCTTTTACATGCAGCTGAGTATAGCTTAGGCTGATTTTTGTCTAAACTTTCTTGTTCTTTAATGGAGAGTATTTTTCATATCTCAGGCACACTGTGCCATAATCACACATCACTTTTCAAGTACAGAGATGATAAGTTTTTCTAGGAAAAGCTGGACCAGGTCAAGCCAGAAGGAAAGAGAAAAGTCAGTGTACACGTCTGAATATCTCTTGGGGGTTGCCTCCTGAGATCTGTGTATTTAGAGATATTAATTTTTTTTTTTTTTTTATGTTCTTTTTGTTCCAGTCTTTTTTCCATCCCCTGGAATGATTCCTTACTTTGCTTTATACTAACTTTACGTGTGATAGCCACAAGAATATATCAAAAGCCTTTTTCAGTTTTCTTAATGCTGTTCAATTTTCAAAAATCAATCAAAGAGAATGTCAATCATCCAAATTTATGTAATCTGCTCTGTAAAGCAAGAAAAATGAGTTGTTAGTCTTCTGCTCATCTTGCAACATCATCATTTTTACTGTCATTAGTGCTGTGATTGTTTGAACTGATGATCTTAGGTCTTTTGTCACAGCTCCCTAAGAGATTATGCTGAAAAACTAATTGGAATATTTTATGACTCAACTCTCACCGTCAGGAAAAAGGCAGAACGTTACAGTTTGCCTTATGCATTGCTTATGTTTCAATCAGTATCAACAACTTGTTTGTTTGTTTGTTTTACAAAACAAAGTTTAATTTTAAAATACCAGTTTAATTGAATCTGAAATACTTAGTATGGAACAAACAGGGTTTAACTTCACTGGGAAAGGTCTGTTGAAGACAAGAAGCATTAGATTTTTGTTAAGGCAGTTTGGAAAGCTGGCTATGTCAGTCATCTTTATTATTAATCTTTAATGAGTACTTGTCTTCTATAAATTATAGTTATCTACTATGAAATACACTCTTTTCAGTGTTATCCAACATAGCTTGCTTACCAGAGAGCATTCATTTAAAGAATACTCGTGAGATTATTAGAAGCATTGATTCTACTTACTAGAGGACAAAACCCCCTTTTTAATAATTCCTATTTTTAATCAAAACATCTCATGCCAGATCAACATTTAGCTGAAATACTTTCCATTGCTGCTTCTTCCAGTTATGCTCTTGGATACAAACTGGCAACATAATTAAACTTATTTGATCTGTGATAGGGCAGGAAGTAGCAAGTCTTAAAAAAAAGTCATCTACTGTCCCAAAATATTTTTCCGTATTTGACACGAATGAGTTAGTCAGTTTAGTGATGTTAATCCATAAATTATCATAAAAATCACTGCTCTGTTAGAGCTGAGCATTGCTTTTTATACAAGTACACCTGGTAAGTGGGAGCACATCCACTTTCTAGGCACTCAGAAGCCAAACACACTATGATTTTGGCTTTATTGTCAAGACTCCTGTTCAGCTTGAGAAAAATCTTTTCCATTTTCCACTGGCCACAGTCTTCTCCTGGCTCACTGGTAATAGCTGTGGCATCGTGCCAAGGAAACTTGCAAGTTAAATGTGATTCCCATGTTCCATTCAAGGAAGTTCCATTTCACAAAGAGAAGTTTCTGAGTTTCTCCTCCCTCCAGAAATTATTCAGCCCGAGGGGAGGGCAACCCCCAAATTTCTGCACTCTCAATTAACAGCTAAAATAGTATGACTTATTTTTCTACACATACTTCTAACTTTAAGGAAAGTAACTTGCAGTGAGTATTTAAAGAGCAGTCCCCTAATACCAGTCAAAATAAAGACTTTTTCTCTTAAAATTCTTATTTCTGGCAGTTAAAATAGTGAGCTTCATGTGCTTCATTTCCAGAGTGCTGGAATAGTTCCTTCTAAGAGGCATCTGTTAAAACATTTTCTATCAAGAAGAAAGGAAAACCTCTGTTCCAGCCAATTATTTCCCATCCTTCTTATTTTGATCATCTCCAGCATCATATGGAAGCCATCACTGTTAGAAAGTTAAAATCATATTTGTACCAGACAAACTGACTCCAAATATGGATTTTATTTTTGGACACCACTACATTTGACATGATCACTATAATAAGCCATTTCTTATATTTAAATGGCAAACAATTCTGTGATAATTAGAATACAACATATTCTCCATCATACATCTGCCTGACTTGGGTAGTTTTCAGGATAACAATTGTCCAAAAAAATCTCTGGTGCAGTGTGAAAAAGTCAAACAGATGGAAAGTTTTAGTTTATTTTAGTGTATTTCTAACTTTTATTTCACTAAAGCACAGGGCAACAAAAAGTTTAAGAAAAGTATTAAATGACTAGTAACAAGGGCATACAACTCATTTAAACTCCTGGTGTGATGAAGTACACAAAGTTATGGTAGCATCAATAGTACAGGAAAGAAATCTGGTCTTTATAGGAAACACTAAATTATCTCATGGAGCATTTACTGCTTACAGCATGAAACAATAGAAACAAAAACTTTTAAGAGTCTGCCCATTTAACACACCAGTAAAACAAGTACTTGAATATGAAAGGTTGGGTAATTTCACATTTATATCTGTGAAAGGTTAATCTGTCCCAAGGTAATGGAATTAACTTTGCAGCCATCCTGGATTGGGAACAGCCTTTCACTTTTTTGCTTTTCTTTCACGTGTATTCCAAGATTTACTCTTTTCTACAGGAAGTGATAGAAACCTGTGGCTTAGTTAGTCACCTGAAGTATTTTAACTCAGAATCTATGGCTGACTCATTGTCTGACTTTGGTGAACATGAATTTAATACTTCAGAGAGTTCAAATATTAAAAAACAAAATTACCATCCAAGAAAGGGTCTTATTAAGCATCAAATGCTCAGCTGGGATGTAATTTCTCTGTCAATTGACTAAAGACAAACAGAAAAATCAGCTGGGCTCAAACAGCTATGATCTGGATCAAACAGCAGAAAAACTATGTTAGTATTTTGACTTTCTGAAATAGGAATGGGGGTTGAGATAAATTATTCTGAAGAGAATTGCTAAAAAGCTGATAATTTATATATTACAATAAGAAAAATAGGCTAACTGCTTCTTAAATATTTGAATAACTTTTTTTCTCATTTAAAATTAAATTACATGACTAATATGGGAATATTACACTGAAACGCTTCATGACTTTAATCAGAAATTGAATATGGACTAAATAAAACCACTGTTTCTGTTTGCCAAAAGGCATTTAAAATCAGCAGAGTTTGAGGTGTTGGGACTAAATTGGGCAATGTATGTGGAAATAGAAGATCTTTGCAAAAATCTTCAAAGGCAAATTTCTTTGAGAAGACCTTTAATTCTTTAAATTATATGGATTTAATTTATAACTAGGAAGATCAGGGAAGAGTTACTAGATATATTTTCCTGATTAAATGATGGTTAGTGTAGGTTTCCTCTTTCCTAATTACGTTACATGAGAGGGAAAAAAGGCAGGTCAAGGAAACAGCTATAAACTCCTCCTGCCCAGTTATTAATTCTGAATAATTTTAGTAGTATTGATAAAAGTGATTAAAAATGGATGTATTTACTGAATTACTTCAGTTTTTGAGTAAAATAATGTTGAGTAAAATAATATTTGAGTAAAAAAATACTGCTTTGCTGGTGCTTTACAAGGACAAGGTTTTGATGGTGTTTATAATAGCTTTGACAACCTGAAGGGTACAAGGGCAGAAAAGTTCTGCACTTTCCCTAAAATATTTGATGGAAGGAAGGGACAGGAAAATATATATGGAAATTAGTTAGGTTGGCAGGCCCTCAGGGGATAGTTTTTTTACAGTGTTTGATGTATTTTATGTCCTAGCAGTGTTCTCCATCTGTTTGTTCAATGTACATGCACTTGGGTAGAGAACATTTTAAGACATTTCTTAAATGTAGTTGAGAGAGAGCTTTATTTTGCAGATGGTTTGCAGGAGAGCGAAAGGATAGTTTAACTCCATTAATGCTTAAGATTTATTTCCTATGTTACTCTAGTCTCAGGCAAGAAAAATCAATAAGTTTTGGAGCTTTGTTAGGATTTTGAAGAAAAGTAGTCCTGCTTACCTTTTCCCATCACAAATAACAATACTCTGCTTTGAACTTAGTCTTGGTGTATCCAAGTTTTTTACTCCTAATTAGAACATAGAGTGTGTCTAACAATTTCTTACAGGAGGATGAAAGTGCTCCTGTTGGACTGACCAGATTTGCCTTGTTATCACTCAATCAGAAACCCAGTAACATGTCTTTTAGAAGTGGATGTTTTACTTCTCCAACTCCCACCAGTGCTTCAAGTGGAAATTTGAAGTGGGAATGGTGTTTACTTCTAGCTGCTGGAGTTGTACTTGACTACATCTGAAAACGTGAAATAGAGAACTACAGCTAAGTTTTGAAAGTGAACTTCTTGAAAAATTTGGAGTTGTATTCATTTCACACAGAAAAATATTTAAAGCTAAAAACTAGACTACAGTGATGGAGGAAATGAAGAGAGCAATTTAAATAAGATATATTTCTTTTATTTCAACATCAGAAACATTAGTTTTCCTCTCATATTCTGAGATCAGAGTCTAGGTTTAAGCTTTCCCACTTCACAGAAGAACAATGGCTACAGAGGGGGATATTTGTGTCTAAGAGTACATTAGGTTGAAAAGGCAATTCAGAAATACAATTCAGAGTCATATGCTACAACCACTGCATAGAAAGCGGAATACATGTAAACATTTCTACAGAGAAGAGCTTCAAACAAACTTTGTTGAGAATAAAAATACAAATAAATTAGAAACAGAAACATTAGGCATTCACATGACTGAACGGGCCACATTATTGATTTTTGAGACCCTAGAGCCTCTGATTTTAGAGCACATTTGCAAAAGGCTTTTCTTAAACTTGGGTATCCATGAAAATTGGCATAGTTTTGAAAGAACCCACAGGCATAAATCCAAGTACATTCTACATTACTATCTTTTCATGTTTTGTCTCTCAATTCAGTTCAAATTAAGTTTTATTGTAGCTTTTGTTAGTGCTCAGAAGTACCAGCCAAATGATGCCAAATGTTTTCCAAAGATAATTTTGCTCTCTTCTTATATGTTGAACTAGTATATGTTGATCCTAACTGTAACTATTGCAGTGCCTGAGTGTTATTTTCATCAAAAACTGCTGGAGAGTTTGAGGTCCTGAAGTAGAAAAAGTCCTGTGATGACTATTAATTGCAACATTGAGTTTCGTCTAGTGCAAGAATGAAAATAACAGGTTTGCCATAATCCATTGAATGAATAAGCTCACTTTACATATTTGTATATTTAACTGATTTAAACTACTAGAATTTGTTTAGGATTATCTAATTGATTTCAAATGTAAAGATAACATTATTGTCAAACTATGCTGTCAATTCTCAACTTGCTTTTAAGGCAGAAGTAGATGAACCTCAAGCTGTTCACAGTTATGCTTCAGTGACTGTATACTGACACATTTCAGCAAATAATGCAAACATTTCCTGGTTTATGCATGTGATAAATAGATCTGTGTTCATCTCACACACAGCTTTTTCAAAAAGCAGTAGAGGTCTTGTAGAACAGAAAACACATAAATAGAATCAGTCCTATTGGATATTAGCAAAGAAAAAATATAATTGACAAATTAGTTTGGATTTCACCTTCTAATTTGCCATTTCTGTGCTCATTTAATGATTTCATTTTACAAAATACAACTTTTAATTCATTTTAACCTTTAATTTATTTATAGAAAAATTTCCAGGACAGAAATTTGTCCTGGCAGACTAATATTAAATAATTTTCCAACAATTTTTTTTTTTTTTAATAGGGTCATTTTATCAGATGGTCAAGTTCAGATAATGCATGTCTACAACTAATTAAAGTACCCTGGAAAATATATTCTGTCATTGAATAAATGCAGGTGTGTGCCAAAATTTCAAATACCTATCAGATTCTGAAATAAATACCAACAGTTGTAGTAAAACAGTTTTGCATTTGGAGCTAACAGCCAATCTTATAGAAAGGTCTGAAATCTCATTTAAACAGACACCCTTAAATTCTGTAGGAGAGATTCAGATCTCAGTTATAGCACTGCATGTCCAACATAACTCCATTGTCTTCTGCTGGCTTTTTTCCAGGGAGACTGACATCAGAGTCAGGCTGGCTGGTTTTCCATGATAGCCTGGCAGTGTTAAGCTCCCCTGATGTTTACTGCTGGCTCCTGCAGTACTTCAGAAATTCTTACAGTGTCTTTAGGAGGGTAATAAATGCAGGGGCTTGACCTGTTCTCAAGTTTTGTAGGGGCTGGTAACATTACTGGAAGCAGAGTTGTCTGGTGTCTTCTTGCTGTAGAATATTGGTGTGTTTCTCAGATAAGTACTGAGGAATGATACATTTATTTTTGGTGTGTTTGAAGATGTCATTCATCTGCTGATGACAATCCATGATAACCTGTCAGCTGAATACTGATAAGCAATGATGATAGATATTTTCCCATGAGATTCAATCTGCTGAAAATAATATGAATTTGTCTTAATTCTTGTCTTCTTATCCATCTCCTTTCCAAATGGAAAATATTCCTTTGAACAGGATGCACTCTTTCTTACAGAATTTTACTAATTTCATTTAACAGCTCATCTGAGTATGTGATTTGATGGCAGTTGCAGTATTTGAGGTATGTTCTGTGGCATTTTATAAGCTATTTAACAATGTGGTTGAAAAAACCTTAATCAATTCATTCACTCAATTAATTTCTGATTAGTAGCCAGAGACCCTACCAACTGTATCAAACTGTATTCCACTTCACTAGGGAATACTCCTCTATGAGCTAAATTGAGATTAACTTTCACATCTCCTGCCACTTTTTCATGTTTTTTTACAGTGGATTTCTATGCTTGTGCTATTTGCTGTTTTGTTCATGGACTGAGTCCGAAAAGTGTGATAGAAATGAATATCACACTTCAAAATAAGAATTGACATGTAGAATTGTCAACCATGCTATTCTTGAATATTAAGAGAAAAGTGTCCTAGACAGATAAATAAAAGAAAAAGAAATATAAGAAACAAAACTGTGAAGAGAAAATATTAAAAATGTATTAAATGCTGATGTTACATGGAAAAGCCTAATCGATGTTATACAGGTTTAAAAATACAAGTATGTCCATCTACATGGAATCTTCTTAGGACTGTGACTGGAACTATGCTCAGAAGGCAACAATTCACATTCTTTGGAAAACTTTTTGTTGCACTGAGATCAGCAGCGTGCCAGAATGCACACTCTGTGCAGGGAAAAGCAAGTTCACAGGCATCTGACAAGACTGCACTGAACAGATAAGCATAAGCTGCTTAACAGGGTATGAGCAGACTTGAATCCTGTCCTTAGAATTCTCTTAAATTATTCTTCAGTGTAAAATATGTAAGCATTCTCTGTAGTTGTGCATCCCATGTGCTGCTGAGTTGTTAACTGTGTTCTTCAGGAGATGAGATGAATCTGTTTAAAAAGAAGATGACAAAAGTAAATCTCTTACTCCGAAATGTTCTAAACCCTACTTTTTTTCTGTCTTTTCATAATAGGATATTAGTGCGCTGTAACATCAGAGGCTGGAATGGAAAACCACTGGAATAGTAGAAATGGAGTTTTAAAACAAGGAAATAAAATATTACATTGTTATTTCTTTTTCTTCCCAAAAATCTAAATTATCAGTTGCAAAAGCTGAGAATCACTGTTTTTGACAATTTTGACAACTAAACTACTATATAGAAAGGAATAAGGTATCACTCATATTTTAACATATAAAGAGTATTGCACAAATAGGGTCAAACCTCTCAGAGTTACTTAGCTAACATATGATTTTTGAACAAGCAATTGCTTGTATCCATCCAGGCGGATGTTGCCAGAAAGGAGTGGAGCAATCTGGGTTTTGTATGCAGAAAATAAGTTTGAATTAATTGTTCTGCATTTCTGAACTTGTGAGTATGTGTTAAACATCTTTGGAGCATGCCCCACCTCACAGGGGACTTATGTTCCTATTTTTCTTGTCTCTCTTTCACTTGATTAAGACTATTCTGTCCACGCACAAATACTGAATTGCCAGCACAGGGGAGTTCAGTGGACAGGGAGGGAATTACCTAACCAACTCAGGCATGCCCCAGAGGAGGCAATTTGCTTTGGTTAAATCTCAAAGAAGAGATATAAAATCTGTCCAAGTCTTCTGGTTCCAGACACCATGCTGACATTTCAGTGAGATATGTGCTGTTTCCACTGATGGAACCACATGCTGCACCTTGGAATCCTGATGCTTTGCACTTCTGGAATAGACATATGAGTATTGATCCAAGTCTACCTTTTACTGTTTTTTTTCCTCGAATTTCTACGGATTCAAAGGAGGAAATAATTTAGGAATCTAATCCAAAAATTGTGATTTCTCCTGCTTGCATAAAAATTAATCCTCTAAACTTCTTTCAGAAAATATTTTTTTCATTTTGAAGTGACTCTGAACATCTGGTTTTGGATAGGATTTTTGCTAGTATAATCAGTGGTTTTATTTATGGACCTATTTTTCCAGAAGAAGCCCTTGTATAATTGAATATGGATTTATCTAAATGATCTTGCAGTCTTTGAAAGATCTTTTTTTTTTGCCACCTTTGACTTTGTTTCACCCATAATGTTCTTTTCAGTTTTCCTTGTGTGATTATGCAGGAGTTATGAGTGGTTTTAAAACTGACATTTCTATTCCTCTGGTAAATAATATGCTTAAAAAGATAACATTCTGTAGCATGCAGGTCTAGCAAACCAAAATTACAGATTATTTTAGCTCTGTTGAAGAATTTAGATTAATTGCAGGTATGATTATTTTGGGGACAGTTTGTCAGCAGATAGGTCAAAAGGTGGGCAGTCTAACCTCCATGGACAGATATTATGCATTCCCTAAGAACAAAATGATGAAATATTAAATGTGAATTTGAATTTCTTAGCATTATTTTTCATTTCATGCCATACCCCTATTGTTTTTCTAGCTTAATTGCCTGCTGGTAATTTGTTTCAAGTAGTTTTAACAACTGTCTGTACTGTAGATTGGAGAGTTTATTGATACTAATAAAGCTCTGTCACAGATTTCATGTGATTTTCCTTCAAGCATTTCTTTTTACGATATTTTTTAATTTACATCTTCCAAGCACTGTGACTAAGAGCTGCACAAAAGAACTTTGCAAAACTACTGTTACTTATAATGAGATCATTCTGAGACACAAGAAGATGGGAAATTCTGTATAAATTAAAGGATCTTACAGGTCTTTGTTTTGACAGGCTCCTTTTGTTTGTTAACGTCACTTGTGCTTCAGCACAAAATAGAAGTTTGGGTTTCCATGATGGAATGAAAATAGACATAAAAAATGTAAAAAAAAGGTATTTTTGATATAGGATAATATTAACAACTCAAAAATTTAGTACCTGCATTAATTTTATAAAAAAAGAAGAAAAGAATGTGCAACCAAAAACTGAAGTCCTTGCTACAAGAAATGCTGAAGTAACACTACTAAGTGAAAACAACAACAACAACAACAACAACAACAAGAAAATAATTTTCTAATGAAATCTCACTTTCATTTATTGAGAGTCATAAAATCACAGAATATCTTGAGTTTGAATGGACCTACAAGGATCATCAAGTCCCACTCCTGTCCCTGCACAGGACCATTCCCAAGAATCACACCTTGTGCCTGAGAATATTGCCCAAACAATTTTAGAGCTAAGGTTTGGTGCTGTGATCACTTCCCTGGAGAAACTATTCCGGTGCCCAACCACCCTCTGGGTGAAAAATCTTTTCTTAAATTTAACCTAAACCTCCCCTGACACAGCTTAATGCTGTTCCCTCAGGTCCTATCATTAAAGAGAGAAAAGAGATCAGTGCCTCCTCCTCTGCTTCCCCTCATGAGGAAACTGTAGACTGTAAAAAGGATTTCTTGCTTCTTTGAGTGTAAACCACCCATTGCACTGAAAAAAAAAAAATCCTCCATTTAAACTTGCTGCTCTGACTTAACCTGAAATCCCAAAATATAAGAGCATGTTATGCAATGCTTTTAGTATTTCCTTCTGTGTGTCAAGAAATGGATTCTTGGCATTCAAATGTCTTCTATTATTTGTTAATCCTTGAGTTCTGGAGGGCATCCTTTGTGAAGAAGGTTGCAGTGTACCAAGAGACATAATGTTGCCCTAAAGATAATGGAGTTAAAATAGATTAATTTTTTCACCTTTTGCGAGACACCAAAAGAAAATCTCAACAGACCTACCTTTTTAGAATATTTTATTGTCATCCTATCATTTAGGAGTGTAAATTAGCCATACATATAATTATATTGAAACGATTTTGTTGACATGACCTAAAGGGAAAAAAAAAAAAAATATTCAGGTTATACTATCTACTTTGAACCTTGAACAGAAACTAAAAACAGAAACTTAGGAGCATGTATGCATCTATACATACTTACAAATATTTATATATAAATCATTAAATAATTTGGGTTGGACAATATCTTTGAGATCTTAAATTTTATTCTACTTCTTCTATAATGCTGTGAATTTCAAAATTATAGTGCAAAAAAATAGGCACATTATTACTTTATTTTTCTTTTTTACTTGTGGTAAAATTTTGTTCTTGCTGCTCAGCACTATTTCAGGGAGTCAGTTGATGAGATCTCTAACACAGTCTTCTAGAGGTTGGGATATAGTCTTTCAATAATAAATAGTTTCAATAATTATTGAAATTATTCAACTATTTCAACAATTTAATAGTCTTTCTTATTTTCATATACTCAAAGAGAACTCTGTTCCATAAAACTTCTGCAGTTCTTTGACTCTATGAAATATCTAGCTTACTTCCAATCACTAGAAAATGTCTGAAGTCAGATAAACTCGTTTTGAATTAAGAACGTGTCAAAATGTACATTAGAAAGGAGCCTTACTTGGTCATCCTTACGGAAAACTGCCACTTTGCTGAAAACTTCCATTCTGAAATACTGAAAAATGATGCATGGCTATACTCCATTTGGAGTACATTAAGCAGAATTATCTCCTGTGGAGTATTCTGATGTCCTCACCTTCTGTTTCCTGTACTATTTTCTGGTTCCTTGTCTTCTCAGTGTTATCCTCTGTTTGTTTCTTTACAAGTTATTTGCCTTCTCTTCAACAATTACCTTTATTTGCTATGTCTGGATACTTACATCTACAAAGGAGATTAATTTGTTTTCTTTCCTTTATCCTTTTGGTGTCTCCTATTATTTCCCACCATACCTCTTCAGTCATGAAATGTGTTTGTAAGAAATCAGAGCTTGTCATAAGTGATATGACGTGTTCATGTGTTTTTATAATACTCCTGTAGATTGTATATGTAGAGTTTGCATCCACTGTCTACAAAAGGCTCATCAACTATTTGTCATTATTCCTTTTGTCTGAGAAGATTCTTTTAGGAGCAGATTTCTTAAAGAAAGCCTTTTCTTAAGGGAAAGATAAGATTTATAAAATTCTCCATAATCTACTTTCACATCAAGAGGGATTAACAGTGACTTCCATGTCCAAAATAATCACATAGCCAATGAAATTTGAAGGGCAAGACCTCAGATTAGATACATGGTAATGAAGGCAAAATGATGCTGAGGTTGTGGTCATTTCTTTTTTTAAGCAAGGAGCTAATTCATGCAATGTGGACATAAACTGCTGTCTTCACCCCATTACCTGTTGTGTCTCTCCTCATGTCAAATAAAATGTTCTTTAACTAAACATTTAGGCTTTATTTAGCTATCTGAATATCTGTAATCAGCTTTAATCTTGCTCTGCAGCACAAATAACACACTTATGTCCATTGCTCCAGATATTTAAATAGACATAATGGTCTCTAACACTGAGGAAACTGCAGTAGTTTAGGAATTCTCCAATTTTAGTACTCTTGCTGAAGTCAAGTGCTGCTTCTTCTACCTTCTCCAAACAGAGGCACAAAAGGCAAAGATCATGGGTTGAAATAAGAGCAATTTACTTGAAACAAGATAAGAAAAAGGACTGTAATAGAAATAATATGAATAATAAAATGTATAAAAAAAGAAAATATTTACATGAAAAGCCCCCAGCAATGAACAATATCAGGCTGCTCCCTCCACCATGTTTTCTTGACTAGAAGGACTCCCTTTTCTCAGAAGAGAGTCATTTTTCCCAAATCCATCCCTGGAAATGGCATGCAGGAGTACAGAATAACCTCAGCGCCCTGGTCATGCCCTCTCCTGGCTAAAATAAACCTGTCCTGTCCAGAATCAGAACAGAAATTTTAGTGTTTTGAGAACATAGACAGAGATAAAAAATCCTGTTTTTTTTTTTTTTTTTTTTTTTTTTTTTTAAGGGGAAAAAATACAGAATATGTCAAGTAAATAATTTAACAAATAGTTTTTGGACAGCTGTTATTTTCAGGTACAGAGTGCTACCAAGATAATTTGGTTTTGGCATTCTCTGCAAGAACAAGTCTTACAGGATTTATTTTTTAATATAAATTATCTCAAAACTCAATCTATTATTCATAGTAATAACTGTCTCTCTGGTTGACAGCTTGAAAAAACTCCAATGCTTTATGGTACTCAGAGAGCATTTATTAAATACTTGCAGCACTTGTTAATCCATTTTTCAAAGGTTATACTTTTAATATCATTCCCAAACCAAGCTTGAGTATCAGACAGGAAGTTAGACAAATCTCTGCCAAGATAAAAGTATTTCAAAGCGAGATTGAAAATCAGAATAACAATTGAAATGCAATTATAAGCCAGGCCAGAGGTTTTATGAGCTTCATGCACAGAGGAAGTCAACAGGAGTCAACAGAAAGTTAGTCCTGCATTTCAATGGAAGCTGAATCCCAAATGAACAGTGGGTGGAGGTAGGGATGTGGATGCCTTTTGCAATAGTACAATGAGATTTACATGTGACTTTCTCTTTCTTCAGGGAGATTATGCTAGTTTATTGGAAAAAAAGTCATGGAAGTAAGCTCATAAGATGGTTACACAAAAGAACATATAATTACTTAGCTTTTTAATGTGGCAAGATAATAGGCAATCTGAATTCAGCTACAGCTTAGAGAGAGCTCTTAATGTGAAACAAAAGTTAGAGATTTCACTTTTCTCTAAATTTATGCATTGGCAATAGAGTTTTCCCATCTTTTTTAACAGTAAGGTACAGAGAATTATTTTCCCCACGAAGCTAAACTTCCCTCCTAATAAAAATTTAACATGGATCACAGTGAAGTCTGGAAGGTGAAGGTCAAATTCGCTGCTTTACTTACCACCGCTCAATTTTACACATGTGACCATCAGGTGTACAATGCTTTACACTTGCAAGCACACAACAAAATCCCTTCCATTATGTTTTATTTTGTTTTCTTTAGTGCAATATCAGGGAAAACAAATACTGATTATTATCCATTCTTTTTCACTGTATGCAAAAAGAAGCTACATTTCATCTCTTTCTTTTTTTTATTTCAATATACAGGTTGTTATGAGACTTCTGTATTTGAGGAAAAGTCTATCACTGTAAGAATGGGTGAATCTAAGTATTGTACATAAATATGAATATATGAATGTACATAGATGTACATAAATAGAGTAATAAAGGATTGCCCTAGCATATTGTAGCCCTATAACCCAGTGCAGTTATCGATTTTATTTTTTAATTTCTGGCCAGGAGTCTGTAATTAACTCAGACAACAGCTCTTAGTAGGCTGAGGAAACCATGTCTCTTGTAGTTGTGTCTGAATGACTCACCTGTGACACAGGACAATGAGAATTTGCTTTTGGCAGTGCTTTGGGTAAGAATGACTTGAAACAATAGTGTGCTGGAATACTGTTTTTATCTATAACAAATTTATAGATACTCTGAAATTCCCTATTCGACAAAATGCTCTTCCAGCTATGGTCTAGTGCCCTAAAATGTGGTGACAGATACATGCTGTAATTTTGAACAGGAATTGCCTCTCAACCTGGTCTGTCCATCTAATATTAAATAAAATGCTCTCCAGTTTCTTCACAATATTATATGATTTAATTAAACTCTGATGACCCAGCATAACACCAACTTATTTTAAAAGCTATTTATATAATGTAACAATCCCAGTTCATTATGCCTAAGGAGTCCCTACTATATCTTCATGTCACTTTTATCTTGTCAACTTTTAATCGGTGGCAACAACATGAGAATGCTTTAATTTTGGGAAAGTTAGCTACCATTAACTGATAGCTTAATTTGAATTAGATTGATGCTCAAAGATAAGTGATGTTTAGAATTTTTATTTGTCAGTAATTCTTACCTATGTATTGTCTTGTGTTTAGACTCTTAATTTGGGCAAAAAGCTTTGGCAAATGCCTAATAATTTTCTACAACTTTTTTTTGTATTGATAAAACATTAACCAAATATATATATTGAAACAGATTTTATGATCTATTTCAGTTCAATTTGAGCATGAATAGAAGACAAGTCTTCTGAACAGATTTTTCTTGAATGCCTTGATATCTCTTTAGTGTTAGCACTAAACATAAAGTTATGCATTCTTAGGTTTATCTGACATTTACTTACTCTTTATGTGTTCTCACAGTCCTTCCTGAAACTGTAAAAACAAGGAAAATTGAAATATAATGCTATTATTTTTGATATGCTATGAATCTGGAATAATATAAAAATTTTATTTAGGAATCACTTAGTTCTGATTTGCATAACCCTTTCACATCTCCCAAAGAATCAGTAAAAGAAAAGTTTAAAAATAGAAACACACACACCTTACTCCCCACTCCTCACATCACCTGCCTCACAGCCCCCAGAGCTGTCACCTCACACATGGCCTAAACCATATGTGATTTCAATGTATACAATAATCAACAAATAAAGAAATTGTTATTAAAAAGATGATTAATGGAGTGTAAATTCGAGCATTTTTGTTAATCAAACTTTTTTTTGAAGGGGTGTTCATCTTTACACAAAGGGTTGCAAGCACAGCACATCACTCCAGGGTTGTCATGTAAAAGGTTAGCTGCTATTTTTTTATTTACCTGCTTTTTTTGATTCTTACTATTTTTAAATTCCAAGCAACATGACTATTCTTCTTGCCCTTATATCCTAAACCTCATAAGATGTTCCAGATGCAGCTGAAAAAGAAACTTAGAGAAAATATTGCTTCTTTATTCCATATCATGATGACATTCATTTTGCTGCCAATTCAAGTGAAAAACTTCTATCTGATGAGATGCATGTAGATCTTTTCCAGAATTTCCAGACACCTCTTTTTTCCATTGCATATGTACTTACATATACTCATTTATACACATATATATATACACATTTCAAATTACTTTTCCTATCAACATTATTTTTTTTTCTCTTAAATTTCTGCACCATCTGGAGACACTGATTAGTCAGTACTGTTATGTCATGTCTGAAAGCTCTGCCTTCTGAAGAAACTAAGAAGCATCCCTATAACAGTAAAAGAGTTTCATAATCCATCTATTGACCTATCTGTTTTCTGTCTAGTTCTTACTGGGCTTATCACAGGCACACCATGCAGGGCCAGCCTGCAAAATAATTTCAGATTTGGTAAATGTGGAATGACTCTAGTCTCGGCTAAAAAAATTTCTCTAAGATATTCTATGCTCAGTGAAATGGTGAAAACACCTGAGACTCCATTTCTTTACATCTTGTGCTGCGGGCTGTCTGCTTGCAGATACATTTTTTTCAAAAGAGGGCTTTACACACACATTTAGGACCAACTACTTTTTTTTTTTTTTTTTTTTTTTTTTTTTTTTTTTTTTTTTTTTTACTGGTGGTGGGAGGGAGTAGGGGGGAATGACACAATGACACCAAACCCATAATTTAAGTAAATCAAAGAAAATTTTGATAAGCCTACTGTTGGAGAAATTCTCCCCAACATCTACACATTGACTTTTCCACTCTCTTTCTCTGAATGTCCTCAGAGTATCATTTTAGCAACTGGAAATTTGCTTCAGCTACAGCCACCAATCACCAGCATGTGGGAGAAAACCACCACAGAATTGACAAACATTTCTAGGGCATGTCACATTTTCTAAACAAAACACCCATAAACATATGCCTTCTCTTTTGCATCTCAAAATAGCTTCTCTCAGCAACAGAGGGAAAAAAAACAAAAAACAAAACCAACACTGAACTTTGGTGAACCAAGACTATGTGGCACATCTTGTTTTGTTCTGTGCACGTATCTGTCAGCTTATGCCACATGCAAAGTCTTGCCATCAGTGACAGTGAACTCTGTGCACACCCTTTACTTGTGTGTTTGATGCTGCTCTTACCAGTGGTGGAAGCTTGTGGGGGTGGAAAGAACTCAGAATTAACTGTTTGAGAGAATTGTTTATCTCAACAAAGCCCCAGTAATTCTCTTTCTTCTTTGTGTGTGTGCATGCACACGTATATGTATGTCAGGGTCTGCAAACATATGTGGGGAACCTGATGGTTCATTTTAGGATCTCAGAGTGCAAAAGCCACAGCGGGGGACAACTCAATACAACAAAAAATGCACCTTTATTTAGTGCCACCAAAATGCGATAGTGGGAGAGAAAATAGAGAATAGTAAGAAAGATAGAAAAGAGGGTAAGGGGATTATAGCTACCAACATGGAGGGATGAGTCTTCGAGGCCAAGATGCCTATAAATGTGATCTTCTCCAGTGGGATGATCACTGAAGGTGAGCAGGGGTCTCCAGGGTTTTATAGGTTGGTCAAGGCGGGGACCAAAGCGAGTGGCAGAGCCAGAGCAGGAGCCACCTGTGTTGAGGCAAAGTGAGGGGCCCAGAGCCAAAGCAGGAGCCACCTGCGTCAAGGTTGGGACGAAACTGGAACCACCTGTGTCAAGGCTGGGACAAAGGAGAGTCACAGGACCAAAACCGGAGCCACCTGTGCTGAGGTTGTGTGCTCAGGGACAAGCTGCACACCATATGTGCTCTACTCTGGCATGGACAGACCAGTTTGGGCAAGTAGCCTTGGCTCAGTCCACTGTGACCAGTTCCATTGTTCCTGCACTCCGTTCTCATGGAGATGCAGACCAGTCCTCTGAGACTTGGCAAACATTCCACCTCAGCCAGGCCAGGGCTCCTTTCAGAGCCTGGGGTCTCAGTCCTCAGTCATTGGAGACGGTCGTGAGGCACATCATATTCTGGGACAGACTCTGACAATGTACAGACACATTTAGAGGAGCATTTGAAAGAGTGAGAGAAGAGCTCTTCAGAGCCCTCCCAGGCTGGAGGTTGGCATGAAGATTGTAGATTAGATGACCCTTTAGATTTGCTGTACCATCAGCACAGGGGAGAGACTGGACAGTCACTCTGAGAGCACTAATCTGATAAGGGTTTGTTTGGGCATTATTAAATAAAGAGTGCCAGGCATAGGGTTGTGGATGAAAACTGAGCACAGGGATTTCATGGCAGAGGAAGCTGCAAAGGCCAGGCAACAAGAAGATCTACTGAGCACCAGCCAGTGGGAACATAAAAAAAGGAAGAATAGAGAGCTGGGAAGGAAATATTTGGATCATGGTATAAAACATGTGGTAACCATAAAACATGTGCTTGGCATTTGATTTAAAATATGTGGTTATCCATAGTTGTTAATTACATTATATAGAAACCTTTGCAAATAATTTTCATTTCATATAGTGATTTAAAGAGAGCTTTTGCCCCCAAGGAAATTATTCTGAAATTATCAGATCTCTTTGGAAATGCAGTGGATAATATATTTGAGTAGCATCTTCCTACAGTGTTGTTTAAAAACAGTTTTTGTTGAATCTAGTATGTTTTTTGCTTCCTCTCAATATTTTCTTTTTTCTGCCTGCATATTGACAGCTTCAGATAGCTCCTTGTCTTTTTTCAGTTGAAAGAGCAATAAATTCCTCCCCTGAGGGTCATCATAGGTTCACAGAATGGTTTGGGTTGGAAGGAACTTCAAATATCACCTAGTTCCAGTCCCCTGGCTTGGCCAGCAACACCTTCTAGCAAACTAACCTTCCTGAAGCCACATCCAGCCTGGCCTTGAACATTTCCAAGGATGGAGCATTCACAACTTCTATGGACAATCTGTTCCAGTTCCACCTTCACAGTAAAGAATTTCTTCTGTGTGTCTAATCTAGCCCTGCCTGCCCTCTTTCAATTTGAAGGCATTATCTCTTGTCCTGTGACTACATGCCCCCATAAAAAGTGCCCCCCAGCTTTCCTGTAGCCACCTTTAGGTCCTGGAAGGCTGCTCTAAGTCCTCCCTGGAGCCTCCTCTTGTCCTGGCTGAACAACCCCAGCTCTCTGAGCCTATCTCCAGAGGAGGAATTATATTTCAAGCTGGGCTTTGCGCAGGTGACAAGAAGGTTGTAGATCATGTTCCTTGGTCAGTTGGTAGAGTTCATTTCTACTGACAGCACTAGAACTCACTTTTCTCCATAGTAAATTTTTGACCATCTGCTGCTTTTATTATTACACAATTATTTCCCTAACCCAAAATGTGTACATGGATTTACGAGGGTGTAAAATACTCTTTTAGAGATCACTGAAGTGTACACATGGAGATAATGATAACTTATAGCCAACTTATTTGCAAAATTGGATTTTGAGAGTAATAATTTTGTACCATTAAAAACAAATTGTGTATCAGCTTCTCAGACATAAGGAACTCAGCACAAGTTATTCCTAAGAAATCAAGTCCCTGCTCTTTCAGAAGATCATATTATTTTATATTTGATCACTGCATTGCTATTGAAATGAAGATCTTTCTTTCTCTCTTAAAGCAGGTCTCTATAGGATTTGAAAAGTGGAAGAGATTAGGTGAAACTATAAGTTCTAGTGAATTCACAATTTGATATTTTTAATATGTAAAACATGCAGTACATTTTAGCAGAGCTACCTGCAACCTAGAGGAGGTTTCAGAAGTGTGAGTCAGTGCATCATACTATATCCATAGAAATAAGACTTTCTTATTTCTTGAAGGGAACTAGTGCCCCCCTATTTGACAGACAGGAGATTATCAGATGTTTGTGAAATTCAATCAAACCATGTGTCAAAAGAACTTTTTGGCCTTTGTGTGTCATGTGACATAGCAGACACAGATCAGTCTTTACCCTCTGCTCAGCTGTCCTACAACACATGGAATCTAAGAAAGAAATGCATTTCAGAGCCACTTCAAAGTTCTTCACTGTGTTGATTAGTATCTTAAAAAAGTGGGAAATGAACCAGAATAAAGGTGTCACCACACCAATTCACAGTGTTCACAAAATAATTATTTAGCTTTTCCATCCAAATGCTGGGATTGATTTTCCTCCCCTCTCCTTCATTTTTATAGCAGTGATGAATATAAATAAGTCACAGAAAATTACTTCCCCACTGTTTCACAATGCTTCTCTTATCTAGCAGGCACAGCTGTCACACACCCAAATGCTTTTATTTACATTGTCTATGAATAGAAATATTAATGCTAATGTCTTTTAATGGAAAAAAATACTTATATTCAAAGTACATAGTGAATTTTACTAGACTACTATTTTCTGGTCCTGTAAGAGGTAATGATTGATTATTTTATCCGGTTCACCAAAATTTCTCCTTTATTTCTCCTCCATATACTCTCCAGGATGAGTCCCTTTCTCATACTGAGGACTGTCACTGAATTAACTGGCAGATGCACTTTTTAAAATGTATGTGTGCATGAAAATTTCACCTTGTTTTTTTGACTTTTTGTACCATTTATGTACTTCTAAGAAATCTCAGAACATTTCAATATAATATAGGAAAAGTGTCTAGTAATGCCTTGTTACTAAAACTTACAAAAAATTAATTACAAGAATTAATTGGTTAAAACTTCTAAGAAAAGAAAAAAAACATTTTTCAGTAAAACTTTATCCAATGGAAATGGAAATTTTGTACATAAATATGCTGGCAAGTTTTGTGTTTGTACATGAGCGAATGGAATCTCTAAAATAAGATTTATTAAAATCACTTTTCTATCTTTCTATGCTTTTACTTTTATAATACTATCTATTGTTTTACAGTCCTATAATGTAAAATTTAGGAACTTGCTGAATTTGTGATTTTATAAATACAAACCCCACTTCAAATATTTAAATGTTTTTTAAAGAAATTATCCGTGCCTAAACTATATTACCTCCATGCTTTTTTCCGTAGTTGTCTTCATCTGTATTTGAAATGGATAAAAAATTTGCTTTCCAGGACAAAAAGTAACTTCCAGCTATGAATTTAAAAATTATGTGGGAAACATTTTTACCAAATAGCTTTACTGTTTATCAAAGTTTATTGGATGGTGTGAATGGTATCAAATAGAGAGTAGCAATCTTGTATGCTGCAGGAAAAAAATACTTTTTTACTATGGTTTCAAATGCTAAGGTTCTATTCAGCTTCAGCTAAGAATTGTCACAGGAAAGAACAACAAACTATGAAAACATTTTAAGATATACAGAGGTCCATGCAAAGCTGTTAAGAGTATATATCCTCACTAAATATCATGGATATATCATCATTGAAGATGAAACAAAATGATAGTTCTATGGCTACACATCTGGAATCTAGGAAACTCTTTTGTATATAAGTTTGTGAGAGCCTTTATTTTTTTTTCTTAATGATTGATTGAAAAAAAGATCTTACAGTTAACTACTTCATCCAAAAGAAAAGCTCTTTTGGATTAAATAACATACAGAATCTGGCCTATGATTAAAGCTGAAATTTTTTTAAACAGATTACAGTGTACTTTGCACAATAGTGCATTAAAATCACTGGGTAGATTTCAAGCTTAAGTGTTAAAACTGCACCATTTACATAGACAATTCACGTGAACTTTGGAAAAGATCAATAGTACGTAATTGGTATACTGACTTAATTATTAAAATTATAGAATCATAGGATCAAAGAGTTGTTATCGATGAAAAAAGAGCAAGTTCAAGATCAATCTGCCACTGCCACCATTTTAACCACTAAATCATCCCCTGAAGTGACATGGTCACACACTTTGGAATAATTCCAGGGAGAGTGACTCCATTGATTCACTGAGCATTCTGATTTAAGGTTTGACTTTCCTTTCTGTGAAGCAAGATTTCTTAAAATTTTCTCACCCAGTGCGACTTGATGCCATTTCCTCTTTTCCCGTCACTGGTTAACTGGGGGAAAAGGCTGCACCCATCTGCCTAAAACCTCTTTTCAAGCTCTGTAGAGAGCAATAAGCTTCCCTCTGCAATAAGCCTCCTTTTGTCCAGGTTACACAATCCCAGCTCCCTCAGCCACTCCTCATAACACCAGCCCCTTCACCACCCTTGTTGTGCTTCCCTGGACTTCAACATCTTGCCTCAATATCTTTCCAAGATAAAAGAGTGCTCAAGGTGCAGCCTGACCTGTGATGGTCCCTGCCCTGCTCCTGCTATTGGCCAAAAATTGGCCAGACTATTTCTGACAAAAAGTCCAGGATGCCATTGGCTTTTTTGGCCACCTGGGCACGCAGTGGCACATGTTCAGCTGTGTTGGCCAGGTTGTTTTCCTCTAAGCTGCTTTGGTCACCCCAGCCTGTAGCCCTGCAAGAGCTTGTTGTGACTGATGAACAGGATCCAAAACTTTGCCTGATTGAACCTCCTACAGCTGAGCTTGACCCATGGATCCAGCCTGCCCAGATCCCTCTGCAGAGCCTTTCTACCCTCCTGCAAATCCACCCTCCTGCCTAACACAATGTCATCTGTGAACTTACTGAGGACACCTCCAATCCCTGCTCATTGGGGAAGAGGTGGAGCCAAACACTTTGGGAAACAGACTTGTGACCAGCTGCCAGCTGGATGCAACTCCACTCACCCACACTTTGGGCCTGGCCATCCAGGTAGGTTTTTCCCCAATGATTTTACACCATTCCACACCATGGAAAGTCAGTTTTTTTAGGAGAATGTTGTGGAAAACTCTATCAAAGGATTTACTGAAGTCTAGGTGGATGACATCCCCAGCCTTTCCCACATCCACTAAGCAAGTTGCTTTGTCACGGGAGATCATTCAGTTTAGCTTCTTGGTTTGGGGTTGTTGTTGTTGTTGTTTTTCCCCCAGTGTTTTATTACTTATATTTTGTAGCAATCTGGTAAATTTTTACATTAGAAAAAATCAGGTTGTACATTGCCCCTGGAGCCTGATATAAATGCAAACTCTGATGACCTTTTCCTCCTGTGGGAATTCACTGTGCTTTCTTTTGCTGATCACTGGGAAATTGCTTCCATCATGAGGAATTATAGCGTGGTTATAAACTATTATGTTCTTGCTGTCCTGAAGTTTAAATTGTTTTATGTTAGGGCTGTTGCTGAGAGTAAATGAAAGAAATTATGACTAACACTGTGTATGATAAGGGCTAAGTTTCCTTTTTTTACTTTATGCTTTTAAGTCAGACTTATAATAAGATAGTCAAAAGACCATGTTGTGAGAAGACAAAAAAAGATCAATTGTATCCAAAAAATGGCCATATTTTATCAGAAGGACTGGCAAAATTTGTTTTCAAAAGCTATTAAAGATCAACACATAGATGTTTACTTTGTACATCACAGTCTATTTCTACCTTCACTGTAGGAGTATTTTTTAAGGGAAAAGCCTTTTGATGAAGAGAATAACTGTAAAAACTACAGCTGTTAGAGGCCCACATGATAATTCATAAGGCGTGTCAAACCTTCAAAGCATTCTAAAAATACAAAACAAAAATTATACACTATTAGGCTTGTTTTTAAACGAAGATGTTTGTTTCCAAAATTTATAATAGAATGCAAATTCTCCCACTCTTGTTGAAAATGTTTCCTTGTTTCCTAATTTGTAACAATAAAGCTACCCAAAGTAATTGCAGACAGTCATCTGTGACTCTGTAACATCCTAAGTAATTCTTTATAATTTCTTCAATGTACCAAATTCACGTCAAGCCGTATTTTGTACAGACTCATATAACACAAATCATTTTACCTTCTTTCTGTATATTAAAAGGATTAACGTTTAGTTGGATGGGTAAACAGTGTTCTGCATATATGAATACTTTTAGATTCAGAAGAAAAAGGAAATTGAACTGATGTCATGCTGCTCCTGTCACAATCCCATATGGTCTCTGCATGTTAAGGGGTTTGGGATTGGGGGCATTATGCCAGCACATTCCCAAAGTCACAATAGGTAAAACCTCTGAGCTCAGTCCAGCTAGTTCTCACTGCACATCTATTTATTTTTTTTTTTTTTTTCAGTTCATATCTTTTCTTTAGAATCTGTTTTCCATTCGTTCACGCTGTCCAGTTTAAAAAGGCAGAGCTAAGAGGCCCTCAGACCTTGCCTTGGGAAAATGTGTGTAACAGGTCATTGCAAAACAATATTTTTACTTTTACTATTTGATTGGATACTATTTTACCAATCAAAGATTGGTAATGATTATGCATGAATTTAAAAAATACCTTTTGTCTTGATAGGACTATATTTGACTTAAGACTATCTATTCACCTTTTAAAAAGAATTTTCTCTTTTAAAGACAAAGAAGTTAGTGAACCAGCCTCTCTTGCATGAGACAATGCAAAATACAGGAGAAATTTTATCAGCACTTCAACATCTCATCTTATGAAACTCTTCAAAATTTGGTTTGGCATTTTTTTAGAAATAATTTCACTGTAATTTTTCATCAATAGATATTTATCAATAAAGCTATCCTAATTTTTTTCCTGTCTCCCAACATCCCCAAAATGGATGGTTTTGCTTCAATTCCTATCCATGCAATACAAATATGCAGAAACAGCAGTGAATTAACATAATTCTTCCATTAAGAATTTGAGCTGACTTGTAATGATACTACGTCCACAACAGAGTTTTGTCCTTTAAACTAAGCCTAAACTTTACATGTTCATATGTGTTATGATTGAAAAGCAATTACTAATGTAAAACTCTGTTGGTTAAACTACTGGCATTTCACCCAAATCCTTTCCTAGTTCTTTATTTTGTTACTTTCTTGGATTTTCTGGAGTTTTTAAAACTATTTTTAGGGTTTAATTATCAATTTTTAAATTTAATTATCATTGAAGATGATTGAAAAATGCAAATTCAGTGGGGGTAGAGGAGAAAGCTCATTTGAATTTTGTTTATATCACAACCTCTAGGAAAAGAAAAGTATTCCTATCTGAACCACTTCTTAAACCTTCCTAGGGTTCTGCTTCTATCAACAGAAAGGACATGAAAGCCTTGGCTTTTCCTGTGTCTATTTGAAATCATCCTTTTAACTTTATCTAGGCAAAAAGTGTAATTGAAAATAACTGCACAGAGAGTAAACCATCATTCCAACTTTAACCAGGAAAAGGAGAAAAGGAGAGAAAGCATTTCATCTTAATAATTCTTTTGCCTCTACAAATTCTTGTTCTCTGAGGTCACACAGGATGAAATTAGCTGCCATTCCATGCTAGCCCATTCATACAGACGTGGAATAAGGCTGGAGCAAATCCTCTGGCTTTTTTCAGCAGAGTTTCTTCCTCACCTGAGTCAATCTTCAATCATTGTATTGGGTTGTTTGATCCCATGGGCAAGTTTTTGCACTTTTTTGAAACGTCTGAAGTTTCTTACAGCCAATTTTTTCAGCTTGAGGTCCCTCTGATATGTCCCTGGCAAAGTAGGAGTAGATCACTTCACATCCAGGCCACTGATGGAAATGTTCCACAGCATTGAATGCTGAGGAGTGTTATATACAGTCCGTGTTACTCATTAAACAAGGGATTCATCCTGAAATGCTTACTAAGTTCAATATTAACAACATCCATTGGTCTCTTCTTGCCCATAGAGCTTTTCATTTCTTCATAGATGGCAATGAGTGAGGTCAAGAACTATTTACCTTTGTTAAGGTGGAGATGGCTATTCCCAATAATCTTTCTGTTCTGGTTTCTAAAACATTTCAGGAGCATGTGCTTCACAATTTTCCTGAGTACTGACATTAATCTGTGGTTTGTTGTTACTAAATCCTCCTGCTTTCTCTTTTTGAAGATAGGTGCAGCAAATACTTTATTTCTTTTATTAATTTTTTGCATAACACTTTAAAGACATTCATGAGCAGCCTCTCAACATCACCCAGCTACTTCAGGATTCTTGGAGGATTTCCAACAGCTCATATTTGCTTATGTCCACCTCACTTAAGCAATAGCTAACTCAGCTCACCTCTGCTGTGGATAGAGCCTGTTACTAGGTGCAGAGAGCTGGGACTCCTGAGAGCACACCTTGCCAGATCAAGGGCCATACATTTTCTAAGTCTTTGCCTTGATTCTTTTATATTGCCTATAATTTTCCTGAATGAGTCAAAATGCTTTATTTTGTAGCTTAAGGACTTGATTGCAGTTGTGTGTTTTCTCACTTTCCTCGGGATCTTAAACAATGTCAGTCAGATTAAGGTTGTCAGATTAAGGTTGACAATCACTGTCACATCCTTGATTAGGTCTTCCCTATTTATGTGTAGCAGCAAAGTCTCTCTTCTCATTGTTCTGCCCAGTCTCTGTGCCAAATAATTGTCCCTGAGGCATTCCAGAAATCTGTGGGATTGCTTGTACCCCACTGCATTGCCCATCCAGCAGCAGGTATTAAAACTAATTCTCAAGTCTCCTAAATAAAGAGAAGAAAGAAATGTAAAGAAAGAAAGTCACCAGTGTTTGTCTTAACATCAGCATATCATTCAAAGCAAAAATTTGGTGTGTGTCCAATGCACACTTTGAATATTCCCATCAGTGAAAAGCCCAGTGTGTTCAAAAGATAACAGCTGAAATGTCTTCCACGTACCTTCACATTCTCTCCTTTAATGTTAATGTTAGCAGCTGCAGCAGTGAGAGAAACTCAGACAGCTGTTTAAAATTTTGTGTGAGAGTACCCTGCAGCGCACTCTGAGAACTCAGCCCTCAAAGGCTGTTTTAGGGAAATTTTTAAAGCAGCTTTTTGTACCCAGTTCTTTTGTACCATTACTTTAATCCCCTTGGATTCATCTGAGACACACGAAGGTGTCGCCACTTGGAAATCAGCAGGCACACGTGTGTGGTCAACACAAATTCATAAGTGCAAGGATTGGAGGAGGTGGTAATAATTGATTGGACTAAATGATACAATTCAGAAAAAAAAATAAAAGCAACCCAAAACAAAAGCGCACAGGAAAAAAACCTATAGTCCTCCCCCTCCTCACATAAGTCCCTTTTAGAGTGTTCTCAAAGCAGTCATTTTTTAAACCAAAACTGGTCCTCTCTTGGCAATTTGACCTCTCCAAACTTCAGCGATGATAGCATCAACAATACTGTAACATTGTTTTTTAGCACAAAAACGTTTCTGGCTTTAAAATCCTCACCCCAATTATCCTGCAAGTAGTTGTTATTTGACTTCACCATATAGATGTGACCTTACTTGAAGAAATGGAGTTGAGCTCCCCAGCTGCTGCAAATGTCAGGTTCATCAAGGGTTTTTTTATAAAAACAAATGTGAGAAGGAAGGTTTAGCAATTGTTGTTCTGAAAGGTACATGCACTTATGAGAGTTATTCCAGGCACACACATGTGCTTTGTAGGAAGCATGAGTGAGTAGCCAGGCAGTAATATTGAGATAACATCAGCATTCAAATGGCTCCAACAACACAGAGTTCATTTTTCTCAGGCTCAGTGTGTATACATGGACAGATGCACTAGGTTATCTAATGAGTGGCTATGTATTTGTGCTTCAGAGCCCAAGAAAAATTAGAAACCTTATGAGCACTCTTCAAAATGGCTATTGAATTTCATCGAGAAAAATTAGTCTGAGGTTTCAAAGCAGCAAAGCACAAAAATTATTCTGTATAATTTCATTGTAAATAGCTTTTTTGCTTAATTTGCCATATTCCAGTGTACCAAGTATATTTTATCATAATTATTTTATCAACATTTTTTCATTCAGATTACAAAATAAATCATATTTTCATTTGCACAGACTATCAATTTTATTTTTTCATTGTAGTTCATTGTAGATCTGTCCCTTATTTATGACTGCCTGGTATCCCTGTAGCAGGAGGTAATGTTGCTTACATGGAAAAATAAAAACAGAAATATATTCAAAATATCTAGCTAAAGTTAGCTGTTGGCCACTATAGTCAAGCAGCTGGAAAAAAGCAATAAACTTTGTCATGTTCAGTCTGAGCCAAGGCCTTTCAGTCACACATATGGATTCTCATTAACTTTAGCTGGCTTTTCAGGTCTATGTTCCATACATATGCCAGTTTGAAAACTAAAAAGTATTCCTTGAATTTATCTTGTATTTGCTTAGTTTTACTTACATTAAAATTTTATGCTCGTTTTCTGAAATTTCAAAATTAATGTCTATGAATATTATGTTTTCATTGTAGACTGAATTAGGAATGTAGAACAAAATAATTCATAGTACTGGCCACACAGTGTTCAAATACAAAACATATAAAGATTATAAAAATATATGAATAGTACTGATGAAAGCTGAGAGAGACTAGATATTAATGAAGCAGATACTGCATATCCAGATCCAGACATAGAATGGCTTTAGTATTTCTTTTGCCAGTGTTTGCCACTGAAGTGAAAATGCAATTTATAATAGTGTATTTTAACCCTCATGCATAACTAAAATTTCTAGGTCAACATATATACATATACCTGTATAACTATATATATATATACACATATGTACATGCATATGTGGATGTGGATGTAGATGTAGATAATTCTAAGATAATTCTATGATTCTAATAAGTGTCTTCCTTAAACTCCTCCAGGGATGGTGACTGCAGCCCCTCAATGGCAGCCTGTTCCAACACTTAACTCTTTCTGTGAACACATTCCTCTTTCCCTCCAGCCTGAACCTCACCTGAGTGTCTTGAAGCTCTGCCCTCTTGCTCTGTCAGTGGTCCCATGTGAGGAGAGGCCAATCCCCACCTGGCTACACCCTCCTCTCAGGGAGTTATGGAGAGTGACAAGGTCTCCCCTGAGCCTCCTCTTCCCTAGGATAAACAATCCCATTTCTTTCAGCTGCTCCTCATATGGCTTAGTCTCCAGATCCTTTCAACAACTTTATTGTTTTTCTCTGGACTTGCTTCAGCACCACAATGTTCTCCCTGAATTGTGGCCCAGATCTGGACACACAACTCAAGGGGTGGCCTCACCAGAGCCAACTGCAGGAGAATAATTGTTTCCCTGGTTCTGCTGGCCACAATATTCCTGACACAAGCCAGGATGCCATCGGCTGTCTAGACCACCTGGGCACACTGCTGGCTTGTGTTCAGGCACTCTGCCCCAAGACTGCAGCATTACCTGGGGCTGTTGGAAGCCATCATCTTCATTATTGCTTGGTTCCACCTGCAGGACCTTGTACTGCATAGGCAAGGGCGTTTGGAAAGGTGGGGTAGTCAAAGAGATGTGCTGGCCAGCCTTCAGGAACTCATCACTGTTCCCACCTGTCCTTTAGGTCACTATGTTCAGCCAGCTGGAGAGAGGATGTAGATCCCTCAACATCATGCATTTGAGCCAGCTGTTGGGGCTGTCCCAAGGAAGGCAGGCTGTGATTACAGTTGTCTGTATCTATCTCATGCTAGCTGACACTGCCTCCTGGAGCTCGGTCACTGAGCAGAGGAGTCCCTGTACCTGGGCACATCTTCCCCTTGCTGACCTGAGGTCAGGGCACAGTCTGAAGCTGACACCAGGGTGCCAGCTGTCCCCAGTGGAGCTCTGTGTGGGCACTGTGACAGCCGTGGTGGGAGCAGAGCTTGGAGAAGCCATGGTTTTCTGCTGGTTGGGTACCACACCACAACCTGGTTTGACCGGCACGCCTCCAGCTTGCTTCCTGTGTGAATTACCACACAAAGTGCTGTGCCACACCCAGTGCTCCCTAAGGGCTTCCTTTATTTATTCTGGGATTGGCCACTATTGCTCCTGTCTCCGTCCACATCTCTGTGGGATCCTGGTGGCTCTCCCTACTCCCTCAGAGGTTTCTTCTACTGTGAAACCCCCTCCCACCCCCTCGATGCTTATTCCTTGATGCTTATGTCACTAGATACAAGTACGCATGAGGAAAATTAATGAGGAAAATAAACTGTTTGGTTTAGGGTTTTAAACATTTATATCAGACCTGACTCAATAGATGGTCAATTCAATTATTAGTTCCACTATATAAATAAAGTCAAACAGAAATATCCTTTACTAAAGAATTTTCCTGCATGTTTATTCCTTGATGCTTATGTCACTTGATCCAAGTACAGATGAGGAAAAATAATGAGGAAAATAAACTGTTTGGTTTAGGGTTTCTTCCCGCCTTCCAAAGAATGGAATAACTATTAATATTATTCAGTAAAGAATCATCAAGGCATTATGTGTATACTGGTATAATGTGTACTGGAAAGAAGAAATTGGGAAATTCAATAGTGAAATTTCAAGATCGTCCTTATATCACTTTGATCTGTTTTTTCTAATGCTCTGATGAAAAGATTTTGGAATGCTGCACAATTTGAGTGGTTTTATGTATTGTTACACTACCATTAACCACCAAACCTTTCATTTCAAGGCTTACCAAAAACATCTTTGCCACAGTTGTCTTAGAGTTGATTAAGGAGAGTTATTCCCAGCCTTCCATTCAATTTTGTTTTTTCAAGATAAGAACACTGTGTGTAGAAATGGAAAGATGAAGCAGGTAAAAATAACTTTTTTTTTAATCAACTTTAAAAATCTGATTTATATTGACAATAGGAAAGAAATATCTTCTCTTTATTTGTGATTTTATGCATGCTTATCTAGACAACTAGGTGGATTGTTGGATTGATACAGTATTTTCTCTCTCTCATTTGCTTTCTGCTAAATCTCTGTATCTCTGGAGATCCAACCTAAATGATTATATGATTCTAATAATAACAATAATATTAAAAATGCTATGGATAAAGTAATACGTATTGTTCCTTTAAAAATATTAATATTTTAATGCATGTTTTTAGCGTTTTAATTCACTTTAGAATTATTAAAAAAAAACAAAAGAGAAATTTACATTAGTTGGTGAAGAGATTTAAAGACACCATATGGGTAAAGGAAGAGGGGCAAAAATCATCCTTTTCAAAGGTCCTCAGTTCAGTTATATAACAAATCTACCACTTCATATAGGATTTTTTTTTCAGTGTTTCATGATTTACATAGTCTACCTGAATACATTTTTGCTGTTACAGAGTATAGAGAAGCTTTATTCTCAATGTAATTGAATTTGCAGACTTTTCTGGTATCTTGTTTCATGACCAAATCAGTATTTTTAGTTAAAAAACTTCAATCCACTTGGCAACAATTTTTCATCCCCACTTAATTTAATCAGTGCAGGTATGGAGAAAATGTCATGCTGACAAACACTCACAGCACTTTACAGCTGTGTGGTATCATCCAGATACTTCTATCATTATGGAGAATTTCACAACTGGTAGAATTATAACATCCTGAGAACTAGATATAGAAGTAGAAACAGCAAGGGGCATAAATTCTCTCTAGATAAAAGCAATGTGAGAAACAAAAATCTTTGAAAAGAAAAGAATGTTGGGAAAACCTTGTGCCAGTTGATTGGGAGGGATTTTGTGATTGAAATCACTTAGTAAGCATGACTTCAGTTTTACAGCCCAACCATCTCCCAGTGTTATAACCAGCTGCTTTACAGTCTCCAGGCTGGGAGTTAACTTCTTTGTGGCAATATGCATCAGAAAATGGGCTGCCATTGAGTAACTTCATGAGCAGCCCTCCCTGAATTGTTAATCAAAGTGATTGGCACCTGAATTTGAGCCCTCCAGGTTAATCTAGGTCACTATGTTATCAATATTTCTCCACAGTCCTGTATATATATTGTTTTTTTTTAATAGAAATGGAACATTTGTTAGTCTCTGTAATTTAAAGGTAAAGAACAGTGTGATTATTCCTGCATGATCAATGTTGGATATTCCTTACATATTTGTGTTCAAATAACAGAGCTGACCTCAGACAAGAAAAGTAGTTCTCTGGAGTGTCACACTGATGAGAGACTTGAAGTCATGGCTGGATCTGGAGGGAAAAGAGGAATCTTTCAGGTTAAATGTCAGCAGCCCCTGCATTCTGCTGAGCTTCTGGTGGTTTATTTAAAGTGGCAAAGCAGGTATTCTAGACATTAGTCTTAGGGTGATGAGGACAGACAAACTGTTTTCTGTCAGGAGGAAAACCATGGCTCTGCTACTGACAGATATTTCCCTTTGGTATCTGTTTCTTCTCTTGGGCTGCTTCTGCTGCTAGAGCTAGCACAAACAGTGCGCTGCACAAGAACAGAGAAAGGGGTTATTATAGTGAGCAGGAAAGTGTTTGGAAGCTGGCCAGTCCTCACTGTTTTCTCTGACACTCAGTAGAAACATTTGATAGGGAGGGTTATGTTTTTTCAATACCTGAAAGGGATATCAAGTCAACAGATGCTGGGCACCAGATTGTTGAGACATCCTTGGACAGCAGGGACAAGGAACTCTGCAGCCCTGAGATATTCTAGAAACATGTGGGTTTATTGCAATGGTGGTGGGTAAAGAGGGCTGCTTTCAGCCACCAGCCTGGGCTGGAGGGATGCCCCAAAGAGAGAGGGAGAGAGAGAGGGGATGAGGTGAGGGAGGTAAGGAGAGTGCCAGGGTCAGGGCAGGAGGAGAGAGGGAGGGAGAAGAAGCAGAGGGAGAGGGCAAGAGAAGGGGAGAAGAGGCAAGAGGAAAAAAGAGCAAGAGGAGAAGAGAGTGAGGACCTTGTTCCAACACATCACACCTCCTTTTGTGTTGAATATTCTAATTTACAGCGACCAATCGGCACAAGATACAAAACCTACAAACTTTGCATGCAGCCTCTGAGAACTACTAAATTACCATATCATCCTATATTCTAAACTCTAAAGACCACTCTTCTCATCTACTTTTTGTTTGCATTGGCAGGGTGAAGAAGGACTCCATTCTTGGAGGACTCCATTTTGTTTTCTGTCCTTCACCCCATCTCCAGTTACTCACCATCCTCCTGCCTGCCATGCCCACATCTCAAAGCTGCCCTTCATTTCTATTTCACCCACAGATTTTATATCTCCAGTATTTCTTACCAGACAATAATATCCTGTTGCATCTTTCCCAACACTTTCTTCTCTTGGACTGCTTCTGCTGCTAGAGCTAGCACAAGCAGTGAACTGCACAAGAACAGAGAAAAGGGTTATTATAGTGAGGAGGAAAGTGTTTGGAAACTGGCCAGTCCTCACTGTTTTCTCTGACACTCAGTAGAAACATTTGGTAGCTATGTTTTTTCAATCCTTGAAAGGGGTATCAAGTCAGCAGATGTTGGAGCCTGGTGAGGTGTGCAGTCAGGAAGGCTGTGTGGTCATGTCACACCAAGAACATCAGGATCTACTCTCTGTTTTTACTGCTAAAAAAAAAAATAAAAAAAAATATTAGTACAAAATTTATTTCCCCATGAGATGTTCAGTCACATCCATATCTTGTTGACAAAACAACCTGAGGTAATTTTTTAAGTATTTTATCTGATGTATGAAAGGCCTGGTTTTACCATTCTTTTTTCAGGTATCTCACTGAATTTTCTTACAAATCATCTCTGCATTTTTGCCATGTCCAGACATGAAATCTAGAAAACTCCTTATGAAAATTTTTAGTCTTTTCAGTGATGTCTTATCTGACATGCAGCCTACCCATAGCAAGTAATTTGATTTGTTAGTACTGCATTTTTTAATTTTGGAGTTAAAGCTGTAAACTCATACAATTATTTCTAGTGACATTTCCTCATCAAAACAGATTTCTGTGTTCATTAAGTGGTCTTGGTTGGAAATGCTCTAATATATGTTGTGTTTTACACAAGTACAGATAAATTATTATTTTTTTTCATTATTAGACTTTACTCCTTAAATGGAGTATAAACGTTATTAAGTAAATACATTTTCCTAGTTTCCTTGGTGAATTAGAATTATTAGTTGCATGAATTTATTGCCTATGCATTCACTCCCTTTTGTTTGCTATGTTTTGAAACAATGTCCAAGAATACAATTAAGGTTTTTCATTCTTTATGCAATAACTGAAACTCAGTCAAAATATTGTATTGCATCACATATAGCAGATATTAGGTAAACCTCAATTTATTTAGAATTGCAGTTCCTGATTAATAGGGAGGAAAAGAAGAACTCTTTCTGATGTATTTTGACAGGACCTTTTCATTCTTTTTTCTTTTTTTTCTTTTATGTAAGAAGATTAATTTCTTTCTATTCTTTACTTCTTTCCTTTCTCTCAGGACAGAGTCTCAATGAAAAACAGAAGGTTGTCATAAGCCTGTATGATGTCTTTTCATCTTTTCTTCCTATCAATAAAAGAAAAAAAAGGTTTAATTTGTCTAACAATAGGTAGTGTTGTCCTCCTACAACATGAAAATGTTTTTTCAATAGTGTCATGCATAACTGAATCCCATGAAAATAGGTGTGAAAACATCAGTGAATTAACTGTCATTTCAACTGCATGTATTAGCAGTTCAAAAATGCCTATTTTTCTGCAGGACCAGCAAACATTCTTCTGTGTAAATTAATCAAAAAAGGAAAGAATACTAAAAGGCAATTCAGACACCAAAGACACAAAGCTTCAGTGAGGATGTTGCACTGGTCACAGATAAAATGTATTAACACAACTGACAATTTCACTTGAAATTGCAGGTAATTTTATGCCACTCTAACAAGTCATTTATCCTAGAAACGAGAATTTACCTCGTTGATTCAGCTCTGAAAGCTTGTATGGTATGATTATTTCAAGATACCAAAATTTTTATTCTGCTGAGGATATTTGGAGAACGTAGTTACCTAGCTCTCATTTCCAAGGTCAACTCGTGTTCAAATTCCATATTTGTATATTACTTTCATCTATTTACTATGAAAAAAAAAAAAAAAGGAAAAACAGTTATTCTCCTTAGTACTCTGAAATAAGCATCATATTATCTTTTTTTTTTTTATTTTATTTTCAAAAAATAGTATTGAAAGCAACACTGTTCAAGGGGGAAAAAAGTCCTGTGCTGCAATTGTTGGAATGAATGGTCAGTTTTCCAAGACTGAAAACTCTTGTAATACTGGTTTACTTTGAATTAAAGATATTTTTTGTATCACTGTCAACTGTGATGAAGTGAAATGAACACTGTTCAACATGCCTTGAAAACGAAAAGCTTGCAATTTCCAAAAAAATACTATCTATCATCTATTTTACTTATGAGACCTTTCAGCTAATCCATATTTCTTCAAAATGTGACCTTCCTTTTACCCCAGCTCTCTGCAACTGTTTGGAAAATCAATGGCAAGTTTACAATAACCAGCACAAAGCCTTACACACCATGAAGAAGAAAACATTTTGATAAGCAAATGGATATCAATGTCAGCCTTCTAAGCAGTTGCTACAGACAAATGATTTGAGAGATTATTGAAAATATACTGTCTTTTTAGAAAGTTACTTTTCTTCCCATGCAAGGCACAGGAAATTGAATCGGCTGCAGTATTGAATCAAATGTGCTGTCGATGAAATGTGTGACCCTGTAGTAAAATAAAATCAGTGTCCAACTGTCCAACGTTTCTAGACCTTACTGAACTTTTCAACCAAAACAATTATATTACTCCTTTTCCATTCTATTCTTTATTTTGCAGCATAAAGCTTTGTGACCTTTCTGTCAGAGCAATACATTGGAAATGGCACTATGAAAAGTGTTTGGGCAATACAGAACCTTCAGACCAAAACCATAATACATCTTGTCCTTTTGTTCGTGTTTCCAGAATTAAATCTCTGCTGGTTTGTTTTTTGTTTTGTTTTTGTTTTTTTCCTGGTCAAACAAAGATTCATCAATGGTCAAGAGATCTGTATTGAGAAAAATACCAGGATTGTATTAATATTGTATTTTTTCTCTATTAGCTCATTGATTTTGGATTCTCTTTGAATGTTAAATGGCAATTCAGAAGCTTTCCTTGTAAGTTATGGTTACACCATTTTTGGATACTCCTGGTGGCACAGGATATATCAGGAAGCAGCTTCAAAGAGCAAAGTCAGTAATTGACCACATATTTCAAAACAGAAGTCTTTCACTGTATTAATTTCAAATGCTGTAGTGGCTTCTGAGGTGGATATCATAAGAAACAGCAAATGCATAGGTGAAAGCTCAGTGATCAAGTGGTGTAATCTAACTATTAAATGTACAGTCACAAACCTGTCAAGACTGGATACAACAATGGATGCAAATGCAAGATTTCTTAGTCTGTTATTTGCTTACTTGAAAAGGTAATAGGACACTTGAGAGAGGGAGATGAAGTTCTTGTGAAGTCTGTCTAGCCATTTGGTAAATTTGTGGAGTATCAGTAGCACTTATAATGCAAGGGACCTTTTCTTACAAGACAGTTTTGGCAAAACAAAATTCTCAGGTTCTTTCTTTTTCTCTTGTGTTCTTCCATCGGGATTGAGCCTCACTAGCCTCTCCTACCTCTCTAGCTGCATCAGTTGTTTAATTAACATGAATTTCTCTTCTGCCTTGGCCCTCAGAGATTTTTTTCATATAATATTCTTATAAGAGAATGTGACAGGGAAAAGAAGAACACCGATTTGGCCAAGAAATACATTGCTCATCAAAATACATTGCTTAATGAGAGACTGCAGTGCTTAGAAAATCCTTCTGTGAGTCTATGCCATTCATTGAAAATCCTCAGGAAAGAGTTTTCAAGCATTTCCACAGATCTTTGTTGTATATGTTCAACTTTTTGCGGAAGAAATCCCCTCAGTTAATCTGTGAAGGGGAAAGACTGAAGGCTAGTTTTGTTGCTTCAATATCTTATGATTTCTAACATTGAAGAAGACTCCTTTGATCATTGTCAAAGGGGTTCTCCTATTGTTCATATTTACATTTACATTAGGAATTTTTAATATCTGATTTGCATACAGGAGGCCAGGAGCAATCAACCTAAATAAAACTACAGTGCATAAAATTTGATGGCAGCTTTGTTTTCCTACACCTTGTTTTCCTTCCCAGTAAGAACGTGAACATCACAACCAAACAAAAGTCAAGTTGAAGTTGAAATGACTGCAAGGCAAATTTGACAGAAGCTTTTCATCGGAGCTAGAAAACTGAAATTTAGATGTGAGAATTCATTTTCTGTTGTACCAAACAAAATTACTAAAAATCCACGAATTTCTATGTAATTCCTAGTTTTAGTAGAACGCATCGAGTATTTCACAACTTATTTCTTGCTACTGTATGGGAATAGTTTAGTAATACAAATTTTGGGGTTTTTAGCAGAAAAAATTGATTTGCTGATGCAATTTCAGATGACATTTTGGCAAAAGTAAAATAATTAAAATTTTTAAATAATCTAAAATGGATTTTGCGCAGTCCTGATTAAAAAAAAAAAAAACCACAACTCAAAAACTGACTCTTCTGCGCACTAAATTTTAGAGGGGTTCAAGGGAACCATAGAAATATTTTCTCTGAGAATGTGTTTTCCAGAAGTCTATGCTTTTGACTTTTGCTTAGCTTCACGGTAATGATTTTGAACCTACACAATTAAAGCTATATTTATATCAGAGTTAACAAACATTTTCAAAAAGGCACATCAAAATGGTTGTCTCACATCTGATGACTAGAAACAGATAAATACGCAGTGTTTGAATTACTCTCTCATTTTGCTTCCTTCTAGAAAATATTTACACACATTTTGCATGTTGTTTTTCCATTTAGAAATGAAGATGTTTTATTAAGATTATTGAAAAAGCTAAACAACTGGTGAATTCTAAGAGTCTAAATAGATGGTAATATTTTTCCTGGGCATTTAAAATATTTTAAATATTTTTTTGGGTTTTATGGATTCTATTGAGATTTAGGTCAGGTGGCATCAAAACTGAATCACTGTCTCTAAATTCACTTGAAGTTAACATCAACAGCCATGCCAATTGCTTCCAGATGAGGTTCTGTTTCAAAACTGGATTCCATGTCATATGAGTTTTGAAAAAGGTGCATAAAAAAATGACACAGATATATCTAAGTTAAACAAAACTGTAACTTTGTCCTGCTCCTACTGCATTAGCAATATTATGTACACTTTTGGTGGGGATCATGAGGGAAGTGCTCAGGACAGAAATTTGACAATTGCAGAATTATTTTCAGAATTGTAATTGATAAACAAGATATCTCTAGGAGACAGGTACACTCCATCAAGAGATCTTGGCATGAGGTTTACAACACCTCAGGCTAAACAGGCAGCAGAAATCTCTGAAGAGAGGAACTCAGGAAATTTTCTCTCTCTCTTGGACTTAAGCACCTAAAACTAGGTCTGAATGAGGTGCTTTGTGAAACTGGAATGCATAACCTTTAGCTGCTTTTGAAGCAGAGCAGAAAGCAAAAAAATCTTATTTGCCTAATCCTTACAGGCCTGGGGCTTATAAACATTCCACGTTGATAGTTTCACATATGCTCAAGAAAGTTAAACAAAGGTTATATTAGTTGGAGAAATAGTTCTTCAGACCTGTTAAACTCTAGATGAAGAAAAAGAAAGACCATTGGAACGGAGTCCTTTGCCTAGGGCCCAGAGCAATGAACTTGCAGGTTTCATTACTGAAAATATAGGGGCTTTCCAAAACTCTGGGGTCCTGAAGGTATTCAGCTGATTTTCTTATTCTGAACAAAAGAAGGAAAAACTAAATATGTATTTTAAAGTAGTCACAAATTATCAACAGCAAATTCAGTGTAAAATATAAATTTCCAGTTGTCAAAAAACTTTGATGTCTAAAAGAAATTCATATTCATTTTTGTAACATTTCAGAAAAGCTGAAGTAACTTACATTCATTTTTCCTGGTTTAATTGTCTGCAGTAATTTTATTCCTTGTCAATTTTTGGGTTACCATGGATATAGGAGCATTTTCCACAGAATCTATTTAAAAATTTTGAACATAAGGTAGACATAACAAAGATGTAGAAAAACTGGAAGAGAAAAGCAGAAGAAATAAGATGTTACACTGAAGACGATTGTCTTATATCTCTAACATATATATATCATCTCTTTCTGTACTGATCATTACATCAGGACTGAGAGCCACTTGGAACTAGACTACATCTAAATTCCAAATTTTACTATTACAGTCTGCAAAAATAACCCTTAGACTGCTAAAAATTGGTCAAGGAAGATGAACTTGAGACCTGAATTTTCAGAGGAGAGTTATGATATCTGATAGGAGGAGAGAAGGCAGTCAATCTGGTTCTTTTTTTTTCATAAATTATGTGTTTACCTTGAGATATTAATATATAGAGATAAATAGTACTTAGAAATATTAAGAAGTATATTTTAATAATATAAACATAGATTAATTAGCAGATTCCGTGATGAATATAGTTACACATATACAATCTACATTCTATTCTGTCATCACAAGAACTTGACTAATCTGTGGATGTAATATCTATGACATTTAGACATATATATTTACACTTTACTTAATGCAAAAAAAATCTGTGTGAAACAGCTGCAGTTTTCTGTTCTTCAAGGGTATATCACATTATGTTACTTTTATTGTATGGATGTTTTCTCTCAGGTGGAACTTTGACAGTTGTACCTCTGTAAAATCACCAGGACAGGTGATAATTGCTTCTCTGAAATATCTCAGAGAGTCTGTTTGGAAGGTTCTCAAGAAGAAAGACGTCATGTGGTGGCCAAATAAGCATTTTGACATCAGTTCTCATTTCTCTTTGGAAATGGCTTAGAAGAAGCCAAAGACTTGGCTACACTGTGATCCTTTCAGTATGAGCTGAAGGATGATGCAAAGCAAATGTGGACCTTCATTTGAAAGCTAATCCTGATTTCTTAAAGAAAACCATGTTTTTCTACACAGCTTAATATAGCACTTTATTGGTGTATATTCTTTTTCTGTAGAGTCTGGTTTCTAAAGATTGTTACATACAGTGCATATTACAAAGCACTTGATATTAAGGACCATTAAAGTGAACTTGGACAGAGAAACCTGAAAGACATCCAGTTTGGAGCTTGGTTTTGCCTAAACAAATCCTAAGACTGCCAGCTCTTTGTTCAAAGTGCCACTGCCTCCTTTTGTGCAGCACTGAAAGTTTTGCTGCAATTCTTGATCACTTTGTACCATCAAGGTACCCTCCACTGCAGTGCAGCAACACACATCTCACTATTAAAATAAAACACTGCCCCTGGAAAAGCTGCCAAATTAAAACAAAAGGATAGAAAAATGCGCTGGTTTAAAGACTGAAGGATAAAGCTCAAATTTGTAATCTTTGAAGCTCAATTTTTTGATTTTTAAGTGTCCCATTTTAATATTTTAAGAACAACTAAGAAAACAGTTTTAATAATGGTGATATTTTAAGACAATTAAGATACAAAATAAAAGTAATGAAACTGAGGAAAACTGGACTCTTTTTTGGGTTTCATTCCCCTTTTTGGCCGGAAACACTTTCAAAACTTGATGTTGCAAAGAATCAAAGACTATTTTGAATGTGTCTCCTATGGCATCCAAGCAGATCCCTCTGAAATTAATCTTCAGTGAGGAAAATTCAAGATTTTTTTAATAATCTGAATATTTTTCATAATTAGGGTCATGTGGAAAGTATAACAAATAGAAAATCATGCACAGGACATAATAAAGGAAAATATCTTGTTTTATTCATAACCTCATTGAATGGTTTGGGTTGGAAGGGACCATAAAGATCATCTATTTCCAAACCCCCCCTGCCATGAGCACGGACACCTCCTGTTAGACCATTCCTTGATCTCTAGTGAAGACAAATCCAGCATATAAATCCTACATGGTGAAATAGAATATAAAAAAGAATATTATTATCTTTATTTTTGAAAATTGCTTTTAATCCTCTGAACTGTCAACTGCTTTGGGAAATGACGTCTTAAAATTTATATAGAATTTTTTTAGAAGTATGTTGGGGAAAATAATAAAACAAAATTCAATATTTATAAAATGTTAGGCCTAAAATAAATATCTGAATTTAAAAGCAAAAGAGTTTTGATTTTGCATTTCCATAGGTGGTGACACTCTGGGCAATGACATGGACAAATTACACTTTCACCCTGATACGTTGCCTCTCAACTGTTACTTTCCCAGACACTTAAATAGTTTTCAAGATGGGTATTGATTGTTTATACACCAATATATATGATTGTTTTCTGGTTTTTGAGCTGTAAAATCACACTAAATCACGGGTGTTCACAAAATACCCTTCTAATATGTCTGAATTTTTTGACAAATAATTGCACCCAAAGTGTTCATAACAAAGAGCAATATTAAAGACATATTTCCCACAAATATGGTTTCTAAATTCACCTTTCTGTTGCCTGTTATAGTGAAGGTGTTTTCATATTTTTGGTTGGGGTTTTTAAGTGTTTTCATAAAGGAAATAATTTAGAGCTGGCTGAATCTTATCAAGTGACTTCATAAAAATTCTTTTAAATTGGAAGTTGGATTCATCATGTATTATGCATCTCCTATTTGTTATCCCTGTTTTTGTCTGTGTGATGAGATCTATTTGGTTTTCAGAGCACTTGAGTCAGAAATGTTGCTGGGTAAGAGCTAAACAGAGAGACAATGTGCTACGAAAGCCAACAGAAATCAAATTGATCTGAATAAGATAAGAAAAAATGGGTATCTTTCTGAATTTAAACAACAATCTTCCATCTTCATCTTCCACAAGGGGGTTCAAACTATTATCTTTGACTTAGAGGTGAATGAGATATGGTGCAATTCAGAATTTCAAACTCTGGGGTCAAGATACTTAACCTTGAGCTCTCTGAGAGGATAATCAGGTACTTCTGATGAGGCTGGCAAAGCTGACACATGGCCTGTGTGAAGCAGATGAAAGTTGGGAAGAGCTGTATCTCAGAAGGAGTTTTAAAACAACAGGAGAATGAATAGTGCTGTAAGTGAGATGTTAAAACAGCATTACAGCAGAAAATGTATTGAGATAAGAATGATGAGCAGCTTAACCATTCAGCAGCTTCTGAGGAGACCATAGCTAGGGAAAAAAAAAAACCCTCAAAACCCAAAAACAACCAAACCACAAAGCAAACGAGAGAGAGATGTATTTATTCTTGGGTAGGAAAAGGTGACAGACATTCCCAGTACGTGAGGTAGGCAATTAATCTTAGATTTCTGTTAAGCAGAACCATTGCTGGCAGCCTATGAAGCATAAAAAGAGAGAAGGTCACAACTCCCCTTGAGGAGGAGTTCTGTCCAGGTTTAATCACACTCGTACCTCTAGAGCTTCACAGATTGCAGGAACATAACAGGTGAAGAAAAGGGGGCATAGGGCAAACTAGTAATTGCAAAAAATACTTACCATGAATTAGGCCCTTTCTCACTGTTCTGTTATTGGCTTGTGTGTGTTTGTTTCTTTGACTCTTTACTGGGTGCTGCATATAAAAAGGCCAGAGTTTCTCATAAGAAAATTTCTGTACAACACGAATAGGATTTTTTTTCCTCCAGCAGAAACAAGGTTGAACACATAAGAAATGAAAAATGTTAAGGATCAGGGAACTAAACAGCATCATGTTCAGAAATAGAATTGTGTTTATTGTCAGTTACTTTATACCCAGTTAGGAGACAATATGAGAGCCTGAGAGTATTTTAGATCTGTGCTTGATAGAAAAAAAAAGGACATATTTCTCATTCTTATTATTTCTCCATTTCCCAGAATGAAACTACCACCAGTGACATGGCTCCTTTCAAACATGCAACTGATGCAAAATTCCTAAATGTGTTCATAGTACAGAAAAATTCATCAGTGCATCAACACTACAGATGTGAGGATATTGCTGCTTATGTTGTGTTTGGAGAACATTTGTCATAAAGTAGAAGAAACTCAGATTTTTTTTTTTTCCCTGAGCATTTTAATTCAATGTCTCATTAAACTTACAGTTTTCTGCTAAATTGAGTAATCAGTTTGAATACTGAAAGTCTATTCATCACGTAAGAAATTACATTATGTATTGTGGAAACAAACTGTATTCCATTTGGAAGAAAGCTTTCTCATCCAAGGCATAAATCAATTTCAGGTTTTTAGCATCTGAAAAGGTAAAATTTTTTGAATTGTAGTAATAATCTCAGATATCAGAATACAAAAATAGGTCTTAAATTCACTTTTGTTTTGAATAAATAAACATCAATATTTTTCATTATCGAAACCTGTCCATGTATTAATAGGAAATGAAGAGTTCTTTTCACGAAAAAAATACTGATTTCTGATTTAGAACATATTTTTCTTAGTGGAAAAGCTTCCAAAATAGAACAGGGTCAGATGACTAGCACATGATTTAAAAGGACATTGTCTTATTTTATGAATATATATATATGCTTAAATACTTTTAAAAGGATAGCAAAAGCCCTTTACACACTACATATTTTTCTTCATTAAATATATAAACTTTATAAGCATTTACCCCTAATGGCATGCTTTTTTTTTCTGTTCAAATTAGTATAGAAATCTGTAACGGAACCATAGACTTAGTCAATGTTTAATTCAGTCCTGGTTAAGTAGTGAATTGATTGATGCAACTCAATTAGTCTTGCTTAAGAAAGAATCAGGCAGGATTGTGTTATGGAAGATTAGGAAGAGAAAATGATCATATGCTGTGAAGACATTGTCAGTGTTTTATAAGGGCAGTTTATAATGACCATAGACAACTTTAATGGATATAAAATGCACATGTGGAAACAGAACACTTCCTGTACAATAATAAACTTAGTATGAGAAACTAAAATTAAACTAAACATTATAAAGAATAGGAAAAGAGCCCCTTCACATAAGCAAAAGAAAAGTTTTTCCAGTTAATCAAATGCTGACTACTGTGGAAAAAAATTCTAATCCAGGGAAAATGGATTTTTACCCAAGGGCCAGTCTGGCATAAACACATTCCACTGATATTAATACATTTGTATAGAATACATTGTGAAAACAGAACTTTGATATAGTGAATAACAAACTGTCTCTCTGCAAGTATTAGCTAAGTTCTAGGATAAAATGTTTTTCTCTATGTCTGTGTCCCGTTTATGATTGCTTTCTACTGACATCCCAGTAACCTGACATCTCATGGTTTTCTTCCATGAGAATAATCACAGAAAATGAGTCAGCTGTTACATAGCTGAAAGCTAGATTTTCACAACAAAATCCCAAAGCTCTGCATTGCCTCTCAGAACAATATTTAATTCCTATTTCACAGTAGTAAAAATGGAATCTAAGCTGACTTACGTGGCTTACTCAACAAGTTTGTAATTACTCCTATAATAAAATACAGCTCTTACAAAAAACTTTTTTTAAACTACATAACAGAAAATCTAGCTTGCTTTCCTCCCCTTTTATCAAATGGATAAGGCCTGCAGAGCAAAAAGTTCTTTTTTCCTGCACAGTCCTTGGAGCTGGATCTGCAAGAGTCCACTCCTGAATAAGAGTGCTGCAGGAGACTCATGGCTAAAATAATTACTGAAAGAGTTTCAGTGTATAAAATACTACCAACTTCATAAGAGCTGACTAATGGCAGCTGAGACAGAACTAAAATACATGTTAATAAAAACACCAGTAATTTACCCTCAATATCGGTTGAGTCAGGCTGTTGTCTGGAAGCAAAAACACAATTTTCTCATGTTGTTTTTCTCACATGCTGGGCATTTTGGTTGGTATTCTTTCACAAAATCTAAATGCCGTGAATCACATACATTCCATGACTGTAGACAGCAAAATGAAAAGTCATGTTTTTTCTGAAACACATCTAAAGATTTATGCAGATAATTTGCCTGAGGCTTATGTGTGCTGTTTCAATATATACACATATGCAGCTCTCTTAAAAAATTGGTTGAGGACTAGAAATATAAAAGGAAGCAGTAAATGAATAATAGTAGGGAGTTCAAAATGCTTTATGGACTTGCAAAGGGCATTTGTTCTTCTTTATTGTGCTGCAAAAATGGAACACTACTTTTTCCATAAGAAGCTGGGCATTCAAACTCCTAGCTCCAATGTGTTACAGTAACTTGTGAAAAGAAATTATGATTTAATTGATTAAAAACTGATTAAAAATTTGATTAAAACCAATTGTAGAATGTAAACCAACTGTTATTTTAAAAAGAAGAGCCTCCAAACACCGGGATTTGGATAAGAAAGGAGAGCTCAGGGCTCTGGCACATACCTAAGACTATATTGGAAAATTCACTTACTGCTAAATATTATATATCCTTATCTCTGCCAGTGAATATTCAGTTGGGTATGTCCTTGGCAAACCCCACTGTAATCATCTCTCCACAGACTTTAGTATCTGTAGAAAGGAGGGAGGGTTAAAACAGGCTTTTTCCTGTGTGAAATCAGGAATCTCTAGGCCATGTGTTCAAACTGGGAATGGCACAAGCTAGCTGGAGGAAATAATCAGGAATATATTTGACAAATAATAATAAATGAGGAAAGAAAATAAGGGCAGAAAAGGAGGACTGATCTTACAAAGCACATGTCAGTAAGGATGACATCAGTGGTTCCTCTGGGCTTGGCAGTGGAGGCAGAGGATATATGTTAGCAACACCTCTGTTTAATTATGTATTTTTGTACACTGCATTTCCTTCCTTGGGCCAACCTCACTCTTTGATGGAGTTATACCATCTACTGCTTACATACTGTAGGTATCTTTTCCAGCTTGAAAACTATTTAAGTAGTCTTTAAGACCAACATTTTCTTGCAATGACATTTTCTTACACTTTTTCGTATTTGGAAAATGAAGAATGATGGATGCAGCTCAACGCAGATCTAATCACAGACATGATCATACAAAGGAACTGGATATGCTCAAGACTGTGGTTAATGATCGCATCAGCTGATTAAAAAAGGAAAAAGCAAATCCTTTCTGAAAGAAAGAAGAGACAAGGAAAAATAGCTCAGAGCCGATGAACTTTAGAAAAGGAGAAACTCCTTATGTCTTAAAATGAAAAGCTATGGAAGGAGATTTTTAAATTTCATTTCACCTGATTTAATTTTAAATAATGTTAAATTCTCTCAAAACTTTGCCTAATACACTCATATATTTGAGCCTACCTTAAAAGACATTTATTTTAATATATTAACATTTATTAATATTTCTTACTTTTACATATTAGTGAGCACTGCTTGGGATGCCTCCTGAGCCATTCATATTAAAAATATTCCTCTAGAGGTGATTGTGAGTTTGCTGGCAGATCATAACAGGATTCTTCTTTTTAGTTCCACTACTGGAGATACTTTTTTTCTTTTTCTCTCTCATCTCTCTAAATGATTCTAATGTTTTATGATGTGGGTCACTTTTTTTCTCCTGATTTTTTCCTCAGCCCTACAGAATCCCGTTTTCTACTGTATCCAGTTCTGACAACATGAGTGTATAGTTGGCAATACACAGTTTTGGTACCTCAAACAAATTTTTAGATGCCAGACAGTCATTTGTACATTCAGAATTTTCAATTTGGTAAAGGCATCTTGTTTTACTTTCCTGCTTTAAGGATCTCCAGCTTCAAGAAGTCAAATACTTTAGGAAAAAAAAAAAAAAAAAAAAAAAAAGGAAAATTATTTCTGAAAACATGACTCACATATTTAACATAAGTTATGTGTTTGATTCTTTAAAATTAGGTTTCCTCCATCAGCCCAAAGTCATTATCAGTGTCCTTATGCAATGACCTTTATGATGTCATCAGCAGACAGGAGCAAGAACAAAGTTGAGGATTCCTTTCCTGCACACCATGTAGCATAAATGGGTAAGGCCTGTGGCTTATTCAGTAATTCAGCATGAGAACAGGTGACACATTTCAGATTTTGCTTAAACAACTGGGCTACAGTATAAATAGTTTGCAGGGGATTGCTTCATCTTTCAGTGTATCTCCTTTCTTTTCTCTTTTGTTCAGAAAACATGATGCTATCATTTTAGAAAATTGAATTTCTTTCCTTGTTCTTATTGTTAAAAGCCAAGAGAATAAATCCTTGGTTACAGTAACATGTAATAGTTTTTCGTAGAGGTTTTTGCTAGAATTTTTTATACCTATTCATTAATATTCTCCTTAGCTCAGATATATTTTTGGCCAGAATGAACTGCTTCTTTGTTTTGTTTTGTTTTGTCTTGTTTTATTTCTGAGGTTTTAGAGTTTTTTTGATTTTTAGGTACAGCAATTTAACAATTTAACACAATCAACCAGTTTAACACAGAACACTGTCTAATTCAAGGAAGTTCCTGCAATTCACTACCTGTAGATATTTACAGAACTAACACAAATTCCATTTACTACTGCTATAAAGAACTGAACAAGGACAGAATTTGAAAAGATACTTACATATTTCTTGATTCTCAAAGTTAAATTGATCATGAGCTAAAACTAGTTACGCATAAGGAATGTAATACAGTACAAGAAAATTTCAGAAGTTTTCAAGACCAATTATAATTGGTCTTGACAAAATCCACAGAAGTCAGGGAACAGAGGGAGAAATGACAACACCAACAGACATGAATTTTCCTGCTTAGAATGAGTCCAGAATTATTCCTGCAATGAAGTGCTACTGAAGAATTGGAAGAATTCAAGACTTAGTCCTGTAGGGTTTGTGAAAGGAGTGACCTCAATAACCCTGTCTTCATTGGCTGACTTCATTCACAAAGGCCCATACTGAAACCCCAAAGTAAGAGGTTAGGAATTGAGTTGGAAGCAAGCAGATTTTTTCTCCTCTGAGGCTTCCTAGATCATCTGGACAGACATGCAAAACAAGTTACTGCTACACGAGAGAAAGTCCAAAGCAACTTTTATCTCCCATAAAGGGGGGGTAGAAAATGGTGATGTTCTGAGTAATTCTCTGCTCCTCGGGTGCCACTCCTCATGACAGGCAGATCCCAAATTTAAAATTTAGCTCATACAAATGCATCATTTCAAAAGCCTTCAAGCTTTTCTGTGTGGTCATCTTCTGAAGGAATCCAACTCTGCTAAAAAGGGTTCATCTTTGGCTTCTCTACAGAGACTGCTATAAATATTATCAGCTGTGGTTTCAGTGCTTGTTGCATTGCCATTCCTTACCAAAAAATACTGTCAGCCCTTTTTACACTAGGTTTTGAGTAGATAGAAGAGTATATATCACCTACAGGATATATTCAAAATAAATATATTTATTTTAATCAATAGATCTTTAAAAATCAATATATTAAAAATTGAGTTTGGAAGTTAATCTTCTGTACTCTAAAACTATTCCCAGGATTGGTAAGAGATTACATTATTTTGAAAATGAGTCCTTCCCATGTCTGTAAAGATTTTTTGAGGCAATGATTTTCAGGAGTTTAGATCAACCATTCTAGTTTAACAGTTCTGCATTGTCTGAGGTTTTAAAGAATGCACATTAATCTTACAATCATCTGGTACAGAGGCTGAGTAAAGAGCAGCAGAAACAAAGAAAGTATATAGAAAAGCATAAACTTCATTTTATTAGACACTTAGATTTTAATAGCAATACAGCAAGAGGGTCAGAGAAGCGTTATTGTTAGAAATAATTAATGCATATGAAATCATACAATATTTAATCAAGAGACAATTTAGGTGGCAAATATATTTAATCTGCTGGGAGGCATTTGGATTATTAATAACTAGATGACTCTTCTTTTTTTAATGATGCTATTACACTGGATATTTTGTAAGACCTTTGCACATTTTGTGTGTATGTGGAAATCCAGTTCTGAGCCACTCACTGCAAGAAAAATGCTGAGGGGCTGGCACATGTCCAGAGAAGGACAACAACCGTGGTGAATTGTCCTGTGAGGAGCAGCTGGTGAAACTCAGGTGGTTTAGCCTAGAAAAGAGGTGGCTTGGGGGATTTTATCATTCTACAACTGCCTGAAAGGATGTTGTGGTGACATAGGGGTTGACCTTTTCTCCCAGATAACTGGTGATTGCACAAATGAAAATGGTCTCTAGTTGCACCAGATGGGGTTTGGGTTGGATATGGAAATATTTCTCCATGGAAAGCATTGTCAAGCATTGGAACAAGCTGCCCAGAGAAGGGGCTGAGTCACCAGTTCTAGAAGGATTTAAAACACATGTAGATGTGTGCCTGGGTAGATGGTTTCAAGGTGGGCTTTACAGTGCTGGGTTAATGGCTCACAGAATCACAGAACCACAGGATGTGCTGAGTTGGAAGGGACCTACAGGAATAACTGAATCCAAACCCTGGCCCTGCACAGCACCACCCCCAAGAACCACCCCATGTACCTGAGAGCATCATCCAAACACTTCTTCAGCTCTGTCAGGTGTGGTGCTGTGACTGCTTCCCTGGGAGTCTGTTCCAGTGCCAGCCACCCTCTGGGTGAAGAAAATTTTCCTAAATTCAATGTAAACCTCCCCTGATGCAGCATCAGGCCATTCCCTTGGGTCCTGTCACTGGCCACCACAGGGAAGAGATCAGTGCCAGCCCCTCCTCTTCCCTCAGGAGGAAACTGCAGATGCTCTGTGGTCTCCTCTCAGTCTCCTGCAGGCTGAACAGACCAAGTGACCTCATCTGCCCCTCACATGGCTTCTACTCAGGGCCCTTGCCATCCTTGTTGTCCTCCTTCAGACACTCTGATTGTTTAATGTCATTTTTACATTGTGGTGCCCAGAACAGCCCCCAGCACTCGAGGAGGATGCTGAAAGATAAAAAATTAAATTGAGTGGGACAATCCCCCCCTTGCCCAGCTGTGATGCTGTGCCTGATGTCCCCAGGACAGGGTTGTCCCTCCTGGCTTCCAGGGCACTGCTGGCTCATGTTATATATGCAAATATATGGCTCGACTCTGTCATCTTCAAAGTGTTTTCCATCTGATATGATTCTTCTTTCTGTGATTATTTTCTCCACTTTTCTCTTCTGCTGTGCAGTGCTATTCAAGTTAGGAATGCAAATATTTTAGATCTCTTCTTTCTAGTTTTTGCTTCTTATACTGTGAATGTGAAACACTCAGAGAGTACTATGTTCAAACAATATTTTCATTTAATATATTTTCCTGAGTCTGGAAATCTTTGTAAGAATATTCACACCTTTGGGCTAATATCCCAATCTGTAAGGAGCAGTTCAGGAGTTGTGGACATACTTTCATATTTTTATATTAATAGCAATAAACACTGGCTGGCTTTTATGTATACAAAGAGATAAAATGTATCTAAAAGATAAATTTAATTTATCTCTTAAAGAGACTCTAAAAGTCTGACCTAAGAGACTTCATAAAATAGTTTTGCAATTTAGTTCTGTGGGAATGAGGTTATTTAATGGAATTTCTCTCTTTCATTCATGAGGGAAGCATAAAATATAACCATGCTTATTTCAAGTTTTAATGTGGACAGATAATAGACACTGCAGCTCTTTTTAAAACAAAATTATAGATGCCAAGCAGCTCAGAGTAGGGGTCGTGATAGAAAGCTAGAAAACAAAATTTAAACACTGGATTTTAAACACTGTAAAATGCAACCTTCATTTCTGAAATTACAATTCTTGAAGATGCCATAATGAAATTAAGAACTTCATATTGAGGCACCCCAGATTTTCACAGAACAATTTTAGGCCAGTAATTTCAAAGGGAAGTTTGGACTACTTGTAATCCAAGTAGTTGCATAGTACTGTGACATATAACAGTCAGATAAGTAAGAAAGTGATATTTTCCACATTAATTTCCTCTTTTTATTGATAGATACTGAAATACAAAACATTAGAAACAAAATCTTGGATTTTTTATTATGGATTAAAAAACTGTGGGATTTTCATTATAAGTCTCCATGTAGGATATTCTTGCTTTTACCATGCCTCAATGTCTCCAAGCAGATTTTTTTTTTCTTTCTTTCTTTTGGATTACACTGCCAATGAGTGAGGAAAATGAAGTAAAATTTAGGCTCTGCATTGGAATATCTCATCCAATTTTGGCCTTTTCAGTGACCATATGCAAGTCATTCATATTCCCCAAACCACTGTTTTTGAAATCATGTACATGTAATAAATGTATTTTTTCCTCAGTACTCATGAGATTTTAGGTATAGTTTATAAAGATCCTTTTGTTCCATTAATGAATGCTTACACATGTATCTTGGCCCATAAAGTGAAGCTTGGATTTTCACTCATTTCAGAGTGAGAGTTTAACTGCACTAATAAAACTGGACCCTTTTTTAATGGTCACACATATAAAAACCTGTTCATTTAACTAGGCTGTCTTGAGCAGATTTTTACCTGAGACAATGTAAATCACCTCTTGATCAACTCATTTTAGGCTCTGCACTGTCTTTACTGTTTGATTGGAGAGAAACTCATTATTTTCTAAATGTTATCATGGAAATAAGATGGTATTAAAGATCCCAATAGAAAACTAGAACATGGTCTTCAGAGCCTTTTAAAGGTCTTCATCAGTGTCTGAGGTTTTGTGCCTCAGTGGTGTCAGCATGAGCTGCTGTGCAGCACAGTAATGGGTTCCAAAGGGTCTGCCAGGTACTGCTCACTTCATTATCCTTGCCATAATTAAAGGTAGACCTTCAATAATGATGCTTAATCTCCCATGTCCTGTGTCATATCACACTAAGCCCTCAAAGGCCTGTTGTTGGCTACAAATATATGACAAAGGATTGTTTTCTTTATAATTGTAAAGGAGGAAACAGAGTGGAGAAAATTCTAAAAATTGGTACCAAAGAGTAAAAATAATTTCAGCATTAATATGAAAGCTTAAAAGGTGAAAAACGCTTTGAAAAAAATCTGTCATGTTTGTGATGTACTTGATTTTATTTCAGACATGAAATTTTCTGGAGTGCTGACCTTTAAAATCTATCTCAATCAGTTTCTTTGATTTCAGGCCATGGGGCTAAAAGATCATGACAGACAGAAGCATAGAATGAGTTCTCAAAAAATAGTATCAGACTAAGACAGCAAAAACTCCTTTGATGGACTTTGCTAATGAGTGTGGGATTAAGTCAGCAGCTGATGATAATCTCCTGATACATGCTAAAGCATCACAAAAATTGAATGTTTTCCACTATATACAGAAAATATATGTAGGGGGTGGTCTTAGAAGTGGAAGGATTTAGATACATCAAGGAATGTGTGTTGCTAACATTTTTCTTTAACTTCATATGGCACCTCCAGGAGTTTTGCCTCACTAAAATTGCACGTGGTTAACCCCTGCTGTGCCAGCACTTCAGTGATGAGCCCCTATTTCAGTGGATTATAAATCCTACTCATAATTTCATTCCAGCTCAACACCGACCCACAGTCTAACTTTGTTTTAATGATCTCTTTATAATTTCAAAAAAAGTCTTGATCTCAGAAATCTACTTTTTCTCTGATTTCTCTGTCTGTGCAAACAGTGAAAATTTCCTTTTGATCACTTGACTATAAAAGGTACTTTACAAAACCTGCTTCATAATGTACTCGCATGAAATAATGGAACTATTTTGAAAGGCACCACTACCCTTTCTTCTTGAGAGAAGAAACTACACCACAGCTGCTGGGGCATCTTCAGTTCATATAGACTTCTCTGAACTATTTAAATTCCCCAGGGCAGTTCTCTGCTAACAGCAAAATCATGTCAGTGCTGAACACAGTATATATAGCCTGCAAAAGTTACTGATATCCTAAATACTGTTCTATTCCAGCATGTTCATTGTCCTAACAGCCCTCGATTTGAGAGGTTAACATCTTTTAGGAGATACCTGCAGAAGAGGTATTCTCTGTACAATACATGTTCAGATCTCCTAATCACCTGTCTGAAGTTTAAGGGATTTGTTTCCTTCACTAAAGGATAAAATAAATAAATAAGCAGAAACATGAGGAAGCCATGTCAAAATTGATTTGAATAATATGACTTTATTAAGTCAAAGCTACACTCTTACTTAATACATATTTCTCAAGGGAAAATTACTATATATAGTGGAAACACTGAAATTTGTTTTGTGCTTTGACTCTATTGGACTCTGGACTGGGCTTGAACATAATGATTGCTATTTGGTTTTGGTTGAATAAATCTTTCAAAGACTCTATACAACTAACAAATTCTGTGAAGGGGAGGGAGTTTAAACAAGAACACACTACCAGCTAAAACCTTACAAGTGATTATGCTGAATAATGCTGAGTGATGAAACAATTTACTGTAAAAGTATTTGATTATTCATGAACAAATGCAACTAAATAAAATCCATTTTTATACAAGCATTACTTAAGTAGTTTTATTGAAAGTTGTTTTACCCACAACAGAGCTGTACAATATGTTTAAAATTATCTGAAAATTGTTAACTCACAAGTAAAATACATATCTACTTAAAAATTTACTTTTTCCTATGACTATGAGCCATTACAGATAAAATCTGGAAGCTAAACATTAGGGCTAACCACTAGTCTTCTGAAATAAGAACCAGCTGTATGAATTTTGACAACAAAACTTAGTTCTCAGAGTGATGAATAAACCATGAAAACTTCTGGCTTACTTTTTGCAAGTGTTCCTTTGCAGTAATAGAAGCAGTAGCAAGTAATGTTTTGATTGTATTTATGGAAAATCTCCACCTTTTGAATAGAAAGAAATAAATTTGGGGATGTTTTCAGTAATTAATAAAACGACTACATTGCAATTTACAGTGTTGGAATAATGTACTGCAGCAAATGCAAGTTTGAGCGGCAGAAAAAACCTACAAATATGGGACTCAGTGTGATCTACTTTGTCTTACAGAAAATCTGTAAGCTGTATCAGTCTTTCAGACTTTTAGGATGACACACATATGATGGTTTTGGAACCTAAGCTAACCTGTTTAATGAAAATCTGTGTAAATTTACAATGTCCAAGTGCTCTCTCTCCATATATACTCTAAAATCAATCTTGATTTCAATTCTGTTTTCTTTAAAATGCTATTAACTTTTAATTATTCTTACTCTATTAATATGTTCATTTGGATATACTCTTTCCTGCTTCACCAGTCCCAGATTCTGACTTGGGCTAATATATAATAGTGATTCTATTCCTTGAAATCTGAAAGCATTTTCCTATTTCCATTTCCTGGTTCAAATAATTGACAGCTCACAGATGGACTGGTTATTTTTTTTTGCATGCTTCCTATTTATTAGCTGAAAGTTAGCTGAAAGAAAAATAGCAGAAAATCAGCTCTTTTTTTAACTGTTTTAATTAATGAAGCAACGAAATCATGTGTGAGACAGGATGCAGTTGCTTCTCCTCCCTGAGAGTAAACATTGAGGCAAATACTGCAATTATTTTCCTACTACAATTCTAAAAAACACAAATATCAGACTCAAGATGGGGATACACAGATTTTCTTATCTTCATGCATATTCAGAGAAGAAATATTCCATGCCTGTGTTTAGTTAATGCTCTATTTATAGCCAGTCCTGTCCACGTTTTGGCTGCTTAAAAAGTTGTATAGTAGACAGACAGTTTGGCATTAACTAGATCCCTGATGATGCAGCAATATATGGGTAAATGAAGTCCTCATACTCAGGGGATTTTATTGATATTAGAGCCAGAGTATTGCCCTTTTCTCCCCTTGTTTTTACCCACAGCAGGTACAGGATTAGCAATCAGTCATCACAGTGATTTGTGAGCACGTTAGGTTGGTATGTCGAAACAAATAACTCCAAAGTGAGCACGTTTGTTTTACGTAATTATAGGTGTGAGCATCTTTTGTTATGATATTATCATAGCGAAAAAAAGGATAAAAGGGATTTTATAAAAGGGCCATGTCACAGAACTATCAGAAGTTTCAAAAGATGGAAGGGCAGGCTGGCCCCTTGTTTTTCTGAGATATTAAAGTGAAAACTTATACTCCCACTGCTGCTGAGCTTGGTTCCTTGGTTCCAAACAGTAGTTGCCCAGTAACACCTCTCTATAGGTGTCCTGGGTTGTATTTTAGGATGTATTCTATCACCATCTTCAGTCCATGGCCCATCAATGCCTTGTGCATGACTCACAGATAACTCCCTCCGGCTGTTATCTCTCTTTAATGGGCCATCAAGAACCTCCTGGATGACTCAGCATCCCATTGGGAGATGCTCCGCCCACTGGGAGGAGCCAAGCATTCTCCCCTGGATAGAAGCTGGGATTTGGGACAGTAGAAGCAGTTCTCACCCACTGGATTCCCAGAGGACCGGAGCTGTCAGACCTTTCTATGGGATCACTGCTTCAGGAAGAGCACCTCACCTGGACTGCTTCCATCACCCTGATCAGGTTGTATTCTGACTCCATCAGTGGTCTTTTTTGTATTATTTTCTTTTATTTTCTTTTTATTTTATTTTTTTCCCTTTTCTTCTCATTAAATTGTATTTCTGACCTGGAGCCTCTCACTGAGTTTGTTTTCAAACCACAACAATGAGCAAAGTTCTTAATGGCATAATACATAATCAGTGAACAATTTTTTACAAGAATACTCTTAAAAGGATAGTGGTTCTTCCCTCCGTCAGAGTGAAACAGCTTAACTTTATGTCACGCTTTGAAAATGTTTCCTCCTTTCTCTCTCTGCCAGTGCCATGCAAAACTTTGCAATAATTTTTCACTTACTCTAAGTTGCACTCCACATTAACCTAAAAGGCCTGGAGTGGGCAGTGACTTCTGCATGATGGAAATTGTGGATTACTGTAAATACCAGTCTGGCTACATAACCAGGGGAAGGAAGAAATCTTTCATGCTGTTGCACTTCTGTTCACAGGAAAAATAGAGGATGTAGTTAGAAATACTTTGAAATAACTCTCTGGTGTTCTGGCTTTGAAAGAAAATTCTGTCTTTACCCTACTCAGCCTGGAACTTGGATGAAGAGGAGGATGAAATAGGCACAGACTTGAAATCAAATGACAGAATCAAAAGATACTCTTTTCAGTTTGAGCAGGCGCCTCTCCGGTTGTCACTTTCTTGATTTTTTTTCTCAAAATGAGTTTATATTTCTGTTAAAAGCAAATTCTTAATTTTTTTTAAAGACAGTGAAGTTTTTTTTAGGGCATCCAACAACACCTGGAGTATCTTCTCCCTTCTGCGAGTAGCATTTTTGGTATGAGTTGTGTTGCAGTTTTCTTGCCACAGTTCTTTGGAAAACAAACGTCTGCTTTGGAACATCTCTGGGTTCATACACAAAACTCAGTAGTACTTTATTACTTTAACTTTTTAGTTAAACTTTGGTATTGCAGTTTATACTCTTACTGTGTGCAGTATTGAGCTGTTGAGGAAGTTCTTTATCAAGATACAAATTATGTAGCATCATTGAATCCATGTGTTTATTGTCTCTATCATACAAGTGTCAAGAACAGGTAAATTAACTCAAAAATATTCAGCAAGGATATAATTTCAAAAATGTCTCAATCAGAATTGCAATCTTATTTTAAGGTGCAGAGTTGCATTTGTGTTATGTAGGTAAAGGAATCTTACAAAAAAATACAGGGAGGAGATCTAAGAAATATTCTAGCATGTTTTTAAAATGACAAAGGCATTCTGCCTAAAATTTTATTTCAGATTCTGAAAAATAAGTCATCTGAGGAGGAAATAAATGTAGCTTAAGTGATGCAAAATTTAACCTTATAAGAAACTAAATCCAGAAACCAATGGAAAATTTGGACATTTTAAATGGCAAACAAATCTATAAATCTACAAATAAAATCTGCAAATATAAATCTATAAATGACGAAAAGAGAATGTAGAAAATAATGAAGCAGATAACCTCTAATAAAGTATTATTAGAATATTTTGGGATACAGGAAGCATGCATCCTTTTAAAGGGAGATGTGAAGCCTTGTGCATAATATGTTGATAAATTAATTGCTGGGTGAATTCAAATGATAATATCATATAGCAGATGGTATGCATTTGGCACTGCTTTTTATTGCTGGATCTGGGTGTTCAGATTTCTGCAGCGAAGAAGGGTATCGAAATAATTTTCTAATTCAAACAAGTACCATGAAAGTGATCAAAGGATTGCAAATTATGCTTAATTAAATATGCCTTTAGTGAACAATGCAGGCTTCTCAGAGGAATAAATGGGGGTTGGGTAATTTGGTCACAGATTGGGAATACTGGCATAGAAAAGAGAAACAGGTCTTTGCATGTGTAACAAATTTTAATAAGGTTGACAGGATCAAAAAGTTTGTTTCAAATAAGGCTTTTTTCTTTTCTTTGTCTTCTTTTTTTTTTTTTTTTCCCTCTTTTTCAAAGAAAGAGAAGAAATAAATTAGAAAGGACTTGCAGTGCTTCTTTAAATCTTTACTTCAAGGCAAAGTGGCTTTTTTTTCCCCAAAAGTTCTTTTATTTCTGACTGGATTTGTTTCAGGAAAGTCTCCTGACATTTTTAATCTAAGTAACTCTTTATCATTATCATTAATGTCATACATCAATGTATCCTATTCCACGGCCAGTTCTGTTTTACTTAAGGGCAGATAAATCTTTACCATACAAATTTATCTGTATCTAGAGTTATTATAATAATCTCACACAACTGCACTGAAGAAATGTGCATGGATCAGCTAAATTAAATAATAATTAAATCAATGTAATATTAGGTAAAAATAATAAAAAACCCCCACAACATTAAAGACTTAATTAAAAGTCTTCATTTCAAGAAATACAGTACAATCCTTTTAATTTCCTTTCTGCTTTTTTTTCCTTGAAACTCATAGGATCAAGTTCCTTCATAAATTGAAGTTTAAGACTTTGCTCTCACAAAGGAGAAATATTAAAATTTTGATATACTAGTATGAGTTCATATATTAGGTTTTCCTCTAAGGCAAGGACCAAAAGGCAAAATATTCTGTATTTCAGGAATATTGGCTAAAGAAGGCTGAGTTCCAGTGTCATGGCATAAGAATTCCATGCCCAGGTAATTCCTGCAACAATTTTAACAGACAAAGGTAAAAAGGAGCATAAGAAAGAAAAAATATCTGGATTTATATTCCTGAGTGAATTCCCCACCTTATCCTTATTGTTGGTTGAATCTGGTCCTCTGACATACACATTCAAATTATATATAGGAGTATATGTGATTTTTTTTGTGTGTACTAATGCTGTAAGAACCACCATGGATGTCTTAAATGCACTGAAGTGCAAAATTGCAAATTCAAATTTAATTCTAAAAATCATCCTTTGGAAAAGATGCAATCTTCTCAATCTTTCTCTCTTTTCAACGTTTTCAGTTTCTCCATTTATTGTTACAACTTTTTATAAATATTTAAATATATATTCTGTGATCTTCAGTCACAAAATCGTAAGTTCTCAGGGAAGCTAATTACCTATAGATCCACAAGCACATATTTCTGTGTTTTGATTTTAGTTTTTTCTACTTTTAAGAGGTTTTGGTTTTGTTTGGCTTGATTTTTTTTAATATATTATATTGTTATGAGCATGCACTATATATCTAGCTTTTAAGCCACTAACCTCAGGAAAATTCAGTTCTAGGGTCACTGAACTGTGAATGAACCATCTCATTCAAATAAAAATTGTTCTTTAGTCTGTTTCCACAACCCCTCTTATTTTCAAAATGTTTCATCCAAAATAGAAGTTCAGAAAAACTAGAATGAAAAGGTTCAAATAAATACTAACTTAAAAAAAAAAAAAGAGCTAGCTTTAATAACCGCAGTTATTTGTGCCCCTATGATAGGAATTTTTTTTATCCACAGTCTCTAACTTGTGAAATATATCTTTAAATTTAATGAAATTGAAGAGAAATATTGCAAATCAACTTTGTACACCTGCCTACTGATTGAGGTGAAAAAGGAGTGAGATGTGATCCACACATTTTCTGTATGGACAGTGTTCCTGAGGGCCAAGGAAATACTCTACAAAATACTTGAACCCTGGCAACAATTTCAGCCATTTATTCTAATGGAAGTATTTTCCTGCTTTGCTGGCAGAAAGAGTGAACGTTTTACACTGCAGGTTAAGTGGGATGCTGTGCATGAAAATGGTGTTAATAAAGGACAATGCTTTTGGGGAAAAAGATTCTCTCCTAGTTCTTTCAAGAATTTTTGTTTCATTATTTTACAGCAGAGGAGTTGATAAATTTGGTCTTTCTTTGTTGGCATTTGGGATGTTATGTTTCTCTACAGTGATGGATTTAGGGCAGGGTTTTGTGTGGTTTCTTGTTTTTTGTCATTTTGGGGAGGGTTTTTTTTTGCTTGTTTTGTCTGTTTGGGTTTTTTGGTTGGTTGGTTATTTGGGATTTTGTGGTGTTAAGAATATAATTATATTTTTTTCTTCATTGCCTGTTTGTTCTAGCTATCGGAATGTAAAGAACTTAACTAAATGACAGAAACAAAATAGCAGCTCCACAACATATTAAATACTTAAACCACTTATTTTAAGTTGCAAGAAAATATACTAAATCAGACTGCAGCTTTATAGCTGAAGGGCTTGGAGGGAGGAAAGGATGAGAACACTTGCAAGAAAATGATATTTTATCTGCTCCTCACATGACAGACACAAACTCTTACTGAGGGTTCTTCACTGCACTGTCTGGTAATGTAATTTTTGCTATCAAATAATGTTCCACATATGCACATTTAAAGTTATGTTATTAAATGCTAAACCAAAAAGTAGTTCTTCAGGTAAGGACATTGACTCTAACCTTTTTACTTAAGACAAAACCAAGAATTAATACGAGGAGAACAAGACTTTATTTAAGGCCTCTTCCCTGCCCCCCTACCCAGCTGCTTTCTCCAGTATGTAAAATTCAATGATTTAGGTTCAAATCATGCTCCATTTTTTAACAGATGAAAAAGACATTTTTCAGTCAAAGAAGCCCAGGTGCTGTTAAAATATGCTGCCTCCTACAGCATTTGACACAGGTGGAGGAGGACTTCTGAACTCCCTGTGTTCCTGTGTTTTCTGCTGAATGTAAATGCTCATGTAATCACCTTTATTATTCTTCCCAGCACAAAACCAGAGTGAAGGGGCAGGGGGTGCAGTAGCAGATCGAGGTCCTCTAAAATGAGTCAGGGTCTTTGGCAGTATTTAAGTAGGATTGAGGTCTACATTATTAAAACTTTAGGCTTAGAACAACACTAGGCACTTAGCCCATAAATAAAAACCTCATCTGTACCTGATTCTTATATATTGAACTTTCTACTGAGCTGGCTACAGAAATCTCCAATTGGACATCAAGAAAAAGCAATTCCCAGCTGGAATTGGAAATAATGGAGAAGTGGGAACTTTCTGTCTAGTCCCTTGTGTACTAAAAAATCATAAATGCTGCACCTCTTCCATTCTGATAAGAACCCAAATCACTGCACCTTGATGTCGTGCTGCTTTCTTTCCCTCTTGGACAAAGTCTTTTCTTGTCTGTTTGGTTGGTTGGGTTTTGAATTGAGGAACTTCAAAAGGGAGAGTTGTGAGGCCAGTACAACTCAAAAATACCTGGAGGCAATCGTGGCAATACACAAGTGAACGAAAAGAAACTGAGCTGTCCTGAAGCAGAAGAGGGAACTAAACATAAAACTTCACATCCCAAGCAGCACTAAATGACTTGTTGCATAATTTTAAGAACACTCCCACCCTAAAAGAAAAGGTCAAGATACTTTTTTATACATGAATTATTTGCTTAAAATTTTGCAGGGAAAAAAGTGAGAACTGCATGATGAAATTTTTCTTAAAGTAGGTGGAGACATTTTCTTCTATGATAAGATCATGACCTGCAATTCTCGATAATGTATGAAAATGTTTCTAATGTTGAGGTGGAGGATAAAAAATTTTGCTGCTTTTTGCATTTTCTTACTGGGTGAATACAATCCATCTAAAAAGTCTGTGTGGATGTATGGAGTCTGTCAAACCAGTGAACTGCAATTCTAGGCACTTAACTTGGGTTTTTAATTCAGAGCTAGGAAACAGATGATCTAATCCTCCTTTGTAGTTTAGACCTTAATGGTTTTCCAGGGCCACAGAGTAACAACAAAAGAAAAAAAATAAATTCCTGGAGCTTCAGCATAAGAAGTATTTTCGTTTCTACTGCAGAGATGTTATGCAGCATTAGTGCAGTCATCTAGCTGAGACATGCCACTCAAGATGTGAGTGGATTTTTATTTTTGTTTTCCCAAGTTCACAGAGATTCTCATTTCCATGGTCATTTCCACCCAGACATTTAGGAAAATATGAGCCAATGATTGCCTTGTCTTCAAGGGCTTTGCAGGTACCTCACTGGGTAAATCTGCCTGTTCTTATGGTACCTCTCTCAGAAATAACTGAGAAGTAGGATTTCCATTTAATCTTTTTTCTCCCCCTAAAAATTAAAGATCAATTATTGCTTTAAATGGATTTTAAAATAGCTTTTACACGCTACTCTTGGGTGCTGTAGGAAAGATGGAAGTTTTGAGAAAAGTTCAAGATGTGATTTTGTAAAGTTTTTTCAGTGATTTATACTTAAAAAATGCAAGCATTTTGAAAAGGATAAAATAACCAGAAAATTCAAAATCAATATTTTCTAATTTTGCTTTCAAATACTAAACTTTGAATTACTAAACATATTATTAATTATTAAGATTCCTCATGCTTTCAGGCTTTGCTGCTCGCTTTGTGTCATATAAGGGATGTAATGGATAATGTATTTTTTTTTTATTTTGTACTTAGCATGGCATTTTGTTTTGATACATATTATACTAACACATGTCAGTTGAATATATAAACATGTTAGATGCAATGTGGATATCAAATTCTACAACAAGAAATATAATATACAAATACAAAATGTTGTGTTTTGTAGGTTTTTTTAATAAAGAAGACCACTGCATAATGCAAAAATCTACTATCTTAGAAACTATAGTGACATTTGATTAATTCTTGCTTAATTAAGATTATTTGATAAATCAGGATAAAATCATAACTCTTTATGTTGCCCAGAAGAGGAAGACCAGGAAAAACATTTATGTCCTCAAGATTTACACAGTAAAAAATAAAAATGACAATGTGTGTGAATGTGTGAACACCCTCCTAGCTCAGAAGACAGGAGAAAAGGAGTATGGAGACCATGTACAGAACATGGAGCTGGAATTTTGGAAGTGCTCCCACATCTTAGAGTTTCATAGCCTGTGAGGATTTTTGTCCATCATAAATGATGAGTACACCTAAAGTAACAAAGATATTATCAGAATAAGAGTATTAGATAGACAAATAGAAATAAACAGCTCTCAACAATTGAGACATATAACCAACAATTGCCAAATACTATTTCTATATTCTGCCTATTTCCATTTTTTTTTTTTTTTTTCACATTTTCTTTCTTTTTACCTCTCTGGCAAATGAAGCAATCAGAAATAAAGGTTCTAAGAAAGCCATCCTAGGACTCCTTGTCAGGACATCATAGAAGCAAATTAGAAGAGACATTAATCAAAGGAGCATCAGAATCCAGTCTGTATTCCCTTTCTTGATAATATTAAACACTTTGGTATAGGTACACTGCATTCAATAAACTGACACATATGTCTCTTACTTCATATGGTCAAGTCATGGCAATCAGCTTGCAATGTTCTTTCTTCCTGTCAAAATAAAAAAGTATTTTCTTTGTGGTTTTTTTGGTGAATGCATCATTCTTAAGTGTTCAGAATTACTTTGAGAATTAATGGAAAACTTAAGAAAATATTAATGCTATCTTATATTTATCTTATTCTTTGTCACATGTAGTTTACACTTATTTCTCTGGCTTTTTGCACAGTATAAAGCATACAAAACTATGAGAAGCTGAATATTAGTTTTCAGTTTTTAGAAAATAGTAACAATATTTATGATTATTTTTAAAAAAATTTAAAAGCATTTCAAAACATTTAGATGTTTTGCCTTGCATACAGAAGTAGCAAATAACGTTGTATTCTTGTATATTTCTACAAAATTCCTCCCTGAAGCAGAGGGTTATCCTTCTCTTTGAAGACCTGCAGAAACTATTTCTTCTCTTTGGATTCCCTTTTTATTTTTCTATTTTCCACAGTATAAAACAAACAAACCTATAAGAACCTGAATATTAGTTTTCACTTTTTAAAAAATAGTAACAATATCTATAATTATTTTTAACAACTTTTTAAAAGCATTTAAAAACATTTAGATGTTTTCCCTTGCATACAGAAGTAGCAAATATAATAGCATTGGATTCTTGTGTATTTCCATAAAATTCCTATTTTCTCATAACAAAAGAACTCTGTAACATCTCTGCAGCAGAGGGTTATTCTTCTCTTTGGAGATATGAAGGAACTATTTCTTCTCTTTGGGTTCCCTTTTTATTTTTCTAGTTTCCACATTTTCTTATGTTCAAACCATCACTCAACCAAATATCATCTCAAACAATCTCAAGCTGGCTTGCCAGAGCTTGCTACACAATGCAAAAAAAGTCACTGTTTTCCCTTGCAGAATCACAGAATGGTAAGTTTCACTCACAATAGTTGAATAAAAATAAAAGAACCAAAATTATATGTTCTACATAAAAAAAAACCCACCCCAAAATTATATCTGTTGCTGTTTACACACATATAGATAGTCCTGTAAGAAGTTCACTTGTGTTGATAAATTGTAGTGCTTCTTAGCTTATCTTATTTGACTGAATACATTATTTATGGCTATCAGTAAACTATTTTCACGGAAAAAATCATTTATTTGGATCTGTTACCTCAATATTTCATCTGTGATAATCACCTCAGTAAGAGTGTTGCTTGTTCTTTCTAGATGGCTGGAATATTCACAACAAAATGGAGTAGAGTATTTTAGCTATATTTGTAGAACTATAGCATTCTGAGGTTGCTGACATTTTCATAAATATCCAATGTAAAATACATATTTTTCAACAGCCTTGACAGAGAAACACATAGCCAAAATTTAGTCACGCTTTTCTGCTGCTAATCAACAAAGCCAAAAAATACATACATCAAATTAAGTAAAAAAAAAAAAAATTAATAAAAGAGGTTTTACAGTGTTATTTAAAAGTTATTTTAAAGTGTTAGTAACACTTTAAAATCTATTTTTGTTTGAGCTTTTGTTTGCTATGTGTTTCACTTGAGCATAGTCTTTATACTAAACTGATGTTCCCTATTTCAGGCTTCAGATTGAAAGGCCAGAAGATCTGATATAATATTTTTTTCAATGCTGATACTTCTCTTGCCACTATAAATTGAACCGTGACTTCTGTTTCCCAGAACTACATCTATCAGTGTTTTCTGGTCTTCCTTTTTTGATTGCTTGTGATTTGTTGGGGATTTTTTGGGGGTTTTTTTTGAGTTTTTTTGTTTGTTAGTTTGGTGGGTTTTTGTTGGGGTTTTTTGTTTGTTTTTGGTTGTTTTTTGGGTTTTTTTAGGTTTTTTTGTTGGTTTGGTTTTTTGGTTTTTGTGGGTTGTTTGGTGTGTTGTTTTTTTTTTTTCCTTGGGTTGGGGTTTGTTGGATTTTTTTGTTTGATTTGGGTTTTTTTATTGTTTTTGGCTTTTTAAGGGAGTGACTAGATTTAATTTAAATACAATGCAATAAATAATGATGAATGGGAGACAGAAATGGTGGAAAACCTTATTGGCATTCTAATGTGCTGAACATAGTACTCAAACACTCTCACAAATTTCCTGGCTTGCTTTGCACCTGTAGCTAGTTTCAGAGAGCTGAAATTCAAACAGCAGGAAATGAGAAAAGCTTAATTTCTTATGTCACAATCTGATAATGCCTTTTATTCCAGCATTTATTTAAGACTGAGAAAATTATGTATTACCTTTTGTGTTCTTCTGAATCATAATTTAAATGAAGTATATGGTGTATACAGTGCACTCATGTCAACTGGCTGCATGAAATAATGACAATGACAGTCCATATTTTTTCTAATATCTGGATCAAATATGAGCAGAGCATTAAGTTCTATAATTAAATGTATATTTCTTACATTCTTCACTTCTTCTTGTCAAGTGGCATAACAAGTTATGCTTAAAATCAAATACTCTGTCCCTGTTTCTCTTAGTGGAGTTTAGTGCTCAGACATTCAGGAAAGGGAAGATTTGAGTGTAAGAATGATGACTTCTAATGTACTTTTTTAGTAATGAATTAAGGAAGATTTAATTAAAGCCTCTGTTTCATTTGTCTACTTGTCATGCTGAACTACTATTTTCTCTTATTGTCTACAAACTTGAGAATTTTGGAGAACGCTCTTCGGTTTAGCAATTTTAAGCCAACAACCAAACAAAAATCCAATTTCTTATTTCTTCAATTAAATTTATAAATGTTTTGGTGCAGGTTATGAATTTTAAAGGGTGGATTTCTACCCTTACTATATTAGATATTTTAGAATTTTTACTGGTGTTTTCCTGTTAGAATGACTTAATGGAAGCTGAAAATGTGAAAAATTTATGTAACAAATATGTTTTTTTCATGTAATAAAAGACAACTGGAAGCATACCCATATCAATCTTTGTACTAGAACAACCAGGTGACATTTTCTTTTCCCATATTTAATGTATATGTATTAGTCAAAGCATTCCCTTCAATAACACTTAGTACAGTAATGCTTTAGAATGCTGTTGTTTTCAACACATTCAATGAGAAATAGAAGTATAGAATGTACAAAAACTGCAGGACTAATTCTAAATCAAGTTACAATGAAATTAAGAGAACCTATGATAGTTGGAAAACAGGTAAAAATTTACATCACAGAAACAGCAAAAAAAAAACAGGCTATATAGTTATCAAACTTTTGGAAGATTAGCATGGTGCATGTCTCTGTCACATTCTATTATTAACATCATTGTCATATAATAGGATGTGCTATTTATCATACTGAAATGACTTTTGCACTGGTTAGTAACCCAAGAAACAAAGTCTGTAGCAACAGCAGTCGATGTATCTTCTATGTGCATTGTTCTATCAAATTAAAAAGTTTTTTAGTATCAATTATATATATTGATTTCAACTGTAACTGTAGACCAATGGTGAGCATTTCTGAAAATGTAATGTATTTTCACCACTGCTTTAAACATTTCATGTGTAAAGTTAAAGTGTATTCATTCAGCATGAATGAATTTTACTAGTCTGATTTGTAAACTTCTAAATATATTGGGTGACAAGAGATGTGTAGAGAAAGCTTTTTGTCATCTAAATTAAAAATATTTTTTATCAATTGGTGAATTAGCACCCTAATAGATTGTGCCAGTTTGTATTTATAAGCAAGGTGTAGACACGTATGATTATTATACTTGTAGATGCATGACTGATGATGAAAATCTCTCCTAGTCTCTCACCATGATCAAAGGATCTGGTTAAATGTGTATCTGCCCTATAAAATCTAAAATATTTGTAGCTATCATATGTATAAATGTAAAGATTTATCTGTGGATAAATGGGAAAGACTGGGATTACTTATTGCTATTTCAATCTGCTTCTACACAAATTGTATTTCCTATATATTCCATAAAGCAGAAATTAATAAGTGGCTGGAAAAAAATACATTCTATGGTATTCTACTTTGATTTATTATCTTGAATGCTCGCTTATGTAGCACATATATTCTCCAGAAGATTAAAATTGATAAAACCTGTAGTCAGGAACCAGCTACGATGTTTAGACATTAAACAGATTCTTAGGTTAGCAGAAATATACAGCCCTACGCCCTTAACAAATATTTTACCTACTGAAGAAAATCTAAAAACCTAAACCAACAGGAATTTGGTGAATGTTCTTGAAATTAATTAAATCTGTCATTAGTGAAGTGTCATTACTTTTACTAGCATAGATTCCCCAACTCTTTATGCATGAAAAGGGCAAAATACATAGTGAATTCTGATATGGAGATGCTGGTTTCTGTGCTCACCCAAAGTAAAAAGAAAAGAAAACTTATCTGGGTTTTAAGATGGTTTTATCAGACTGGCTGTAGATGGGACATTTTGAGATCACCCAGTGTGTTTAAATCTAAGGAAATGCACTGATACTCTTGATTATTTATGTCACTCTGTCCCGTTATGTAAAGCATTTTCTTTACCTGTTGTCAGTTTCAATAGGAAAAACCTAATGCTCAGAGAGACATCATGATTTTTAGGACAAAATTAATAGCTGAATAAGCTGAATTGAGTTTCAGTATACTATAAGAACAATTTTGGTTTTATTTAAAAGTTCCATCTTCTGAAATATATCTTTTTTGTCTTTACAGGGGAAAACAGAAAACTTTCAAGTGGCCTTTATACTGTGTAGAAAGTCATTCCAGCAGCAGTTCAGTGTGCAGACTTAGAAGCATTTCCTCTCTCTATCTCTCCAGGATTTATAACCTAGCTGTCAAATTCACTCCAGACTGGAACTCGACATGAAAATTCTTACAATCAAGTATTGTATTTTTAGCATACTTAAATAGGAAAAATACTTCAAAAGGAAATTGCAAGGTACTTAAAGAATACTGAAGCTTCTTCATAAAGTTAAGTCAAGTTCAACAGGTTAGAAACTTCACCCCAAAGTCTGAAAAATACTTGAAAATTAAAATGAAAACATATAAAAAATATTTACAGAAGGGAAGATATGAAAGCTCTAAACTTTTTGTTTGTGCAGGAATCCTGTAATAGTACAAGAAGGAGTAAAATTATTAATGTGTTGTGTTGATGTCCTGGAACTCAAAAATGGCAATGTCTGGCATTAACTTTAGAGCAAAGTAGTGGTTAGGAATGTGAATATGAGACAGAGGATTGAAAAGTGAAAGAAGGAAAGACAGAAAAGAAGGAGTTTTGTTTGAAAAGATTCCCTTGGGATTTGTTCAAATAACATCTTCACTGCCAAGATCGTGAATCCTCATGAATCCTGGACCCAAGATACAAAAGTAAAAGAGTGTTGGAAGGAAGGTTTTCCCTTGCTCAGAGAGGATTGGGTTAGAGAACACCTAGACATCCATAAATCCAAGGGCCCTGACATAATCCAAGAGCATTGAGAGAGCTGGGGGACACCATAACGAGGAGTTTCGCAATCCTCTATGGAAGGTCGTGAAGATAGGGCAGTGCCTGAGGACTGGAAGGCAGAATTTGTCCCCCTGAAGGCAAGAAGGAGGACCCAGGGAACTACCAGCCAGTTTTTCTCACTTCAACCTCTGAAAAGGTGATAGAGCATCTCATTCTGGAGGCACGTCTGGACACAATCCTGTGCCCTGTGCTCGCCCTGCCTGAGCAGGGAGGCTGGACCAGATGACCCAGTGTGGTTCCAACCTCACTCACATTGTGATTCTGCAATATTTTCTTTTGCAGTTTGATATGGTCACAATAAATCTGGAAGAACTTCTACCTTTGCGTAACTTGAACTATATCCTTTGGAGGGTGACTCTTGTGTTGTACAGTGAGGCACCTAGAATCCAAGATCCTTGAAGTTTGCATATTAGGTAAGAAACCTGAGCTTAGACCTGAGATTAAATAAGAATTAAATTCCATAGAATTAAATTATAAATAAGTGAATACATTTTTTACAAATTACATTTGTATACAATGTATAAATTTATTTATAAATAAATTATAAATAAGAATTAAATTGGCCTAGGCATGAATTTAGTGTAAAAATTCTGGATGGTACAACAGAACAGGAAGTTCAAACTTCAGCAAATTAAAGGCAAAAATTTCATATTTTTTTACATCATATGACTAAATATTAATTTCCAAACTACTATAATAGTCTGAGGAGTACTACAGGTTATAATTTATTTGATTTAGAGGTGCATTTAATTCATGCTGCATATGAGCCTTAACTAATCTTGAATGCACTGTCAGATATTCACAGTCAGTGGCATTTCTACTCTTCTATTCAACTTTCCATCATATTTTCTGAAGCAAGTAGATGATGTTTCTACAGATGGAAAATTTAAACAATGACACAAAAAGAGACACCAAACAATTACTACATCATTAATGCAGAAAAGATGCCTACATTAAAAGAAAAGCAAAGAGCAAGGCCTTTTAAAAAAAGAGCAAGAAACTGAAACTCATTTTAGGATCTTAAGTTGTCTGGGAACAAAAAGAGGGAAATACTGATACCATGATGGCACAGATAAAATTTCTGCTTTGCAGATCCATTTTTTAGGTGGTATGAATCAAATGAACATTGAGAGAGTGACTTCAAAAAACAAAGGAAAAGTTGGTAATGGGAGTTTTTCACCAGCTTGACTAAAGTGAAGCTATCCATGATGTGTCATCCTAGCTGAGTGTGTAACTTTGGAATTTTTTAAAACTCTAAGTCTCCTTAGCTTTTCCTAAAGGGTATTGTGAGCTGCAGATAGTGTTGCAAGAAATGTCACCTGCCTTTCTGAAAGTCTAGCAATCAATCAAAAAGGGCATTTTGTTCGGCTAAAAAACACGACTTTACTACAGCTCATTCTTTACAATAGCAAAGTAAATAATGTTTAATTTTAATGCTATTAATTTATTTTCATTTCTGCTGGTTTGCCTTGTAAGAAAAGGGAATGTAATGAAATGCCTCTCTGTGCTTACAAAGGGGCATGAATTCTAGCTAGAGGAAACTAAGTGATGAGGTTGTGTGCAGTTTACTGCAGCAGGAATTATAGCTCAGTGTAGGAGTTTTTAAAAGATATTAAGGTTTCTCTAGCCGTTTTTCTCCAAAACAATAATAAAAACCCAGTAAGAAAGCAGAAGGAGGAAAAAAATTATCATCTCAGATCCCATATTAATACACTGTGCTTCAAACAAGTAGAAACAAGACTATGAAATGAGCATAGTGGGATGCTTTGTGTCTGCTTATTTGCTCTTCTCCTGTTTTAATCATTTCTCAAGAGACACAGGCAATAAATACTGTCTGTGATGAGAGCATTTTATCACACCATTGAAAGAAAGTTATCTCCCCTGGGACAGTCCTTGCCTTGTGGGCATTTTTGAGCATGGTGATAATGTCACTTCCAGAAAAATTACAATTAATTATGTATCATTGTTTGTTACTCTAAAAAGACCAGGGAGACCAAGATTTACACTATTATATATTTGCAAAGGCAGTTTTCTCTTCCTCCTCTAACACTAACATTCAGGGAGTGTTATGATATCACAAATCATAAACACGATAAAATTTACAGGTCAGAAAAATACACTTTATGTTTGCTACTAATGTAAAATGTGCACCTGAAATTTTCTGTTCAGAAAAACATCCTTTTTTAGAAAAGCCAGCCCAGCAAGTGCTTTAATTTTGCAGAACACCATGAGGCTAACAGCCTGAGCTGGAGACAGTGCTCAGCTTCAGCGTAACTGGCCAGGTGCATTTCATAATGACTCGCCATTTCTTTTAATAGATTTCCTACAAAACCTAGCAGAATTGGAAAGCAGTATCTGTTGGAAATTCTTTTTTTTGGAATTTTTTCTTTTTTTCGGAAATTTTTCTTTTTTTCAATGTTTTAAAAGATTTGATTTAAAACTTGTCAACGTCAATGGGACGATAGAGCGGATAAGTTATAAAGCAAGGTTTGTAAATGTTAAATACTTTGGATTCTGGCAGCGTTTGGTCATCATCAGTATCTCTGACAAGGTTAATCCAGGCACGATCTCTGAATTCTAGGTATAAATGTTCGTAAGTATAAATGCGAGCACCTACGAACAGCCCCTGGTTTATGTACAAACACCAAGTGCACCAAGTGTGTTTGCACACACACAGGGACTTCTCCTCTAGCCCAGGAGCTGTGGATTCCCCAGCTGGGGGATGGCCAAGCCCAGCTCGGAGCCTGGGAGCATTCCCGGCGTTCCTCACAAGCCTCTGCGCTCCCCAGCAAGCTTTCATCTTCCTTCACCTCAGGCTCCAGATGTGGGAGGCAGCAAGGTGATGGCAGTTCAAAGCAGCAGCCCATGAAACAAGCTCGTCCAGCCTGTTCCAGCGGGGAGGCTCTTCCTGGCAGCGGGGCCCATTCCCGGGTGTCTGGCACTGGGATGGAAACACCGAGATCAAAGCCTTCGAGGTGCGGCGCCGCTCCTGGCTCCTGGCTCCTGCAGCTGCCTCTGGCCACAAGGCAGCAAGGGCCCTGCAGATCAGAGCTGTGCTTGCTTTGGGGAAAACAAAGAGTTTCCAGCTCCCCTGAGCTCGGCAGACCACGGGCAGAGGGCTGTGGATGGAAAGGAGGCAGCCTAAGGACAAGGGTTGTAGGTTTGGAAGATGGACAGTGCTGGAGAAGATGCTGCCCTGCGTCTCTCCTTGCATGGTGGAGTGATTAGTACCCTCTAAAGTGGCATGAAACTCACTGGATTTGGGTATCCACACAATCCAGATATTAGAGATGGAAAATGCTCAAAAGAGTTTTGGAAATCTGAGCAGAATACCTGATGGTTACTCGAATGACTCCTTATCATCCTGAGTGGAACACAAATTACTCCTGCTGTTCTCCTGCCAGAACATACTGCACTACTTGATATAGCCTCTGGTTTTGGTAAACATCCGCTGCTCTTGTGGTCAAAGTAAGGTAAATCTCAGAAAGTTTTATCTTTTTCAGCTAAGAAAGTTCAATATTTGCTGTCAACAGAAGAAATGAATTTTGCAGTCTTTTGAAACTCCAGTTTTTCCAAAACACACAGCTTGCAAAGAACAACAATGAATATACTGGAACTTCAAAAATATGGAATTAAAGGTTTTTTCTAACAAAGATGGCTTGAGTGGAATTTTTTTATCCATTTTTACCTTTCCAGTTTGTCCAATTGTAGAAACCCTGTTTACATCATAACAAGATAACATTACATTTAAAACAACAGGGAGCATTTGAAAGAAATTATATTTTGGTCAAAGAAATAAAAAAGATAACATTGAACCATGAAAAAATTATTTAAGCATTTTAGAAATTTCCATTAAAAACAACACCAAATGTACACAAGACAATTGTGTCCTCTCTGGATGTAAAAAACTCTAGGCAATTCTTAAAAAGGAAGCTAAAAACATTTCCATACAGCTTTCAGAAGCACAAAAAACACCCAGTCTCATAAACAAATAAATAAATACAACTTTTGCAGGGTTTAAGCAGACAGGAGGCTTATATATCAGGATGAAAAGGTGAAGACATTTGAAACTGGGCCCATTCTCAGGCAATACTTTTTTCGCTATTTTTTCCTCTTTTTCTCTCATTCTCTCTCTCCCTTTTTTTTTTTTTTTTTTTTTTTTTTTTTAATAAATCCTATTACTTTGAAACTCTCCTGGCATTTTGCAAGCAATAAAAAAAGGCAAACAGTGTTCTTTTCTGTAAACTGCTCCTGTCTATCTCTCTGTGTTCTTGCTTAAGTGGAATATGTAACTACATTTATTCTGCATTCTTGCATTTGATAATTGTTACATTTGCAGGCAAATAAAATCACAAAAGTTTCTGTAAAGGAAAACGACTAGTGCTACACAAAGAATGCTTCAGAAATTTTCCTTTCATTTCTTATTTTATCCTTTTTCCTTTTGGAAAACATTAAGCTCTCAGACTGAATAAAAAGCTACATGGACTTTCCTCTGATTTTGATTAGATTATTAATATGTTTTTTCTTTAATTAGTCACAGCAATTGTTTAATATTGAGGCTACCGATCTTTTCTTTAGACAGTATCCTGACCTATTTTGCAAATTTTTTTTTAAGTTATGAACTAATCCCATTGCTAATAATCCTTCCGTCTTTCAACATAAAAAGTAGACTGACCTAAAGATAGCCATACTCATTTTTTAAGAAAGATGTTTGAAAGTGTTCTTTATGATTTGAACCAGGCAGTACAAATGCTTGCTTTCTTCAGGAAATGTGGTAATTACAGTTTTCCAAAGGCGTCGTTTAAATTTCCAGGACAACTTATCTCAGGAGCAAATATTCAGTTCTCTGACATCACAAGTTTGTTAGTTACATAACTCCAAAGAACGTATCTTTCTCTCCACAGAATGGGCTCTTAAGGAAGCACATATCTAGGCTGATCATTTGCTCCTTGTATTAATGCCTTAAGTTTAAGCTTTCATGTTTTTCAGATTCTGTGTTGCCTAGGGGTGCAGTTCTGAGCCTCATGTTAAGCACATGTAATTTCTTTTCACAGAGCAGGTGGACAAAACAAATCCTTTTCCTGCTGAAGACCAAGGACAACTTTCAGGCCCAAAAGCACAGACAAGGGTGGACTGAAGGGAGGAACAAGAAGGATGGGACCTCACAGCCTGAAGCTGTAATTGGACAATTAAACCCCAAGATGCAAAAGGAAAAAAAACTTATAAAAGTGTAAGACCTCGTGACCAGTCATTGGTTTTGTGACTATTCTAAGTCCACCTTGGGTGTAGCCCTGGTCAAGCTCCTGTCCTGGATAGGGTGGATCCTGGTGGCCTTTTAATAAATTCAATAAAGATTCACCAGGACTCTGCAGCTAGATGTAATACATACAAGCAAAAGCGCGGTCTGAAATGTTGTAGAACCAAGTGGAAAGAAGGGGAGGAGAAAAATGATCTAGATGAGATAAATTTGTTTTGCATCCCTCCTCAGCTGGTTGAAAAGGTATGTTAGATTATTTAAAACTCTTCTAGTTACACTGCAAGCCTCAAAATATTCTATAATCTAAATTAACATACATGCATGCATATGCACCTAAAATACAATTAAAAATATAATTTAAATAATTATCATTTACAATGCTTCCTAAATTAAGATCTCTGCTCCTGCTCTTCCTTTCAAGTACTTGTAGTCTGTCAGGATCTGGTTTTGTGAGCAACCCCCCATCATTACAGAATGATTGCTTGATTACTTTAAATGCTTTATTACTTTCTAAGTATTTCAGACCTTATTATCTTTCTACTAATTTAGAAGGTAAAATCTGACTCAAATGACACTGACATTAAATTCCCGTGAGTGGTTGTTTCAACTGAATTTGAATTTTAGCTCCTCTAAAACACTTTTTCTATTTGAATATCTATTGTTTGGGACTTTTTAATGTCAGTGCTGCTAATAGAGTTGACCTCCAAAAGGACAGGGTATTTATAACTTTTTTAGAAAGAGAAATATTTCCAAGAAATTTTCCTTGTCTTATATGCCCTTTCACTGTTACAGCCTAACTCTGTAGTAAAGATTTTATTTGTTAATTCTCCAATATTTACTAATTCTTATATGATTTCAAGACACCCCAAAATATACAAACACAGGAAAATATGACATTTCCTGCCTAAACTAGTGAGTGGTTTGAACACAGGATTTTATGAGGGTGGACTATCAAGAACAAGAGAAATAATTGAAGAATATAATTTATATTATTGGCAAGAGGTCAAATTTGTTAAATATGCCATGATTTTAAGAAGGAATTTGAGAAAAGGGAAGGAGATAAAGGTATGGATGTATTTATATGCTGCATCTCTATGGAGATCAACATAACAAAGCAAAAATATTTCTTTAAAAATCTGTGAAATGTTTAAGAGTGGTTGAAATCTCAAGTCAGTCAAAAACAAGTCAGCCTTTGCCAGTTGGATGAGAGGAAATAGTTAAGATAGTTATGAGAATCACTGAGACTGAAATTGAGTAGTTTTACATCCAAAGTAAAAAAAGAGCAGGAGCTAGTCTGGAGATGTTCACACACTAATAAAATGATCACAGGAATAAATTATGAAAACAATTACAACAGTGTCCTGGTTTGTAGTTTAGGATGTATTCTATCACCATCTTCAGTCCATGGCCCATCAATGCCTTGTGCATGACTCACAGATAACTCCCTCCGGCTGTTATCTCTCTTTAATGGGCCATCAAGGACCTCCTGGATGACTCATCATCTCATTGGGAGATGCTCCGCCCACGGGGAGGAGCCAAGCATTCTCCCCTGGATAGAAGCTGGGATTTGGGGCAGTAGAAGCAGCCCTCACCCACTGGATTCCCAGAGGACTGGAGCTACCAGACCTTTCTATGGGATCACTGCTTCAGGAAGAGCTCCTCACCTGGACTGCTTCCCTCACCCTGATCAGGTTGTATTCTGACTCTGTCAGTGGTTTTTCTTTTTTGTATTGTTGCCTTTATTTTATTTTTTTTTCCTTTTCTTCTCATTAAATTGTATTTTCTGACTTAGAGCCTCTCACTTGGTTTGTTTTCAAACCACAACAAACAGCTTCCTGAAAAACCAACAGAGCCCTCCCGTCCATGGGGGAGTATCAGCACAGGCCAGACAGACTATGTTATATCATAAGCATTTGAATTAATCTAGCCTTAAGAACAGATTAATACATTAGATCTCAGAGAGTGACAATACTTTGGTGAGTGTATAACATCTAACTAAACCATATGTGTTATAACAGCACTTCTGTCATCCTGGTGTTGAAAGTTAATTTCTGTGCATGCTGTTTCTTTCAGGTATCACTTAGTACTACATGACCTGCTTGGCACAGTAGGGATCTGTTTTATGAATGTGTTAAGGTGGATAGGTTTTAACCACATTATTGTACAATACTGTCCAGAAAGGGTACCTTACACCTCCCAGCTTCAGCTGTTTCATCCTTATCAGTAGTGTATGATCAGGATTTAACTTCAATAGTGAGTTAATATTGATAAAAATCTTACATGAATGTTTCTTACTCCCAGACTTTTTAGCAGGGTTCCTTGTTGGTTGATAAGTGATTTTATTCCAAAATAGCGGATAAAAAATGTTGAATTCTTTTATAAACAAAAATATTCTCTCTACATATTATATTTCCTCTACATATTATATTTTCTCTACATATAATATTTTCATTTCAGGTTTTATGAATCTGGAAAATATCCTTGACAGAGAGAATAATTCATCTGTACCTTTGTATTTAGAAATATCTAACCAACCTCTTTTGTTATGTAGAATTTGCTGGCATCATGCTCTTGGAGTTTAGCATCTCATTTATACGAAATACATTGCTCAGAAGTATCATTTTGAACTGCTTGGGTGCTCAGAGTCTAATCCTGTCAGGCATATCTGCAATATATGAACACAGACCTGATAAAATGAGTGCAGATTTCTCTAAGCTACACATATCCAGCTTTCTTAATCTCAGCTTCTGCAAACTTTTTAAAAAGTTTAGAAACTTTAGGGCGAGAAGATGACTTTGAACTGGGAAACGGAGGCCTGGAATGTGTTCCTATGGTTTATATCAATTTGGCCATACAAAATAAATGTCCTAAAATTATGTGCTGAATACATCTTGTGGCTGATGATGAAGTATGGATCTGAAAACACTTTTGGCCTCCACAGCTTCTTTCTCTGAGACCCATTGTGTATCTATAGAACAGGGACATTTATTCTGAATGTTCTGAATGTGGGTATATATTTGGGTTTTTTTTGTTTACTTTTCAAGAAACAATCAGAAATTAAACATACTTGTTTCAATAAATATTTTTCTTTCAAAATTTTAATTATGCTAATTAATCAGTGGGGCTACATTCTTGGTGGCTTAACAGACTAGCTTTCTGTCTCTTCCAGAAAGAAAATATGTATTGCAAATTATCAGTGACTGATGCAGTGTTTCTAATTTTCATAGAAAAATAAATATTATAATAATACAGTAATGTTCTAAGTTTATATAATTTTTTTAGGTTGTTTTAGTCAAGCTTCCACATGTCATTAGTATATGCAATGTCTCATAATATCCTGTGCATGGTCTTTAGCTTCAAGAAAAATTTTATCTTTTCTCAAGGACTAATTTGTTCAACTTTTGATACAATAGACTGAATTTTTGAAAGCATTACTGCAGACATACTGAAAGACATTTTTTAGTCTCACGAGAAAAATGTGATTCTGCTGCAAGATTCTTGCTTATTTCTTTTATCCTTTTTTTCACCTTACTTATTTTTCTTTTTTTTGGCTTCAAGCTTTCTCTGAATATGATCTGTTCTGAAGGGACTGATTGTTCCTCAGGGACTGAAGACACTGTTGTAAAAATCAGGACAGGATATGGACTGGCTGCTGTTTTCAGAAACCGTGAAGGACACCTGTTTCAATGTTCTTTTTAAGGTACATTAATATGTTTGAGAATCTGAATCCCTGTTTATGTGATCATACAGTAGGTAAAAGTCAAATCCAGGCATATTAGGAGGCAAAACTGCAAAACATCTATGATTAAAACCTTAAATTAGGGGTTTAAAATAAGTTTGAACAAGCAAAGGAGAACCATATAAAGTAAAAAGAATCAGATATATTTACCAAAGGTTATAAAGAAGTTTTTTGTATATTATGATCATGGTCCTACTCATACAAGAGGCTGATTTAGTATCTGAACTTTGAGCTGTTCAACTTCATGAAATCTGAGATTTTCCAGGAATTGTCAGTATTTATCGTAGAGATGTATTCCAAAAGAGTGTTTCTATTTCTTTTGTTTCTGCTAAGCCTTCTCATTTTTCCATTTTTAACCTTCTTGATTAAGACATATTTTTGTTTATTCAATGTACGCAGAAAAAAATAAAAACTAAGTGAGGAACAAGAATATGTTTACCTCATTGCTTAGTTCTGAGCAAAAGGACAAAGCATTCTTTTATTCCCACACAAATACTCAAGCCTGAGGTTTTGTCTAGTTCAAGTAGTAGTGTAAAGCTACTCCAGTGAATTTACATTATGGGAGTTCTTGCCTGACATCCCTATTGTCCATATTTTATGGGGAATTCACTTGAAATTAGTCTTGATTGGGTTCCTTGCTCTGAAAGACCAGTTACAGAATGTAATTTGTGCTCCTGAACTCCATCTGTTAGTTTTATGTTATCTGTAAGGAATCCAGTCTGTCTGCCTCTTTCAAGACTGTTTCAAGGGTACACCACAGAGTCAAAGAACAGAAGCAGATGTGACTGGGTGTCTGATTTTGGCTGAAGTTCAGTTAATTTTCTTCACAGTAACTAGAGTGGGGCTGTGTTTTGGATTTGTGCTGAACACAGGGTTGATAACAGAGAGGATTTTGTGATTGCTGAGCAGGGCTTACACACAGACACAAGCTCTTTTCTGCTTTTTGCATTGACACACTGGACAGGAGACTGGGGGTGTATGAGAGGGGACACAGAGGGGACACAGAGGGGACACAGAGGGGGCAGGTGGCCCCAGCTGCCCCAAGGGACATCCCAGCCCATGTCACATCATGCTCAGGGTGTAAAGTGGGAGATGTTTGGAGTGATGCCTTTGTCCTCCCCGGTCACTGTGAGGTGTGACAGGGCCCTGCTCTCCTGGGGAGGGATGAACACCTCCCTGCCCGTGGGAAGCAGTGAAACCATTCCTCAGTTTGCTTTTTTTGTGTGTGTGTGGCTTTTGCTTTCCCTCTGAAACTTTATCTCAACCCAAGAGTTTTCTGGCTTTTACCCTTTTGATTTTCTCCTGCTGGTGGGGGACTGACTAAGTAGCTCCATGGGGCCTGGCTGCTGGCTGGAGAGAAACCAAGACATTGGGACATTCACATCAAGAGAATTACCAATGCTGAAAAGCAAACAGATGTAGTTTAGCTTCCAGAGATAGAGAACAGAAAACACTGCCTGCCTTGTGCTGAAGCAAAGAAAAGGTGTCAGGGTTCACCAAAACGTCAAGAGTTCACTCTAAGTCTAATGTTTTGTGCTTCTGCTTTTTCCAAACCAATGGGATAATAAAGAGGCATCATCATTTCATTCTATCTCATACAGTTTTCTTTTCTGTCAAGATATTGTCCCAATTTTTTTTTTTCCTTATAGGATGTTAATCTATTTTTCAAGTCTCAGAGCTTTAGCATATAAACAAAAAACCAAACGCTTTTTTTCTGGATTTTCCTAGTAAATGACAAATCTGGTAAACATGTGTAAATGTAGCATAGTTCAGCATGCAGAGCTATATAATGATAAAGAGGGAATTGGAATATTTAACCAAACCCTTCATGCTGTTTCAAGCTTTTCAAACATGTTGACTCTATACAGGAGCGCTCCAAAACTCGACCTTTCACTGTAATTAACACAAAGTGTGGAAGCATGTCAGACAGGAGTCAAGGGAACCCTCTGAAAAACTAAAGCATCCTTCAGGAGACAAATATGCCTTGGCAAAGGGAAGACACTGAGAACGTGACAGTAGGTGTGGTGCATGACCCCTGCAGCTTCTGTAGTTATGATGGTAGTAAAATATAGAATATACATAGAATACATGTAGTGACAGAGAAATATATATACTTCCAGAGAAACTGGAATATATAACCTCTGTCTTTAGAGTAGGACTGCTATCACAAGCTCCTTCATGGCCAAAGATTAAATAGATAGCTGGTTCTGTATTTTGCATATCTGGGTAGGGAGCTAAGACTGATTGACCCACATTTCAGTCAGCTAGCTACAGCTGAGAGATTATTTCAAAAGATCATGAGGTATTTCTAGGGACTTTAGTACAGATATTGCATATTGAAATAGTGAGATTTTGGAACTCCCTTGGGAGCAGGTTCACTAAAACAGCTTGGGCAGATTTGGAGTAAACTAGAAACGAGAGAGAGAGCACTCTTGTGTGGAGAAAGAATTTAATTTCTAGTCTACTCTCATACTAGTCTACTAAATAAATAAAATATGATCCACTAGGGGAAAAAAACCCAAACAAACAAACCAAAAACAAAACCCAAACCAAAAATAACCCCATCAAACACACACACACAATAAAAACCCAAAAAAACAAAAACCAACAACAATAAAAAAACAAACAAAACAAACAAACAAAAAAACCCCACCAACAACAACCAAAAAACCCCAAAGCTTGAAATATAGCTAAAGGAAAACCACCTGAATTTGATACTATTATTTGCAGGCAATTTTTTAGAAATCCAGAAGTATGCCCTGCAACTAATGGAGATTTGGAAACATCAAAGCCCTTGGAAAAAATGAAAACCAACTTGGATAAGGACTTATTTTTCATTGTAAGGTAAAGATTGAAGATATTTCTATACAGGCTGTATAAATGCCAAAGATGATTTTATCACAACTAAATACTCCTGTACACAAAATCCAAGAAGACCTGTCTCTCACCAACTTGAAGCTTATGACAATTTCCATCTCATGAAAAAAATGCCAGCTGAATAACACCAGAACTCTTCAACAGAACTCCTATTTGTCTTAGTGAATGAAATAAACAGACAAAACAAGCAAATAAAAACTAACAAAACTCCAAACCAAACCAACCAATAAACCCCACAAACCCAAAGCACTTAAGAGAATTATTAATAAAGGTCATGGTGGTATCAGACACCAAATAATCCCATGCGGCAGCTTCAAGAACATAAGGGCTTAAAAAACGTTGCTGAATGTGTTCATGTATTTAGATAACATGACCAAGGTGCCGTAAGTACAATAAAGTTCTATTTCTAGATCTGAGGTCTAGTACTAAAGTCTTCCATCATCCATCTCTGCAGAGAGAAAAATGAGATCCTGTTTAATCACTATGTTTTGGGCTGTCATCTCCTAACTCTGATAGAGCCTGAAAGAAATTGGGGTACTGGAGAAAAGAAAATTTATTCCACTTCTTTTAGTTATAATAGTTTGAAAGAAAAAAACATATTGTATTTTATTAATCCACTGGGTTAGAAAACAAGTCGCAAAAGCAATATGTTTTATTGGTCCTATGTTAGAATTTCATTCATTACCCTGAAATTATGGGTCAGCAAATCACAATGGCCTCTATTCAAAAGCAAAGTTATGAATTACTTTTCAGCATGAAAGGTTACTCAAAATATCAGAATAGAGAAAAAATATTATTTAAAGTGGTAGTTTTGAATGTCTTCATTCTAGCATAAGTCTTTATTGGTCTCCTAAGACTAAGTTCTTAGGTGCTTTGATGTGAGCAAATTTCATAATGCAAATTCTTCTGATCTCCCCCTCTCTTTTACTGACCAAGCTGCCCTGACTTGTCCCTCCTTTTCCCAGTGTCCTGCAATCTCTTCATCTTCCCAATATTCTTACTACCAAATACAACTCCTTATCTTTACCTACTTCAAGAGCACAATGAATACATCTATTCATGCTTGAGATTTCCCCCTCAGTATCTGACTCACTAATGTATTTCCCAGCTACTTTCCCTTCTCTATTCTCCTCATGGTAATTGCCATGGCTTTTATTTTCCTGAACATTCTCTTCTTTTCTTTTTTGTACATCTCCTATTGCTTGTTCTGTCTGTCACTCTCAAGAATGTAAGGCTAGCTGTACTAGATGATGATAAAGATCCACTTAAATTAGTGCTGAAGAGAGGACACTTTAAATATATACTGTTTGTTCCCATGATAGTCTCCCAAATTCAATATCTCTCACAGCTCGAGATGATGCATGATTCTCTGTAAACCAGAAGCTGTGTCTTTTTTGCAGAAAGACTGCAGCATACTTGAAAAAATATCCAAAATAAAATCGGTTTTGATCTTTTTTTGACCCCCCTAGGTGGGGGGCAGGAGAGAAGATGCTTTGAGAATACTATATTTTTCAGCCATTTTTGACACTCAGTACTGTAAACATGGATGTGTGTCATGTTCAATTAAAATGGCTCTAACCCATATATTAATGCTATGATGTTATCTTCTCATAACTCAGTTGATATGACATTTTTATTTAAAATAAGTGAAAAGTCCTTAAAATGGAATCAAGAAGAGGAAAGGTAGAAAATCTGATGCATTTTCTCTACAATTATTTAGGTATAATCCTTTAAATCTGCCAAGGGGTTTGAAATGCAAGTCCATGAATAAGAAAAGTTGTTTTATTATCTTTGCTGTTCAATGAAAATGATACTTTTCAAAATTTTATCTCAGAGTTTTTCAGGTCAGATTCACTTATAATTTTGGCAACCTTCTTCCAAGTGGTGAGATCAAATTCAAACACACACACTACAAGCAGGAAAAAAAAACGAGTAATAAAAATAATATAATAAAATAAAAATTATCTATAAAACAGAAGCATAATATAATAAAAGTAATTTACAGTCCAGAAACATGCCCTCTTATCATCCCATTCAGGAAGTTATGAAGACTTCCTAAGTTTCTGGCTGAGACATTTTATATTTGCCTGAATTTTATAGCGTTCCTTTGACAACAGTCTTCAGATCATAACCACTATTAATAAGCTTTGTACACTTAATAAAGCCAACCAAACAGCAGTGAATGCACCTACTGAATTGCCAAGTTGTGCTGGTGATATGATTATTGCTGTGATTGTCCTGATTTCACCTGGGATAGAGTTGATTTCCTTCCTAGTAGCAGGTATAGTTCTGTGTTTTGGATTTAGTATGAGCTGATAATATGCTGCTGTTTTACTGTTGCTGCATAGTTGCCCTAAATAAAGAACTTTTCAGTGTCCCAGGCTGTGCCAGTCAGGAAGTGCACAAGAAGCTGGAGGGAGCATGACCAAAGTGGCCAAAGGGATTCCACACCGCAGAACATCATCCCAGTATATAAATGGGAGCAGGGTAATTTCTCAGCAAGCAGTGAGTGATTGTATTGTGCATTACTGGTTTTATACTTGAGATTTATGTCTCTCTTTTTTGATACCTCCCTCTTTGTTACTACTACTACTACTAGTATTTTGCCTTATTTCAGTTAAACTGTTTTTGCACTGTTTCAGATAGACTGTTTCTATCTCAACCCAGGGATCTGACCTTTTTCTGATTCTCCTTCCCATTCCACATTTTGTGGGGTTAGAGGGGCAGGGAAGGGAGCAGCCATGTGTTACTTTTCTGCTAGTAACTAGATAGAGGTCTTCAACAGCTGAGAGTTAATTTACTTATTTATGCTTTAAGTTATTACTTAAAACATAAATAAAAAAATAAAATCAGAAACAATTAATCTCTGCTCAAAACAGATCCAGGGCCCTGATTTATCAGTCAAATTTCAGACTCGGATAGCCTTTAGGCATATGTATTCTGCTTTTAACCAACTTAAATTGAAGGCATTCACAGATCTCAAAAAAAAAAAAAAACAAAAAAAAACCCAAAACATTGAAGGGGCACAAGTAGAGAAATGAGACAAGTTTTGGTGCCAGCTTCTTTCACTCAGCCCTGTATGATAAATGTCAGGATTCTTAGTTCTCTGTTATTACCTGTTTTGCTCCCTGGGATCATTTTATATTTATATATGGGCAGGAGTGACACAGAAATGACAGTAGCTGGCATGAGTTAATATACACAGTCCTGTACCAGAGGGTCATTTGCTAGTCTACCTATTTTTAATCGTATCACAAAAATGTCCTTGAGTTCCTGAAGACACAGAACCAAGGCTATCTTTCAATACTCCTCCCAATTTTATTTTTAATTTATTTTAGGATTACACACCAAACTGCTGAAGAGACAGAAATTAAAAAAAAAAACGGAAAAGGTAATTAGTGCTTTTCATCAAGACCACTCAGATTCAACACTCTGCTCTTTTCCTCATCATGATTGTAAGCCTCCTTGAGAAAGCAGGCTAACTGCCACAGACAACACAGGAAATAACAAGTGGCACTGTGATTGAAAATACAAGACCATCATGAAAAATACCATCATGACCCTGTAATTCATTATTCATTGGAATCTGCTAGTGTAGTTAGATGAGCTCATCTCAAACTGATAGCTCTACACGGTCATGAATCTCCTCAGAAATATGACTGATGGAAAGGTAATAGATACACAACTATGCCTGTGAATACATTGCCAAACACACGTGCAGAGTCACAAAAATAACAGCACAGTGTCATGAGTGAGGCTGGTTTTGCTTGACAGAATGGTGATGGATACAGAGAAGGACTGCTTCATAATCTGGAATAAAATTCAAACATCTCAGAGCTATCTCTGCTGATTTGGAGGTTGTTTACTCAAAGCTTACTTTTCATCCAATTATGGGCTCACTGACAATGAGGAGAGCAGCCCCTTGCTCAGACCATGCCCCAGTAGGAGCTTTTATGGCATTTCTGGCAAAACATGCATTCACAGCATATTTTCATTGTCAACAGAAGTGGGGAAGAAAAAGCAAAATTGATTCCCTTTGTTATTATGTGGTGGTCAGGAGTTTATTTGCAGAAGTTTTCAGCTTCTAAAAGTAAGAGCATTTCATACTCTGGTGTAGACAGTTGCTGACTTACAATGAAGGTTTGTGTCTCTGAAGGCAAAGTGAGCTGCACAGGGGTGTTCTAGACATAAAGAACTGACAGCAGAAACAGCACTCAGTGCCCTCATTAAAGAACTGGGCACCTACCCAATTAAGCTAGGCTAAACAAAACCATTTCAAAGTCCTTTCTGCTCAAAAACCACAAAATTGTATAGCTATGATATTAGGATGATAAACTTTAACATTCCGAATCAAACATAGATGTTTTCCAATTTAAGTGATTGTTTTCTTTATTTTCATGTAATGTTAAGTGTTTTCAGGTCTTAGTCAGTATGCCAGTATTTAAAAAATATTTTCCCTTAAAAAATTTGATAAAGTATTAATAGTGAACCTATTTGAATCTTAGGTATTGTGTATCTTTGAGTAACCATCAGCCTTTAGTATAGAAGTTCAAGAGAAAGAGCTGAGAAGGAAATTGCATGCTATTCCTACTCCATACCAAAACAGTTATATAAATCTTTAGGCTGAAAGGGCAGAATGAACCAATAACAAAAAAATAAATATTATGTCCCTTTCCATCTCTTTGTGCACAGTAGCCTATTCTCAGATTGTTGGTGCCAGCAGTCAGCTTGAGGTTGAAGAACTGGAAGCGTGTCAGGGAGCATATTCCAAGTTCAGAGGCTCTGCCAGCTCAGCCTGGCCCAGTGCCACCCTCAAGCTGGTGACAAGCATTTCTAAATCCAGACATTGCCTTCAGTTTTGCCCTAGCATGTAATGCTATCACCACAAAAGGGAGCCAACACGTATCTCCCTGTTTCCTATAGCAAAGAGAAAGGTGAAGGGGCAGAAGTGTTAGCTTTGGTACAAATAATCTAAATGGGAGGATTTTTTCAGGCTTAAAGGAACATCAAAGAGTGCCTTTTTTGTGTGCCTGCTTTCTTTTCAAAATGTGACTACTCCTAAAGTACTTGTTTATGGAGCTTTATCTCTTTTCTCTATTATAGCAGTTTCCTGGTGTGTTAAGGCAAAGAATCAGTTCAGCTTCTAACCAAATCATTACACTTCTCTGGGGATATTTTTGCTGCCTAAGGGCAGTTGTATTGGGTACCTGCAGTTCAGAAATCCTTCCAGTGTATGTGCTGATCTCAAACACCAAATTAAACAGCAGTACTGCCCTTTAAAGAACATTCACTATTTCAGCAGTATGAATGCACAGATGACTATATATACTTTTCAATAAAATTCTTCCACTACTGGCAGCAAAAACCCTTTCTTACACTTAAACTTGATTTGTTTTATTGCTTGTTAGCTTAGTTTATAGAAGATTCTACAGCATTTTTATTGCCTCATGAGTTTATTGCATTTTTTAATTGTGATATAATGTGCCAAATCCCTTGGCAAGGAGGAACTATATTATAGTTTTATAATGCTTTTTTTTTTTTTTTTTTTGAGGAGCAAAGGCTAGGAGGAAAGAAAGTCTATGCCCCAGGGTAAAAAGTGGTGACCTATTTGGTTCAGCAACACAAGATTGAGGAATCTGAGCTCTACATTTCCATCTGAAATGGAAATCTCTTTTTTTACTCTGAATTGGGACAGTCTACAGTTAAAGTTTTATTTTTATAAGCAACAATCCTCTAAGTTGTACATGGAAGGAAGTCTTTGTTGTGAATCAGAAAACAGTCCCATTCAAAGAGCTGTAGGAATAGATAGATAGTCTTTGCAGCATCTTTTGTGATTGCTGCAGATAGCTCAGATATGCTCCTTTGATTTTTCCATGCTGCACTTTTAAAGTTAGGAGACACATACAAAGAGGTTGTGACTAAGTTCTAGATAAAATTTTGAATGTGTAGAGTAAGGTTGGCCTCTCTCTAGGAATCTAATTCTCTGTAGAATCATAGAATCATAATGATAGAATCTTAGAATCATAGAATCAGGGGGTGCTGAGTTGGGTGGGAGCCATCAGGACCATTGAGGCCAAGTCCTGCAGAGGACTGTCCCAAGAATCACACCATGTGACAGAGAGCATGGACCAACACTTCTTTTGACCTCTGTCAGGTTTGGTGCTGTGACCACTTGTCTGGGGAGCCTGTTTAGGTGTCCAACCACCCCAGGTGAAACACTTTCCAGACATCCAACGTAAACCTACCCCAATTCAGCTTCATACCATTTTCTCAAGTCCTGTCAATGATCACCAGAGTGAAGACATCTGAACCTGCCCCTCTTCTTGCCCTCATGAGGATGTTGAAGCCTGCAATGAGATCTCCCCTCAGTCTCCTCTTTGGTGGGAGGAGACCAATGCTGGATGCATTGCTCCTCATACAGCTTCCCCTAAGGGCCTTCACCATGTTCCTTGTCCTCCCTTGGATGTTCTCTGATAGCTTTATATCCTTCTTATATTGTGGTGCCCAGAACTGCCCCCAGCACTGGAGGAGGATGATGAAAGATAAAAATCAAATTGAGTGGGACAATCCCCTCCTTTGCCCAGCTGTGATGCTGTGCCTGATGTCCCCAGGACAGGATTGTCCCTCCTGGCTGCAGGACACTGCTGGCTCATGTTCACCTTGCCATCACCCAGCACCCCGGGGCCCTTCCGTGGCACTGCTCTCCAGCATTTCATTCCCCAGTCTGTCACACATCCAGGATTGCTCCTCCCACGTACAGAATGTGGCACTTGCCCTTGTTAAACTTCATATGGTTGGTGATTACCCGACCTCTAATTTGCTGAGGTGTCTCTGAAGGGCCTCTCTGCCCTTGAGAAAGTTGGTAACTCCTCCCAATTTAGTGTTGTCACCAAACTTAGTATTCCTTTGGGTTGTGTGTCCAAGATGCTGAGGACAACTGGGCCAAGGATGAAGCCTGGTGGGACCCCATTAGTGGCTGGACACCAGCCTGATGCCCTGTCCCGACCTGTGAGCCATCTGTTCTCCCACCACATAGCACAGCTACCCAGCTGTATGCTGGATATTCTGTTCCAGGAGGACACTGTGTGCAATCACATCAAAAGCTTTGCTGAAGCCCAAAAATGTTGCAGCTGTCCTTCCTTGATCAACTGGTGGGTTACCTCGTCATAAAAGGAAACCAGGTTTGATAAGCAGAACCTTCCCCTCATGAAGCCATGCTGGCCGTGACTGATGACTGCACTGTCCTTCAGGTGTTCTTCAATGTTTTCCAGAATAATCTTTTCCATTATTTAACTGGGCACTGAAGTAAGACTGACGGGACTGTAGTTTCCATGTTTCACCTTTTTGCTCTTCTTGAAAACTGGAAAAACCTTTGCTAGTTTCCATTCAGCTGGGACCTCTGCAGATTCCCAAGATCATTGAAAAATCATTGAGAGAGGCTTTGCAATGACATCAGCTAGCTCCTTGAGGATTCTTGGATGAATCCCATCAGGCCCCATAGTCTTGTTAGGATTCAACTGGAGCAGCAGATCCCACACAATTCCAGAGTTGACCATGATCATTCCTACAGCCCTGATCCTCCAGCTCACGGCTCTGAAACGCCTTTGCTCCACCATCTGTGTTGAAGACAGAGGCAAAGAACATGTTAAAGCTCTGTCCTGTCCCTGTCCCTGTTTGGGAGGTGACCATCCTCGTCCTGTAATAGGTTAGTGTTATTTTTACACTGACTTTTGACACTAATGTATTTGGAAAAACTCTTTTTATCTTCAGCTACAAGGACACAGAGTTAGAAAAAGTAGGTTAAAAAGTCATTGCCATATCTATGGTATTCTACAGTTTAATTTTAATTTCTGTTGCTAATTTTGCTTTTTTTTTTTTTTTTTTTAAACTTAGTGGAAAGAGTTTTTTTTTTTTTTGTCTAAAGCTGTACACATGATAAGTTATTATGTCCTGAATAGAGTAATGCTGTTATTTTAATTGTGTTCTTCTTATTTATTTTTTTTCAGCTTCTCTTCTGTGTTTTGCTTTTGTTTCACACTACAACCTTCTGTGTTGTGAAGACAGTAAGGTATCTAGAGGAATAAACTCTCTTTTCTGTAAAATTTTATCAGTTCATTTTTGGATTACCCAAGGAAGAGTGTTGCTGTAATTACTAAACTATACAGCATATTAAGAAATGTAAATGAAAATATGACTTCCAGATGATTTTCTTCTGTTTTAGACTAGAAGCTAAAATTAAATCTGACATTGCAAGGTTTACTTTCAATGCTTATAGAAGTTCATCTGCAGTCAATCAGCATGTCAGCTTATCCCACCCCTCTGAGCTTCCCAGAGACACCCTGAGCTTTGAGTGGTATCACCTCCATCAACAAGCATTGTGACATGTCAGAGATCCTTAAATAAGAATCTTGAAACTTTGGATCATTCAGGAAAAGACACTCAAATTATATTCTGCTCTTAAAAATATAAACTACTGTGTTATGCCATTACTACTGTAACATGATATTTTGCTTTGAAGGAAAAAATTATCATGGATAAAAGGAATACATGTAGAAAATAAAATGTAAAGGGCAATTAAGACAATTAATAATAGCTAAAGTGGCCAGCTCGTAAAGGAAGTATTTTACAACTGAAGTCCTTTTTGAGGCTACCTGCCATGTACACAGCACTCACTGCCAGTCATTACTGCATTCTAACCAAAATGAGAAATGTAAAATGCTCAACATGCAGTTTCTGTAAAGTTTTACAAACATATTCTTATAATTGTAGGCATGAGTGTATTTGAGAACATATTTGTTGTTTTTATTTATCATTCTCACCTTATGTCACATGGTGACTAAGTAACTCGTGCCTTTTCCTAATCAGTGGTCATACCCATTGGATAACTCATAATTTCCTCAGGATAAATTATAATTCAGCCTTCATCATCCAGTACAGATTCAGCGCAGCTATTTTTAGGAGGAAGAAAAAAAATCACTTGATTACTGCTATTTTGGAAATGCAACAGCTGTCAGCAGACAGAAACCTCTATTTTTTTATCCAGAAGATAAAAGTAGGTCAAGCAGCCTTTTTTTCATGCAGACAACATTCAGTAGTTCAGACTGGGGTGAGAGTTTGGCTGACACTTGCCACTCTCAAGGCTTTAAGCAAAAGCCAGTTGAGTTTTGTTGATGCTGTTATTCTACACAGCCCTGTAATGCCTTCTTATTAACAAATGCACTTGTTCTTCCTGCAGCAAAATGCATAATCCAGAAAAGCTCTCTGCTGACATATCTATCTCTATGATAATGTTCCAAGGGATTTGCATACTGGAGGTGTATAACAGGTTGGCATTTCATTCCGGGCTGCCTCACAGCTAAACAAAGTGCTCGAGTTTTGTCACTGAGGTCGGGGTCGATGTACCACCAAGTTCATACTGATCATTTAAAAGGCTCCATTGCATCTGGCTCCCTGAATGACTGCTTTTGGCCAGCCACAGCTTTAGAAGGCTCCAGTCTTGCATTCAGCAGTTAGTAAGGCTACCCTCAAAAGGATCCAGCAGAAATGGCTTTTTCCTCTCTGCTTTTTGTCCAACTGCTCAGAAAAAAAAAAAAAAAAAAAAAAAAAAAAAAAAAGTTAAGAGTCTCAGAGTCATTAAATAGGTTGGGGTGGAAGGGAACTTTGCCATCTGCTCCAATCCCCCTTCACTGAGTAGGATACCTTCAGCTAGAACAGACTGCTCAGAGCCCTGTCCAACCCAACCCTGAATGTTTCCAGGGATGGTGCATCTACCACCTCTCTGGGCAACAGTTTTTGTGTGTCACTACCCTTATTATAAAAGCTTTCCTCCTTATATGTAATCTAAATCTACCTTCTCTTAGTCTGAAACCATTACCCCTCATCCTATCACAACAATCCCTGTTAAAACATCTGTACCCACCTTTCTTGTATGCCCTCTGAAAGTACCAAGGGGCAGAAATAATATTGTGTGTTTCCTAGTGTTGGCAAAAACAGAAATTGTTTATTTCTTTCTTACTCTTTTGGTTTATTTGGTTAGTGTAATTTCTTTTTTGAAGTAGCAGTTAGAAGTCTGGCAATTTTGTTTATTTTTCCGTGCAAAAAATTTGGCAGTTAAATTTTACCCCAAATGCATTTATTCTAAGGGAAATCTGTTTTCATTTAAAAAGCTTGATTGTGGTGGAAAAGTTATGAAGTTCTGCTCCATTGTCAAAATCTCAATCTCACATCACGAATGTGAGATCACAGTTTTGCAGCATCCAAAATAAACAACTAGTTCAGGCTAATGAGTTCCAAAGCAAAATAATACTGGTCTTTAATGTTATAATTTTTTTTTTTTTAAGTGAAGTATAATGGGGAATGGATGTATTACAATACCTTGCCAATACTGTGTACTGTAATCTATAGTTACTCAAAGAACTCCTATATGACACTGTTATAAATAAACCAGACACCTTTTCTTTTTGTTTGGAAGTTTTTTTGAAAAAGAAAAAAGAGCAGTACAAGAGATCTCTCCCCTTATATTTATTTGTATGTGGCCAAACACCCAAAGGAAAAAAAAATAATTTTCTTATTTGAGACACAAAGAAATTTTAAAAAAAACCTTACATCCATTTGCTGTTGGGACATTTCCAGTCCTCTGTGATGTTGTTGGAAACAGGGAAGTGTAAAATGGAAGCTTCTGTTCTAGCAACTCTATGACTTGACACAGAAATAAAAGCCTTTTACAGGGAATCCATTTGTATTCACTCTGGATTTCAAAATTATTTCCATCCACTGACAGCTCTGGAATCAGCGTACTTGTAAATGCAAGATGTGCAGATGTCAGGAGAGGCTGCCAAGAGTCTGGAAAAGCAGCAGAAGCTGGTGTTGTCTGGTTTGATCAGGAAGGGGTTGACAGTCAGACAGTGAAAAGATCCATTTTGTGTGACAAGAAATATTTCCATATATAGAGCATCAATATGTGTGATCCTTATTTTTTCTGAAACTTGAACGCAAGTGTGCCCGTGGGGATTTGTCTGTGTATTTAGAATGGAAAGAGACACTGCAGCCTGGAAGATCAGCAAAGAGGATGTCAGGCAGTTGAAATAATAAACACATTGATGCTGGAATTTTGACTTTGTTTCTTCATTCATATTCCACTTGGTATATAAATACAGTGATTTTTTTTTTTAAACCACGGAAAGTAGGGTATAGTTTGGAAAGTATTTTATATAGTGGGAAGACATCATTTCAGCTCAAGGGATACACTACAGCCATTAGTTTCGTACTTGCTATAGTTCAAACACATTAGTACAAGAAGTACTTGCCAATAAATATTTTCATGTACGTTTGTTAAAGTTAGTCTGAAAATATATTGCTTATGATACTTAATACCTAGGGTTTTTTGTAGTCTAATGGTGGAGACAACTATACTGGAAATTTTAATTTTCATTAGTGGTTTGCTTTCCAAATTTCGTGATCTGTGAGCTTTAGGTTATTATTTTAGTTGCTCCTGTGTGCAAATTGAGCTGCCTAGAAAGCTTGTGAGCTTAAAAAGAGGCCTCTTCATATTTTACCCTCCATGACATTTAAATTACAGAACTCAGCAATTAATTAGAACCCTATGATCTTCTGGGCTATTACCTAACTTAAGTTAGCTTTGCACAGTGGTTCTCATTAATCAGTAAGGGATGGCAACACAGTCACTGGTGTGCAAAATATCTGAGGGGTTCTATCTATGGTAAAAGTTTCTGTGGTTGGTGCCTCACTTCCATGAGTTCAGATATGGGATTTTTCCTAGAAGAATGGCAAGAAGAAACTGGAAGGGGGAAGGCAGGTGAAGGCTGGAAGGTGAAGGTGCCTCCTGGCACCAGGAAGAAGGCTCCTGCTGCACCTGAACATCTGCAGCCACTGCAGAGGTTCACCGCCCTCAAGCTGAGGAGGAGAGGAAAGAAGTTGTGTTTTCAGGCAGTATATATGACCCCTGGAGCACAAAGGAGCAGCAGGAAAAAGCAAGGGCTGATAGCAATGACTCCCTGCTGCAGAAGCCAGAGGTCCCTGACCTGCTCTACAGAAAAGTTTGTTGCTTTCCAAAGGGGCTCAAGTTTGGGTTGTTCTGTAGCAACTGATGAAGCTTTAACGAACTCAAAAATCTTCTTTTAGCAAAAGTCTTACGATAGTTTTTGTGAAGTTAAGTAATAATGCAGCTTATTTTTTCGTGCACTTTGACACAAGCTTCCTTACCTTGTGTCCAAGGATCTTGGAGCTTGAGCTATTGAGTTATAATCACTTTTGGACTGGGCTTGGCTGCAGTTCAGAACAACCTTAATTATAAATATAGGCAGCCTGAGTGGTTGAGCCCTGAGGTAAACTAGAGTGACATAAACTTTTCTCACATCTCACAGATAACTTATGATATTATTGATTACAGGCTCAGACTGCACTACTACTATCTTCCCTTTTTTTTAGGTATTCATTTTTTTTTTTTTAATTCTCACTCTCCTACAATATGATAGAATTGCAGTTTCATTCACCAGAAAATAAATGGAAATATTGAGACATGCACTCCTTGTGCACAAACTGAAATGAATAATTTGTGGTGAGCTAAGAAAAAATCTGTATGTATATAGTTTTAGGACTTCTGTGGTTTTATATCATCAGTGTACTCCTACAAAATTGCCAATGTACAGCTAGAGTATACCATTACACTGATAAGTATACTCTTTTTTTATAATACTGTTGTAAAGATGAACTATGTAATGTGTAGGATTTTAAAACAAAGGAATGCATAGTATGATCATTTAAATGATTCTTTTCTCTGGTGCCTTGAGGATGTTTGTAATTACCAAGTAAAGGAAATAAACATTCATATTCAATCTTTTTTTTTTTTGTTTGTGTGTGTAAAAGTGATATTAAATTATACATGTAACATTAATAATAAAAATTTACAGAAGAATAAACATTTTAGTTTGAAAACACTCTTGCACCCTGTTTAATATCTAAATGGAGATCAATAAAAAGTTCTAGGTTTTTGCCAGCAGTGATTAGATGGAATGACCCATTTACTTGAAACAGAACTTTAGTTCTCGCTTGTATCATCTAAAAAACCAAACAATTTATAATACTGGGTATCTAGATTCATTTCAGTCATAAGAGCAGGAAGCAAATAGTTCATCCTTTCTGGAAGTTGATTTGTTCCTTCTTTGATAAGAGAAGAAGGAGTGAGAAGTGGGAGACAGAGGCATGGAACACACTTATGCACCAAACTGAAGCTTTTTTCTCTTACTCTGTTAAGGTGAGGTTTATAAAACTCATATTTGAAACAGCAGTTGGTCTAATGGCAGGGTATTACTGTTTCAGTGATATAAAGAAAGCCAAGAATGTTGACTTTTTGAAATTTGTAATGGATTAATTGTAGGTAAGGTTCTCCAAAAAAAAAAAAAAAAAAAAAAAAAAAAAAAAAAAAAAAAAAAAAAAAAGACAACCAAGAAGAAATTCAAACTTTAAACAACATAAAGCTAGAAGAGTAAAGCACAGTATGGAAAATGAACCTTTTGAAATTTTTTATTCCTTTTATACATTCAACAATCCCTTCTCTGCAGTGTCTGAACTTCCTCTACTGAAACTATAGCTTGTTGTCCATTTCCCTGGCACAAGAAAGACATTTCAGCATATTCAAGGCTGTTACAAGTAGGTTTTATTATTTTCAATGTAAAAAAATCTTCCTAAGGCTTTTATATAAGTACGTATGAATATGTAGACTTATATTTGAATATGAACATGCAAGTCATTAACTATGTGTACAATTATTTATATGTAATTTTAAAGTTACATAAAAGGTCATAGTTTAATTGTACTTTTTTGCTGCTTATAAACTCTAGATTGAGGGAGTTTTCTCTTGGCAGCTGAAAAATAGAGAGAGATAAAAGGAGTAGCTGTACTGCTGGCAAGCCACTCACATTTATAATCATCCTGGGCTGACATTGTGGAGGAAAGTCTCAATACATATTTAATTAAACTTCTTGTTCTCCCACAAATGAGGGCTTAGGATATAGGGAAACAGAAGATGAAATGTGTGTTGCAGCTGAATTAAGTATAATGCATCTGTGACTCTCAGTTTTGGAAGGACTCCAGATCTAAATAACTGGCATGTAAAAAAAATGGAGGGTGAGGGGTAGGGAGGATTATCCTGTTTACCAAAAATCACTTTTATTTTAGTGAAATCTGGAGTTACCTTTTGTTGCTTTAATCTAGTGGAATTGGAATAAGAAATGAAGCTTTAATTTATCTTAACGTAAAACAAATGAATGAAACTAAATTATAATCATCATGACATTATAGTAGCACAAAAAGGTGAGAGAAAATTATCGCTCTGTAAGTGGAACAGCTTCTTTATGAACATCAGAAGTGGCACCATGTCCCAAACTGAAATAAAGCATATAATAAAAAAGGAGAAATTATGGCTGCTTCAGTGTAAATACAAATATCTTGTGACCTTTTCCAGATTATCACAAAAAAAGGCAATATAAGGGAACTGTAATTATGGGTCATCAAAATACAAAAAAATCATGTTATGCTCAATGTAGAGAGTTGCTCCAATATTTTCTCCCTTCAACACCTTGGATACAAGGCTTACAAAAACCTGCGGAGGTAAGTTTTTGCATATTTTTGGACACATATTTTCAACACATTTTCAGTATGTTTTCAATAATTTCAAAATTATTTTCCAATAAATTAGATTTCTGAATGTATTCTGCATTGAACGACGTCCTGAATAAAACGTTAAGCCTATTCTCAACTTGTTAGGACCCACTCCAGTATAAACTGTGGAACCTTCACCTTTCCTTTCATTGTTAAAAATATATTTCCATTTTCAAATATCCCAAAATGCATGATATAACATAGTTAATGAACACTTTGACATTTTCTGCCCATCTCCTGGATGGTAAGAGCAGTCAATGTTTTCTGTAAAGCATTTAGATGCTTGTGTGTGGGAGTGAATGCTTACTGTTAGGCTTAAGTCTGAACAATTTTTTCTCATCCTTGAGACCAGCAGACGGGGCAGAGCTCTGTCAGCTCATCACAATATCCTTTACCATTCCTCTTCTTCTCAAGGAAGGACAAAGTGTTGACTTTCAGGTCCTTAGGGATATTTCTTAGATGTGACTACCACACCACGGAACAGAGAAAGTTATTAGGAGTGACTAAGTGCTTTTTTTTTTAAATAAAAATTTTAGTTGTATTGTTAATGAGGTTTTTCTGTATTAATAATCTGGAATATTAAGTTGAAACATAAATAGAACTAACAACAAATTCTTATCTCTCGGTAAGAGTTGCATTAACTTTTGCTCTGTAGAAGATTTTGAAGTGTAAGAATCATTTTGCCTAGTTTTCTAAGTACACAGTAGCCCTCTTTATTACAGTATAACCCAGCAAAAAGAAATTCTCCATGGTAAATGCTATAAGGTCTGTGATTATGTGATTATATACACCTTAGATAAGGTTGGTTGAGTATTTCTGAGCTGAGTGAAGCATGGAAACCTTCCAAGTTAATTTGTAGCTCATACTGCTTTCTTTTTTTTGCTTTTGAATCCTCTGGTACTAAGAAGAATAATGAGTTTGGGCCTCAGATTCAATCTTCCCCAGGAAGTTTTTGAATGAAACCAATGCAACTGCTGTGATTAAAAGAAAGCTCAAAGCTTATTCATGGTCTGAGCATGACTGCTGGACTGTAGTTACCATGAAGTTAGGTGTCATTTAGCCCTTTTCCAGTTGATTTGTGAATTGTGATGGAGCTTAGTCAATTGCTAAGAGCCCAGGTGCTCAGATGGAGTGCATGTGTGTGTATGTGTCTGCAGGTAGCTATGGAGCTTGCACTCAGGAGCCAGTTCAAGTATTTATGTGTAGATACAAGATTTAATAGCTGGGAAGCAGAGCTGCTATTTAATTTATGCACTGTCAGGCTCAGTTTTAGAGAACAGCCTTCCTAACTCACTCAATGACCAACACAGCATAGAAAATCATAATTTTAAAACTCATAAATGGACATTAAGCAGAATCTTCATATAATGCTTTGATTTTCACATTTTGGAGAAGATAGCATTAGATAGTGTTACAATTTTGAGATGTCTTTCGAGAAACTAAAATCATATTTGTTGTTTGTGCATGTGCACATGCACGTGTGCCTACACATCTTATTTGGGTTCTTAAAATAGCTGCTTTGATACATGACAAGTAGCTTAAAGGTATGCATACATGGTAAGTAGCTTAAGAATAATGAGCCAAAATGTGACCCTCATACAGCATTACAGAGGTTCACTGAAGAGCATATAACCTTGCAAAACCAAATCAAGTTTTAATGTTGTAATTTTTTTGAAAATTAATTATTGTGGGAAAATTGTATTTCGTTTGGAAAAGGTTTCTCATGTGTCTGCAGGCAGAGAAAGAAAGGGAGACTGCAGAGCCTGCAGTTGGTGGATGACAAATGTCTTTGCCCTGCATTAGAATCTACTAACAGATGCTTGAACTTTACTCAGAACCTGGAAACAATGGGGACAGCACAGAAGGCTACAGAATTAAATGTATTCTTACCAACAAGAACTTTATTACATCATAAATTTTCCCCAGAATAAAAGCAAAAATGCCCACCATTTTGATAAATTTCCTTCTGACTCTTGGTCAGGGAAAAATCTCAATGGAACAATAGATTTGTCCACCAGTTTAAAGACAGAGTTGGGATTCTAACATGTATTTATGATCTCTATAGTGGCAATGGAATAAGACAGAAGAGACAAGGGCAACAGGAAAATCATAAAAAAGAAGAAGTGCATCAAAACAGTGGTCAGCCAATACTCTAGTTGCTACTTCAGTGTTGTGTGACAACCTGAAGAGCTTGCTGTCAGCTCCTCAGCTCTTATCTAACAACCTTTCTGCTTTACCACTGAGAAAGGTCCTCAGTAACATTGTCATGGGGTTTGCCAGAGTGCAGCACCATCAATTCCCACCTCATCAGTGGATATCCACTTGCTGGCAATCTGTGAAATTGCCAATTCTAAGGTGTATAAAAGAACCTGTTGATAGGAGACAAAGCAATGACACATCAACAAAGAGCAATACTAGGGTTTTCAGAGCCCTGAAAATGCTTTTTATAACGAGAATTTTTGTTAATTTTTTGTTGTTGTTGATTTTGTTTCCTCCCAAATTTGTCTCAAACTGGGACAATATACTCTAGTTCAAGTGATAAAACTCTAATGGATCTTACGACCATCAAAATCTTATATTGGGATTTTTTGAACAATGCTTTTTAAGGAACCTGCAATTCAAATGCCTGCCTCTTCTGATGTTGTTCATTATATCATGATATAATGAACAGAATGGTAAGTTTAGTCAATGAAATTCCATTTATCATCATCTCACACGCATTAATTTCTTACATCGCTGCGGAATTATTCTTGTATTAATCTGACTCCAGACATTTTGGAGCTGAACCCACCCAGAGAAATCCAATGCGTCCACAGGCAGAAAGCTGCAATAAATATAAACAACCAGGAATAAATTTAAAATGGAAGCAGAGATCACTCAGTCCTACTTGTATTTACCAGTTTTCCACTGATGTCATTATCTCAAGCTTTTGAGCTATAAAAATCGCAGACTTTGCAGAATTGTGAGAACATGAAATTTTATTTTTAACTTTCTAGTGCTTTCTGAGCTGGCAGTTGGATTTTAATTTTCTACGAGACTCAGTCACTTATGAATTATGTCATTTTTCTCCATAATATGCTCATTTCCTGATACATATTGGCACCAGCTTAAGATCTGATACGGCATCGTCTGGGAAAACCAGGAATATAATGAAAAATGTTTAGCTATTTTGTTGTAGTCACAAAATTTTATGCCCGTGTGACTTTTTTTTTTGCTATTTCATATTTTTATACAAAGCTTAGACAAATTGAGCTAATTAATTTAAAATCAAATCAGAAGATTTACTGCTGAAATAAAGATTCCTAGAACCCTTAAATAATTTCTTTTTAAGAGACAATTTTGATGATTTAGTATTGGGTGTCGACAGGAAGCATAGTCATGTATTAAATATTTTTAATTCAAGATTAATGCATTAAGCTCAACTGCACCTAAACATGTGCTAAGTAAACATTTATAAAGCATTGCTGATAGGTGCACTTACTGAATATTTATATATTAAGAAAAGATTTTATAAACTAGGAAGAGGGAAGAAATCATATCCTTTACTGTATACCTAGTACAGGTATTTGTATACATCAGAATATTTCTGTAATGAAGATATTAAAAAAAGGGACTAGGTTGAGAAATAAGACATAATAAAGGAATCTGAAAGGTATACCATTGTACAGATTTATATAAAAATGCATTATCTTAGTTTATATATATACATTTTTTTACCTTGGCTTTTGTATTTATATCTTATACAGGTGAATCTCTCTTCATAGACAATAGAAACAGCTAAACCTTAGATGAGACTCATCCCAATTTAAAAGGAATGTTTCAGGTATTTCAGATGAACTACTTATAACATGACCTTGAGAAAAAGTGGAGCATAGTTCTCAGGTGAGTTTCTGTGGGATGGCAATATTTGGGTAGTGTATTTCTAGTATAATAATTCTCAATTCAGTATCATTGAGAAAAGGCAAAGGCACATCCGAGAAGAGCAGAGATCTGAACATCCAATCTGTGCTTGGGTGTCTGTAAAAAATAAGATGACACTATATTCAGAAATGAAGCCAGGCAAAGGTCTTTTTTTCCAGAAGGCTGTAATAAACCTTTGTCCATCTGTGCTAGAAATCTTACTCGTTTTTAGGCTGTAAACATGAAATATTTATGACATTATATACTTATTGGACTAAAAATGTGTTATCTTTGTCCATAAATATTGCAACTAACAAAAAAGGAATTATCTGATCCAAAGAAAACAAAATGAGATTTTTTAAGAGTAAATTTTATGAGGTTAGGAATAAGTATTAAAAAAAAACCCAAAAAAAACAAAACAAAAAAACCCCCCAAAAACCAAAACAACAAAACCCAACCAAACCAACAAAACAAAACAAAACCAGAAAAAAAAAAAACAAAAAAAACCCAAGTTATATTATAGAAACAGTTTATACAAAAAATCCCCTCAGAACTGCCATGCTTTTCTCTGCTTTTGTACATAAGTTGGGGAATGGCCAACATCTTTCTTCTTTTTGTCCTTTTTAATTCTGAAAAACAACTTGTTTGGAATTAAAGTGAAAAGCGAATGAAGTAATCTGTCTGGACTAATAATTAACAATAGTGTTGATAGTCTTCAAGGATGAAATAAAGTAATGTCCAGAGCAAAGGTAAGAATGTATATTTTTCTATTCCAAAATAAGGAATTGAGTTGATCAAAGACTTGATAGTTTTTGTAGAGCCTCGTCTTTCTTTAAATTAAATTCCTCAGTAGGTTTTAAGGATTTTAGATCAGTCATAAAGAATCAAAAAGCAAAACATTATTGTCAGGCAGAAGGTCCCAGGACTGCTGGCCAATGCAGTCTTTTCTCATTCCTTCAATAATTGGTTTCTATTGGTTTCCATTTGGAGGTTTATGTCAATCTCTGTGATTTTATGCCCCATTGGCTGAGTTGATACATTTTAATGAAACCTACAAAAACACTATAAATATTGATCTTTTTTCCCTATCGAGATGTTTATGCACTTATTTTTTGAATTAGTTGAGTGTTTAAATTAGTATTTTTAGATTTCTAGAATTTTAATTTCAAATCTTTGTGTTTACCACTTTCCAAAACTATGTTAAATAAACAGTCAGTCTTTTTCTCTAAATTAAACTGTTGTCCTACTAAGGATATAACAAAAATAATTTTCAATTTTGTACACAATTATATCACTACATTTTCATTATTTTACAGTTGGAGAATATATTACTCCTAATTATCCATAATTTGCACAGCAGTATGAGAGTTGGCAATAGGTTTCTTTTCAGAAAACTGGTTCAGAGTTGTCCCATTTTTCTGAAACCCTCCTCCCTAGGGCTCTGACGTCTGTAATTTATGCCCTAGTTTGGTGCCACATTGCTCTGTGACCTTGACCCAGCCTTACTAACAGTCAAGTTGTGAGAAAGTCTGTGAAAGGAAGAGATATAAAACAAGCAAAAGGACAGATAAAAGCACAATTGCTGAGAGAGTATTTGCAACGCAACGATTCACAAGAAGAAACACTGATGGGGAAGTTTACAAAAACCCCAAGGATAAGGTCAAAGAACCAGGAGGGAGGAGGTCAGAGCCCTTGGCAATTTCTCCTGACTCTGGCTGCCTGGTTTGCAGACACCCATCAAGGATGGTGAACATACAAATTCCTACCTAGTCCTTTTTTTTAAATGTATCTCTTGGTCAATTGGCGCTCTCAGCTGAGTATATTCTGTTTGCAGAATGTCCTTCAAAATGGCAAAAGCTGTCAGAAGGAGGTGATTTGGAAACATTAGCAATACCACATAATTGCAATTTGTCTCTTTCAACGTTAGACGAGGATTATAGATAACGCAGAAACAGATGTCTTTGTTACATCGAGGTAGCACTTTTGGTAGCAATCACTAAACACACAGATGCAGAAAATTTCCTCCAAATCAAAGCTGAGCCATAGTAAGGTATTATGTTTATACACAAAAAAAGAATAGATATTTAAGTGTAATTACTGAAGTTTTATTTCCTAATGAATACTGAAGTCATTCAAGTATTCCACTGACATTCAATACTTGAGAACTAAATTTCAAAGGATGCTGAAAATAAGGTAGAAAATCTTGAGTCAGAGACAAACAAACCCATTGAAATAACAGGTTTTTTATTTAAAAGTGTTCCTAATTGCAGTTTAGGTCCAGATATTGTTAATAGTCTAGACCTTACAATTTGGATGTTGAGGAAAAAAACCAATTTTCTTTTTTAGAGCTATTTGTAACAATAAAATAAAAATGAAGACCCAGTGTCATAGTGAAGACTCAGACCATGGAAAACCAAAGTAAAACTTGTTTAAAGTTTTATTGCTTTATTAAACTATAGAAAAAACAAACACAATCTTATTCACTTTGTACAGTAGATTATAGATTCCCTGCTAGAAATGCTGGTATGTGCTTAAGAATATGAAAACTATCTTGAAAATTAAATCAATAAAAATGGAACTAAAAAGGTTTTTATAACTGTATACATTTCCAAGGACTGTCCATGAAACTCTGCATGTCATTTGTTCTGTCTGAGCACAGGCAGCAGGTAATTTGCAGCTCCTCCAGCTCAGATGATTAGTTAGAAGGCCTAAGTGATTTCCTAATTTTATGGTCACAAATGTCTTTGTAGAAATGTTACTGTCATGTCCATTTCTCTCCTCTTGCACTTGCAGACAGTACACAACCATCCTTGAAACACCTGAAAACTGGCAAAGTCTGCAATTGGTAGGTACAGAACCTCTTTCTTAACTGAATTATTAATAATAATGATTAATAATAATAATAATAATATAAGGTAATTGAAACATTTTAAATCAAGCAGCAAGTAATTACCCTGAACATACAATCAAGCCTCCAAGACCTTCTTGATCAGAGGCAATTACACCTAAGTTTACAAAACAACAGCAGGTATTTACAGGTTAAAAAATGGAAAAATCACAGCTTTCATTGTAACACCATAATGATCAAAATGCATTTTGTTGTCTTTTCTGTTTGATTTTCCTAGAAGAAAGAATTTATTTCTCTTGAAATGAAAAAAAAAAAAACAAACAAAAAATCTATTTACTTTTTTGGATATACATACATTAGAAAAGACTATTTCTTATCCTCATCAGAAATTCAAACCATGTGTTTCCAAAGTACCATGTGATTTCTTCCCGGGAACTGCAGCAAGGAGATAACTTTTTTAAACCAATTATTTTTTAAACGCTTTTCAGCAGATGCTTTACATTCCTTCATCTGTCTGATGAGCCTAGCAGTTTACATGAAACCAGGATAGTTCTGTTGTCTTTCAGGACTCTCTGCAGGTAAGACTATAATCCTTCCCATAATTACTACTGATGTATGAAAAAACGTAGTGTAGTTTATAGGGTTTTGACACACTGAAACATAAAAGGCTCCTGAATGTCTCTGTGCTCCCTTTTCTATAAGGTCAGGTAGTTTTCTTAATCATTTTTGTCAGCTGTATTAACCTTCAAAAACTACTTCTGTTTAGTGTAGTTAGGATAGTTAAACCTCTAAAGGCTAATTTATTCTCTGCTTCTAAGCAATCAGAATCTTGCCTTGTTTTGTTAGGCTACATCAATTTAACCTGAGTGTCAGTTTTGACCTATTTAATATTACTGGAGTGTTGATGTGACCTCTCAGAATGAAAAGTTGTCTTCTTCCAGTACTGAGTGGCAGGTAGAAATTCAACTAAGAATAAAGTAAAACAGAGGACAAATTTAAAAAAAAAAAAAAAAAAAAAAAAAAAAAGCAGGTTTTAAAGTGTAAGCCCAGGAACTGGTCTAGCATTCAAATATCTTTAGAAAAGTCTTGATATTTCATAAGAGTTTGAAGAGTCATTGGATACTAGCTGTATCACCTCAATTACCTTTGCAATCCTATCTCATTATGATATCTTGTAATGAGTTATTAAGGGATAAAATCAGGCTTTATAGTCAGTGGAATCACACAACAGAGATCCCTTCTCCTGGGGTGACACCAATAGAAATCTGGTTTTGTGACTTTATAGGGTATGGTGCAAAATGTGTGCAAAAGAAAGGAGCTAGGTGGGAAGGGAGTGAAATTTCAAAAGGAAATACTGTAAATGAAAGCACCCTTGTACATGTCTGCAGTTAAAGTGGGCAAATAAAAAAGTTTGCTCTTCTTGGCATCAAGAGACTGTGTGAAGCATGTGAATACACTTATGACTCCAAAACCAAAGTACTAAAATCACTAAAAAATAAAGTAGATATTATAGAATTTTGCATTTAAAATGTACACAACCACCTACAATGATCCTCTAGTCTACCTGCCTGACCTCTTCAGGTCTGACCAAAAGTTTAAACATATTGTTTAAGGGCATTTTCCAAATTCCTCTTAAACACTGATAGGCTTGGGGCATCGAGCCTATCTACCTCTAAGAAGGAGCATGTACCTCTCAAAGAAGCCTTTTTCAGTGCTTGTCCACCTCCTCAATAAAGAAATACTTCTTAAAATCCGGCCTAAACCTCCTCATGTGCAACTTTGAACCATTCCCACACACTTCCTACCACTGGATACCAGGGAAAAGAAACAAGCATCTCCCTTTCCACTTCCCTTCCTCAGGAATCTGTAGACATCAATGAAGTTGTCCCCCTCAGCCTCCTTCTCTCTGAACTACACAAGCCCAAAGTGTTCAGCCTTTCCTCACAGCACGGCCTCTCCAGCCCTTTCACCAGCTTTGTTGGTCTCCTCTGGAGGAAGCCAAGAACCATCACATCCTTCTTAAATTTTGGGGCTGAGAAGTCCACACAATTCTCAAGGTGAAGTCGTATTAACACTGAATACAGCAAAAATAATCATCTCTTTCGACCAGTGCATTTGTCCTTCGTTGAACTTCATGAGGTTCCTCTCAGCCCGTTTCTTCATCTCGTTGAGGTTCTTCTGGATAGCAGCAAGATCCTCTGGGACATCTCTCCTCCTAGATTTGTGTCATCTGCAAACTTGATGAGACTGTGCTCTGCTCCATCCTGCAGCCCATTAATGATGATGTTGAACAAATTGGATCTCTGGGCAACCAGAATCCCTGGCTACAATGCTAGGCAGTTACTGGCCTTCAATTACACTTCATGCTTCTTATTCTGTAGTTGAAGAAAGAATGTCTTTATTTCCTCTGTTTTTTGGAAAAAAAAAAAAATCTGAATTATTTATTTTGTAAAGCACTATGCTGTTAGGAAAGTGTGAAACATCCCAAATGGCTAAAGATGTGTAAAATTAAATAGATTTAGGTTAAAAAATAGTACTGTAATAACAATAAGCAAAAGAAAGCACAGAGTGTTGCAGAAAAATGCAAGTAATTCCAGGAGACAAATAAGAAAATACTTAAGTAAAAGTAATGAAAGCTCTTCTCAGAAAAATAATTCACGTGGAAGAATGCACTGTTTTTTACAATGGTATATAGAATTATAAAAGGAACAATGAATGAAGCAAAAATGTTCATGGACATAGAATTGGACAGAGTAGTTTCCTCTTCCCCATACTCACACAAAGTGTAGTTTGAAGAACTGTCACTCTCTGGGTAATATGTCAAACCAGATTTTGTCATGGGTCAAAAGATGTGTATGACAGAGAAAAAGGGCTGGCAGTGATGTATGAGAAGAAAAGGGCAATGTTACTACTGAAGGAGCTGAAGATAAGTGATAGGATGCTCTTCAGCAGATGTTTGGGTTTTTTTTGTTCAATTGAGAGATGTTTAAAACTGTTCAGGCTGTAGAAAAAATTCCCTTTTAAAACTTTTAACAAAGGCACCTCATCAAAACTGGGGAGGGAGGTTATGATGGGAGAAGGGGAAGGTGTTTATGTAAACAGCACATGAGATTCACTGGTATCACAGGCACTATGTATGGGAACTTACAACAATACAGGACCATTTCAACTCATGTTCTCATAGCCAAATTTCTTGTTAAGTGTCTAGTAATTGTTCTTTTTATCCTAATTATTCTTAGATCGTCCAGGCAGTTTGGGTTTTTTAGATTTTTTGGTCATTCAACCCCTTATATCATTACAAAAAAAATCATGGATACTGTGGAAAACTAATCCTAAAATTGGTTTGAAGGAACTTCTATAGAAACTTTCCTATGAGCTACTAACAGTCATCCAAAGCTATCAGATAAATTGTCCTGTTAGTCTTTAAGGCATTTCATTTCTTTCCATTTGAATGAATCCACATTTTCTTCTGTATAATTAATAACTTACTCTGAACACTAAATATCTTATTGAAACCTAGACAAATAATTTTTTCACTTGATCCACTGCACCTTTAGAAGTGTTTGCTGTTGGATCACCCATGCTTTTTACACTTCCTCTCTACAGCCATGTCAAGGAAAGAAAGGTGATAAAACCAGTGTCAGGTTAGTTATACAGCCGAGTAAGTTTGAATGATTCTGGTACCTTAAAAGGTGTGAAAGAAACAGATTTTCCAGCAGATATTTATGACCAGTGATTGAGCAGTTACATCTTCAACAGCTTGGACTGTCAGGAGCAGTCAGTAGGACCTGGTTGTCAGCAAAAGTCCCAGGACAGAAAACCTGTGAAGTAATTGTCAATGTTCAATATGCTTGAGTTGGTGAGGGAGTCAGGGATCCTGTGTAATCTTCATCATAGCAGAAATACTTCATAACTTCTTGAAATGATAGAAAATCTTACAGAAAATGATGCATTTAATAGATATAATACAATAACCTGTATAAGGTGTGTTTTGGCAACTAAAGATTCCTCAATGTTTTTGAATATCTTTACGAAGATGTTAAAGAGTAAATATATTATAAATGATAGGTGACGTTGACTTATTTACTTGCTCGTTTACTTTTCATGTTGGAATAGATAAGCAAGAGAAAACTACAAAAATTTTACCATCTAAAAGCAGATTTATTTTCTTTTCATGCTAATAAAATCATTATAATCTGGAACTAATATACCAGCATTACAGACAGATTTTTTTTTCCAATTTATTTTCAATGTTGTATTTGTATTAGTTTTTTGAAAGATGGAAGGAGAAGCCTGTGAAGGAACAACGGTTCTCCAAAACCAATAGCTTTAATATAAATATAGAGGGTTTTAAGGAAGCCTTTACTGAAGATATGTCTGGGTTTCTTTCTGAAAAAGCAATGGACACACCAATACTGACAATAACAGGCAGCTTGCAAAGGCTATTACTTTCCACAAGAGCAACACCAGTCTGTGTTTCTTTTCTGACTGAGGCCTTTGTCTCAGTAAATAAAAATTCACAGTAGCAAAATTTTGGCAGTTTGAGGTACAGACAGAAGTCTGCATCTCTAAGTACACAGTGGCAAAACTTTGTAAAGTTCCAGTTACTGAATTGTGCCCTCTGGTTCTTGTTATCATAGGATCAGGTGAGTTCTCTGTTCCTGACTTGACATGTGTCAACTTGCATCATGCGTAACAGGGATATGCACATAGGTAAATTCCTGAAATGCAAAAATTAATTAATTTTGTTTCATTTGGGCTGCTGGTTGAAAAGTTTTTGACAGAAATACTTTGTGTTGCCACAAGCTCAGCGTCGTGGTTTAGGAATGGTACTCCATTTTAATTCTCCCACTGAGACTTCTCCAAAACAGGTATCACTTGTGCACTTCCCCCAAAAATAGAAAAAATCAAACATTAGTTCACCAGTTGATTTCACATTTGCTAAAATAAAATAAAACTTTCTGGTTCTAAGTCTGAGAGAGAATTATCACTTTAGCTGAGAAAGGATCTTCAGCTAGTGGTGAGTTTCAGGAAAACAAAAAAGTGTGTATTCATAGGAATTTTGAGCTAGGACAGTGTTTCATATCTCACGAGGAGCATGCACAGACACTGCCTGTGGGTATCATTCCTGCTCAGGGTGGGTCCACCATTCAAGTTGCACAGATCAGGTGAGTACCAGTGAGTGTTCAGACAAATATGTTTAAAAGATTCTTTTCCCAAAAATAGACATGAAAGAGTCACAGGAAGAAAGAGAAAATGTTATCGGTACTTCTTATTTTTGCTAGCAGTCCATATTCAAAATAATTTCATTATAAAGCTGTTTACAATGAACAGAGTACGGTTAAGACTTAGTGGATGCATGATTTAAATCAGTTTGCAGGATTTACTTCAGTTTTAAATCACAATGACATTAAGCTCTGGGAACATGCCAAACTCAGGCTGGTGGTTTCCAACTCCTGCAATCATCTCCCTCAAAAAAGTTATACAGGAGAAAAAGGATTTAATAAAGCATCATTATCAAATCACAAGCTTGTCCAATGTTTTATGAACATAGAGAAACTAGAAAAACAGTTTTTCACTTGCACTTTCACAACAAAATAATTAGGTTTCCAAGCCAAATATTAGCAGAGTACTGTGAATTGCACAGTGTCCAGTTAGACCCTGGGATGGGTCTAATAAAACACCACGTCTTTCACACTGACTGTGTTCACAGGTATAGCAAATATATGAATGTTGTTACCTTGGCCACATTATTTCTAAGGTTTTCATTGTAACTTTGAGACTAGCAAACAACCAGTAAGTTGATCCTCATGTTTAAACAATCGTAGTTTCGTTTTGAGCAAGAAGTATTTTAGTATTTCAGTATTTCAGTATTTCAGCACTTCAGTATTTCAGTATTTCAGTACTTCAGTATTTCAGTATTTTAGTATTTCAGTATTTTCAGTATCTGATCTACAGACTTCAAATACTTAAACACTTTCACATTTTCAGAACTTTTCTTTAAATCTTGGTTGTTTCAGCCCAGAACACATTGCAATATCTTGGAGATGTATGAACTCTGTTCCTTTTTCAGAGTAACAGTCACCAACAGGTTTAGAAATCCACCTGGACACATCATTACTGATCTTCAAACACTCAGTTCTTAGGTCTAGGACACAGAAGATCTGTGCTATCCCAAACCATCTTTGGGAGGTTTTGATAAAGGTGACACCTGAATAATTTTTCTGCTACTACTGCAGATTATTAGAACTTTTTAGCAGTTTCTCCTGGACCCAAGTTTTCACCCTTTATTTGTGTATGACATAGTACCTCAGACACCAAGAGAAAACCTAGGTAATTCACTGACTTTCTTTTTACAATTTGATATAATATTTCAGTAGAATTCATTGCAATTATTAATGTTATATTAATGTTATATAATTTCTATTAAATTACACTATTTGAAAATATTGAAAATATGCCAAAACTGTGGAGTATTCAGCATGATATATTAACACTTTATCCTTTTTAGTGAAAAAGAATAAATTGTTTTGAAAAGGAACATTGGTGAAAAGACCAAGGGCAGTTTGATGATTAAACACCTATAATTTTGTCTTCAAATCACTTTCAAATGAATGTGGTTGAAAAATGTACCAGTTTGACTTGCAATTTAAAATTTCTGATAGAATATTTTTGATAGAATTTCATAATCCTAAACTGAAAGCAATAAAAGATTTATAATCAACAACATTTTATATATATGTAATTTATAATTATATATAATTATAATAATTTGTTCACTTTATTTACTCACAAACAGAATAAAAGTCCCAAGCTACAATGTTCTATAGAATCTTTGAAAATATCTTCAGTTAAAAAATGTGTTATTTGATACAATTTTGACAATTCTAATCTTCCAAAGTTTCATCCTTTCCTCCTTGCCAAAGACAAAGTTTGATGAAAGGAAATCTAAGGACCATATCTCATGTGCAATAATTGCTATTTATATCTCTTGTGTTTGTAGATCTTTCTAGATTTAACACTATATGACTGAGAAAAAGGTCTGTAGAGGTGGCTGCTGTTTTTATTGTTCTAGGAAACAATTGCTTAATTTCTGGATGAGATGCATAGATCATTGTGGGGGTTTCTTGCTGTTTGTGCAGTAAAAATTTCATGAACTAAGTGAAAAAGAGATAAAAATCAGGGTTATGGTGTGTTACTTCAAATTTTGGATTTATTATGACTAGGCAAAAGACCCGTGTGCCTTCATCTACTCCAAAGTAGTAATAAGAACTACTAAAATGCTGTTACAGTGATTTCTTTCTGCAATAATTCCATATATATTATAGGAAAAATAGAGAAAAGCAATTACATAAGAGGAATCATGAAGCAATTATTTTCTTCTCAGTTGAAAAACAGATTTATAATAAATGATTTAATGGTTGACTACATAATTTAGATCCTACATTCTTTATTTCCAATTAAAAGTGCATGCAGGAAGAAGACAACTCAGGCAAAAATGTTTAAAAAACATACAACTCCCTTCTTTGAGAAAAAAATGTTGACATTATCATTTAATGTGTATTCAAAGGAATTACTTTCTTTGAAAAAACACAGCACTTACCCAGTTACAGAAAAAGCAAGGATTTGTATATGTTATAAAATCTACCAATTATTTTAATATACATACATGTATACTGCCTTTGTATGTACAGCTGGGGCATTAAATTTTACTTGGACCAAACTAAGAAAATGTTCTTCGTGGACTGAGCACAAGAGTAGTGACATTTTAAAACAGTTGAGGACCTAGAGATAGTGCTTGAATATTTCACTTGAGAGCCTGCCAAAATTTCCCTTAGTTTCTCATGCCAGAACTATACTAAAAAAAAAAATTAAATACCTATATATAGATGTGTGTACTGTAGACACCTTTTAGTTTGCTTTTAAGTCCAGCTTCTGCTTTATGTAAAGGAAAAATATATTTGTTATTGCTTGTTATTCTCTAAAGCAACATCCCACAAACAGCAAGACATTTTTCTGTCAGATTCATTGTGGTTGATCCTTCACTAGGAATGGAAGTGGAGCATTTGAATTAATAATTCTTCCCTACTGCTTGTTACTGTTATGATGGAAATTGATAACATGAATGTTACATGCATTTTGTCCATCTGAAATGTACCCAATAGAGTTCCCTGGTGAAAGCAATTCTAGGGAGAAAGAAAAAAAGACTGCTAACATGAGAATGCTTCACAAGAATACTCCAAATTTCCATAACTCTAGAAGTCTAGGAAGATGACAGGCAAACCAGAAACTTTGAGAAAGGATGTTATTTCACCTCTGACTTAAGAAAAAAATAAACCCAAATATTACTGAATGGAATTACCTTCTTGAAGTGCTTTTTATTCTGTTTTTCACAGAGTGATCTTAAAAAATAAATTGTAACAAATACTGTAATAAATAGTAATAAATATTACAACAACAATAATCATAAATTATATGAATAAATAAATATACCAATAAATATATTAATAATATTATATCAATAAATACTGTAATATTTGTAATAAATATTTATTTACAAATAAATATTTATTTGCAGGTTTGTTGTTTTATTTTAGCATGCACTATTTTTGTTTATTCTTTATTTCCCTCATACACTAATAAAAGTATACCTTTGGAAGGACTGTCTTATAACTGGTTTAAAATGATAAATGTTCTAGGCAGTGGTTGCTTTTGTGCATTGTTTTCTGCCAGGCACCTGAGTACTGAAAATAGCAAGTCACCTCTAAAGATGTGCCAAGTGACTGTAGCTAATTTGAGAACCCTGTGTCATTTCCAGGTCTGTGAACACAGCAAATTTCAGCTCCCATTATTGTTTTAAAAAGGGATCAGGCCAGTAATGACACAAAATTATGCTCAGAATCCTCATAATCAGGGTTAATATATGTATAGTGCATATTTTTATTAATAAACTACTACAGAAATATCAGAAATTGATGTGGTCTTCTGAGGAAGAATGGTATTTTGGTGTACTGTAAATTCTCAGACACAGTTTGAACTCTTCTGAGGTAGATAGACACTTGAAAAATAACTTCCTAAGAAGTTTTAATTCATGCACTCTACAGACTTGGGGTATTTACTTTCAGCATTTTAGGCTTGAGCTATCATTTATGTGTTGTAATGTAGTAAAATATTGTATAAACCTCACATTTGCTTGATAATTGAATAGCAAAAAAAGAATGAAGATAAAATTGATATCTAGAAGAAGTGCTGAAATTAAAAAAAAATACATTATGACACCTCAGAAAACAAGAAACAAAATGTTTTGATAATTGTTTTGTTCCTTTCAGTCTTGGATTAGAGTTTTTCCTCTGCTTTTTCCTCATTTGCTCCTTAACTTGAGGAGATTAAAACATAGTAGGCAGAAATAATTTAGATCTTATCTAAGAGGGGGATTTTTTTTGTTTTTCCACAGCGTTTCTCAGACAAACTGGTACTTCCATGTTCCAATTTAAGCAACTTCTTATTTCATTGCTAGTGCATTTTCAGGAAAGCATATTTTTGTAAGCCAGAGAATGTAGTAGGAGTTTATATCTTTCCCATGGTTCATATTTGCTAGGCAGATTTAAAATATCACTTAAAAATACATGCTTATTTTAAACAAGAAGTTATTTATACTGCACAATGACTTAAAACATGGATTTAACATCATGGAGTTCCTGAATTTGAAAGTGTATTAAAGGCAAACATATTTTTGAATCCATAAGATTATGTTGCCTTTTTTAAGAACAAAAATTACATTGCTATATTTCAAGCATTGGCATGATATTTTTGTTGCATTTTACATACCAAATTCTCCAATGGGTGTTTTAGGATCAGGGTAAAACTACAGAAAATTTCCAAAGGCTGAGGATTTAACTGACATTGATTTAAACTAGTGACAAAAACGAAGGATGTCACAAGAATCCTTGGGCCCTCTCAGATCTGATGCTCTCATGCCACTCTCACAGCACAGAACAACCTTTTTAACCTGCAGACACTTGTTTTAACACAAGGGGTAAAGGAAGACTCCAGATTTCCTGTGCTTTTTGTGAGTTTACAAGCAGCACATGAGCCCAAGAGGTGAACTCTCAGGCTGCATCCTGTAAGTGGGAAAATTGCAACAGTACCTTGGACTGGCTACAGGCACTACATTTTCTTTAACTATTGAATGTAAAATGTATACTCTTTCTTTGTGTAAATAGGAATTTAAAATGCCTAATTCTAGTTCTGCAAATTGGTCTTTTGCTTTGGGGTTTTTTTGTAGGGGTTTTTCGTTCATCAAACCCTGGACACCAGAGGAAGAGCAACTATTTTGTCATCTGCAAAAAATGGGAGTTACTCCTCACAGAAAAGAGCCCCAAGGGTGTGATGGAAGACATGCAATCTCTTACACCCCTGCATGAGGTCATTGTTCGTTACTGACTAATTGAATGTTTCTTATGTGCAGTTGATGCAAAAAAATGTACTTTAGAGTCACATTTTTCCCAAGCTTTCTCAATAAATGTCTTACTTTCAGCAGGCTGCACAGTTCACTTCTCCTGCAATGGACTCCAGAAAATCTGAACTGATCCTTAAGTGGATTAAGTCTGTTTTAATGGGCTCTCATTTCACTTAGAGTCAAAAATGTCCCGTCTTGAATTAAAAAGCAAAATTAAGCAAATAAACAAACCGCAGAAGAAATACTTACCTTGTCCAGAAAAAAAAAAAAAAAGAAGTAAAAGTTGATTTTGTGGGTGTGCTTATTTTCTTTTTTTTTTATGTGAAGTATATCATAAAAGGAACATTTCCATGCTATGAGGTGAAATATTTGCAGTATATTCAGGATGAGATATTAGCGAAAATATTTTATTTCTGCAGTGGAATTTGATTTGGGTTTTGAAGAGCTCAGTTCACGATGAATTGTACCTCAGCAAAATAAAAGTTTATTCTGTCCATATTTATCTCCTTTGTAAATTGGTGTCTAAATAAAATATATATTTGTTCCATATAATAAATAACTTTTGGTGCACATGGTTGAATTCTAATCCCTAGCTATGTGTATAAGAAGCCTTCAGATATGTTTTGGTTTATTTATTTATCTGTCATGTGTTTAAAGAAACATTGTGCATTGTGTGTCTTTGTGGTGCTTTGTTTGATTCTGTCATTTAAAATAAGAGGTTTCATACTGGAGCCATTATTCAGGCAACCTTTCTTTAATTTATTTTTTTTTTACAGAAGGATTACAATACTACTTCTCTAAAAAAGTGTAGTTCTTTATGATAGTTATCTCAATGGACATTAACTAACAGAATGACTGAGCTCGTGTCTATTTGTAGTAACAACTTAAAACATTTTACATCTCTATTCAGTCAAGGATTTCTGCGGTTTCTTCTTCATTCATGCTTATTTAACTCATAAAAGAACTAGTTCTTTGTACCTCTTAGAGAAATCAAACCATTTTATTGAGAGAAAGAGCTGAATTGACCTCGACCAAAAGGGTGATCCTACAGAACATTCTTGGAAAAAGAAATATTTTAGAGAAAGGAAAAATGAGAAACCCATACACTGAGTTCAGCAAAGTGCTTTCATGAGCTCAGCTTCATTTAAAGTGGTTGAAGTAGATTATGGTTACATCCTTTCCTTAAACCTCAATAACAAAGGGAACTGGAGAAAGTGCCTCTTGTAATATCAGAGCTTAGTGGCTCCTTCAGACCCACAACATCAGTCCTGCTGCTATTCTGCAAAAAGAATGAATTCCTATTACTTTACGAACTGTACCCACAAACCCATCATTTTCTTAGAAAATAGACTGCGTTCAAAGTTTTCATTTCACTTCTTGAGATCACTGCTGCACTCATGAGTAACATTTCTCCCACCTGCACTGCAACATGAAGCCCACCCAAAAGCCACCCCCACAGCATGTATTGTTTTTCAGTCACGGTGGAACCCATGTGCTGTGGGAACTGTGTCCCTTGGAGCTTTTTAAGTGTTCTCTGTCTCCCATCTACCAGGGATTAGGAGGGAGGAAGACCAGGGAGGAACCTGTGGCCCTCAACAGAGCAACCAGAGAGCTGCTTGTGCCTGAGCACACAAGCCCAGGGGTATTCTCAAACATTGAATATACTGGGGATCTTGGGACCTGCAGGGTCAGTTTGGGAACCTCTCTTCTCTCTAGGGATGGAGCAGATTGCTGGCAGCTTCTAAAAGTAGGCACTGCAGCAGAGAAATGGCATTTACAGACCTGAGGCCAAGCTCAAAGAGAAATATCATCATGGATCCAGCTGCTTGTGTGTGCCCCAGGAAAGATGCAGAGAGGGAGCTGTATCACGAGCAGGCAAATGCTTTTCTTTAATTCTTCATTTCAGAAAATTAAATTTGGCCTGATTTTTTTTGAATCTAGGCTTGCTTTTCCCTTGTGTTTTCTCAGCCCTATCAGTCTTTGGAGGGCTTGATGGTTTTAGCTCAGCAGGTAAGCTAGGAGGAAGGGTAGTAAGAAATAAAGAGGTGCTGAGTGCCACTGCAAGGTGTTTTATATTCACCCACATCACAAAACCTACCATTTCTCATCTGGGTTGCTATAACCTTATAAAGCATATCTCTTTGATGGCAGTGTTGGAGTCATTAAGCCATTCCTGAAATAAACCATGGAATGGGTTACTGAAGCTAATAGTGGGAGGAAAAACAGTGAGGAGCTACAGCTGTGGTATATATTTTCATGAGTCAGAGTGGCTGTGCATGACTTTGGTTGCTAAGCATTTATTGTTTATTTTCCTACTTTTCGAAGTGAATGAGTCAACAGGCATGTTGCTGATTAATTCCTGCCTCTATTTTGCCTGGTGAGAAAAACAGTCCCCCTGAGTAAGGGACCCTCCTTCCCTACTGCCATCCCACAGTCTGCAAAAGATGTGCTGAAAAATTTGAAAGAGTGTATATCCTTTCCTTGTCACAATGATTTGTGCAAGGGAAATACTGATTAATGCTTATTTTCTCAACAAAACCCTCAGTCTTCAAGCCCTGCCCTGGAGAGTGTTGATTTTAGGGTTTGGGGTTTTGTGAATTTTAATTCCATGATGGAAAGCTCTAATGAGATATTACTTGGATAAACTGGAGTTATAACAAGTCTCCCTGGAAGGAGACATGTTCTTCAGCTTGAAACACCACATCAAGCTTCAAATGGTCAAAGGAAAGATAGTAAGAGCTTATTTTAACATGAACTCCATCCATTTATTGTGACTTTTTCTGTATGTGGCAATAGCTGTGTCATCTTACAGTCAAAGAAATAACCATCATCAACTGAAAATTAATCTTCCTGAAGCATGTTCACATAACTGATAGCCCTCTTTGGTGTGTAGTCCCACTAATTCCTAGTTTTCAGCTACACTAATAGTTAAAAAGTGATTTTTGGAGCCTTTTTGCATAGATGTGCATATGAGTAATGCATATCCAGGAAAATAAATCAGACACTTGCAAAATCAATATCACTTATCTGACTCTGATTCCTGCGGTCTTTGCAGACATTTAGAATTCAGTCTAAAAATGCCAGGTTTCAATTAAGTGGAAACATTTTATCTTAATTAGAGTGAGTTACAATTCTAGCAAGAAATAAACAATCTCAGCACAGAAGGTGAGTTTTGTGAAATGCTAATGGCCACCTAAAACCATTTTGTAAAACAAAGGGCAGCTGGTAATTTGAGTGTTGGAGAAATAATTTTTTTCTACTTCTTTTTTCTAACTATTCCTGGTGTTACCAAAAAATTGGTAAAAATGAAAAGTCCTTAAGGGTGATATATTTTAGATGCATGTTTATTGATCTTCACAGAATAGATATATTTATAATAATAATTTTCCTAAAACTATTAACATATACTCTCTCCTCTTTATGGATATGTTCCTCTGTCCTGGGGGTCTCTGGTGGCCCCTGGGGCTGGTCAACCCCAAAGTCATGCCTGACCACCTGGTGAACTGGTAAAAGATGGCACAACTGGGCTGATTGCTTCCCAGCTCTTCCTACTGAACAAGCATTGGCAGTTCCATCCAGAGGCCAGTGGTTTTTTTTAAAGAATAAGCATTGTTTTAGGCCACCAGGTGGAAATGGTTTTTCATGTGTCAGCATTGGTTTTGTTGAAAAAAGTGAAAAACTAGATCATATCCCTGTGTCATCTTGAGCCCTACAAAAATAAGGATAATTTTCATTCCCATCAATATTCAGATAATAGTTAATAAAAGTGGTTTTAAGGTTAAAACTTCCTTTGCTTCAACTATATTCAGCAGAATATGAATACTAACTGTGAGTAACCCATCTAGAAATCGAAAATCTTCTGGCCTGCTCTCTTTGTCTACTCCAATATTCAGAAAGAAAAAAAGGCATAACTGACGAGACTAAAATAAATTTTCTACCTTCCAGGTTGTCAATAAGATAGATTTTTTTCCCTGATCTTTTCTCCCATGTTCATCTCCCAAAACAATGTTTGAAGAGTTTTGTAAGATCTAAAAAAGGGGAAAAGTCACATTTGATATTAGCTAAAGCCATTGAAACTGTACCTTTACGTTTGTATGAACAGAGACATTAATCAGCTTCATTTTACTAAAGTTTGGGGATAAAATCCTTTGCTTGTTGACTATGTTTCTCTCTTTTTGAGCTCCTAGAATATTTCCCAAAGATCCTGGTCTTGTGTTGCCTGTTCCAGGAATGAAATGGAGCCAAAAATACCCTGCAGGTAAAGGTCTTATACAGGCTTACACTTAGTAAATACTCTCCAAAATGTCATTATGAGTTTATTTAAAAACCTGTGGTGCTAGAATTCAGATAGAAAGAAAAAATTTACAGCATTTTTCACTCCAAAGAAGGCCCGACTCACCTTGTAAAGTGCTGCTCATAGAAATCAAAGGAAAGATGGGGATGGAAAAACCTATCTCTGCTGAATCAAATCTGCCACTAATCCAACTGGAAGACAGTACAGCACTTCTGCTCCTCAATGAATGGAAATTATGGGAGTCAATTATGGGAGCCATTCACACATCAAACCAGAGGACCACAGTGCCATTTTAGAGGTATTTCCATCTCTGATGATTTGATGCAGGACCTGCAGAAAATGTCATTCTTGAGACACATCTGGATACATACATATATATATTTGTCACCTGGTATCACACAGGTCCTGCATTCTGGTGTTTATACAGGCACTAGGAGCTGGGAATTACACTTGGCTGACCAGTAAAATAATAGCAGAGATCTCACATCTTGAGGTACATAGTGTGATGCTGCTACTGAAAGTTCAAATGAACTGAAACAGTAAGTTAATTCTTAAATCTGTCATGCCCTAATCACATGAGGGCACTAATATCCACCTGGATGTAACTGGGCATTTGTTATTCCCTTTCTGCAGGTATTCCTCACAGAATGAAAGAAAAAATTCTTCATCTTTTCTGAGAACGAATTTTGGGCACTAATGCACATTTGCTTCTGCTTACATCCTTATTCCTAATTTCCCTTTTATTTTCTCTTCCTCATTTTTCATTTTTTTCCCTCATTTTTCCCTCTTTCATTTCCTTGCCTTCTGTTAGAAATAACTTGCTTGCATAGCTAATACTTTATTTTCATAGCATCACTTGAAGATTAAGAGTAAAAAGATAGCTAAAAAAAAAAGTTTTAGGAACTCTGATATTGGTACAAATGTGACAGGCCTTTGAAAAGTTGGCAATGTCTAAATTCTGTTTTTCCTCCTTAGCAAGCCTGTATGCTAAGTCAGAAAAAAACCCCAAAAACAAATCAACAAAACAGAAATACACAAAAAAAAAAAAAAAAAAAAAAAAAAAAAAAAAAAAAAAAAAAAACACCCAAATCAAAACAACAGAGCTACATCTACTTCTTTCTGTATGTATGTAATTTTATTGCATTTGGTCTTCAAGAAAATAAGATTAACCTCAAACAATTGTAAAGAAAATAGCTTCAAATACATTTTAGATATCTATTCCTCTTTTCTAAGTAAAATATCTTATTTATACCAGTGACAAGCACATCAAAGAAGTCTTTAATTTGAAAAAAATTCTCAGTTTAAGGAACAAAATGAATTAAATATGTGCTTATTGATTTTTAAGTACTTTTTTACACCTTATATACATATGTAGCTTTTAAAACACAGCGTGTTAAGTGTCATTTCCTTGCACTGGAATGAAGCACAGTAATCATTTGTATTCAAAACCTGAACATTATTTACTGTCAGAGTCACAGGTTACTCTGAATCCCACTTTACCTTAAAATGATACTTATATTTGGAGTACTTTAATTAGTTATAAATGCTGCCTTATCAATTGGCCTACAAAACCACTATAGCTCACTGTTTCTGGGATTGTGAATGGAGTGTGCTTACAGACACATGAAAAAGTCTTTCAGGGCCTTTACTCTACTGTGTACAACCAACCAATTCTTGTCCTTGCAATAAATCACTTCAACAAGTGACATTTGTTATAATTAACACAATTTGTCATCTCTCTTTGACAAAGCAGCTCCGCAGTCATCACAGTGTCACGGGCTCTAAACTCCTTAGCAAAAGCCAAAATAGATGTGTTTCATTGTTTTGTAGAACTTACACATTTAAAAATGAAATGGAAAATACGGTTTTAAGTGTTTAGGTAGCACTGGGAAACTCAAAATATTAATTTTAAAAGAGATAAAACTGTAATTAATCCTAATTTTTCAGTCCTGCATGTAATAACTTCTGTCCATCTAAACTGAAATTAAAAGAAAATATGTACTAATAATAAATCTTTTCATCTTAATGTCTGCAAATATTTTAGATACTAAGTTTAAACTAACAGTTATAAAGATTTTAATCTAGAAAATTTAATTATTCTGCTGTAAAAACAGAATAAAACAAATAGAATCAGACTAAAATAGACACATAATGAAAGCATGTACACTTAGAAAAAAATCTTAAATATTATGTCTGTCATATTTATTTATTAATATGGCATGCATTTTTTCCAGTCTCCATGGAAAAGTGAAAAACAAGAAAGAAGATATGTGGTTCAGATGTCCATCTTATGACATATGATTTATAAAACAGTATGACAAAAAATAAAATTTTGAGAAAGAGCAGGAATTAATCCATATTTAAAAAAAAAAAAAAAAAAAAAAAAACACCAAAAAAAACCCCAAAAAACCCAAACAAACAAACAAAAAAAAAAAAAACCCAAAACCCACAAAAATCCTATTCAAAGAAGATGCAGAGAATCTAAGGAAAAATGAGAATCCTGTCTCCTATATTTGAATAAATCTTGATTTGCTTTCTTCTTCTGGGAAACAGAAAAGAAATAAATATCTCAGAAAGCCACTCTGGACAAATCATTTCTGGAAGGGAAAACTAGTAGGAAAGTCCCACAAATTCCTTTCCACATTCTCCACAAACCAATGGCACAACTAAAAAAATAATATTAGTACTAAGAATAGTTTACTTGGTTCTTTGGGAACTGAAATCCCCCTTTTAAATCCTTTATCTCCTCCGGAAAGAGAAAAGAAATATTAAACTGGTCATAAAATAATTCTCTGTTCACATACAGGCCTTTGTACACTCCTCTCAAGAGATCTGAAAAGGGCCTTAAGTACAAATTACACTCAGATTCATGTGGCTTGAATATATGGGAAAAAAACCCAACTTCAGCCAACATAAAATCTGTTTAGAGGAATTCTTTACAGTATCAAACTATTTTTATTGGAAAAAAAAAAAGTGATACAAATGTTCCAGCTTTTGTGATAGCTATGTGTTTTGGATTATTTCTTTTAAAATTCATGATGCTACAACCTTGGGATTAGGTATAAATCCCAGCCTTCACTAATTGAACAAGTTTGTGCTATTTTTATTATTAAAAAAAAAAAAACACCCGAAGTTTGAAAATTGATCCCATGAATGACAACAGCAACAACAACAACAAAAAAAAAATCACAAAATCATAATCATGAGTAGTTTTAAAATAATTTATGTAATACAAACCAAACCAAATTATTTATGAAGATCTAATTCATTATTATCAGTATTCTCAATACTGTTACTACCTGGGGATAGGGAGACTTTCATTATTTGTTGCAGTGTAATGAGACTGGCTTAATAACACCAGAGGGAAGGTTTAGCAAAATAAATGTACAGAGATGACAGTGTGCATATGTATGGCAACCTCTCTGCTATCCCAGAGTGTTCGTTAAAGCTAATATAAGGAAAATGTCATCCAATCCAAGCAACCTATATTTCTGATTTATCAGTCATTTAGTTCCATTTAGGTTGGATTGATTTTTCTTAGGCTTCATTGATTACTGAGGACTAGCTAGTTTTGAATTATTTTGCAACACCACCATATGGCTAATAAATGTTTTACTGAAAAGGAGACAATGTTTGTTAAATGCTTTAGCCCACCAACAAATCCAAGAAACAGGACCTTCATTTTAAAGATGGAAGAATGGTTCTCCTGAGGCAACAGAAAAAAAGAAACCAACAGAACAAATAACAACAACAAAACCAAATCAATGCAAAACAAAACCGAAACCAAAACTCGAACACATTTCTAGGAAAAGGATGAGATCCAGACAGGGCATAGTGAAAAAGAAGGGAATGCTTTTGGAAGAAGCAGGAAGAACCAAGTGACTGAGAGGAGTCCCCTGAGCAGTGGCCAGCTGGGAACTCCTCAGTCATGAGGCATGAAAATGAAAGAACTTGTTCCCACAGGCTGAGAAGGAAGCAAAGACCCCAAAGTGCTTTAAACATTCAGCAGGATGTTGAACATGCTTTTATAATGACCAGTGCAAATAGAGGAATAAGAGTGCTGTCAGAGAGCAGAGGGGAAGGAAGGACACAGATTATTTGGTTGATCTGCTTATGGAGAGGAGCAGCTCTCCTCTGCTTCCTGACTGACTCCTCTCTCTTTGGGGCTCTTTTGTACTTAGCAATATTGACTCTGCAATTCTCCCAGACAATGAAATTGAGTTTCCATCACCTTTCTTTGAAAAGGTCCTCAAAGACCATCTCCAAATAAGGGTTTAAAGTTTTTCTTGTCCCTCCATCACAGACAGGTAGATGAGGCAGTTGATCAGCAGCATTCTTAAATATTCAAAGTTTATTACACCATTTGTCCCCTTGAACTAATTAAGACCCTTTTAAAATGATTGTTGTTCAAGCATGCCATGTTTTCCAAGCATTTTCTGTCCTCTTGCCTCTTTGCACCACCTCAAGGTAGACATCTATCAGTCCTCCCCGTGTTGAGAAAGAGTAGTCTGTAAGTTTTAAATTTGTATAAATCAGTAAGATCGCATTATTCACACATGAAAGCAATTTTTCACACACGCCCACCCAAAGACACATAGTGGCTTTTTTTTTCCTTTTTTAGTCTACCTCTGCAATATTGTTACTTATTGCTCCTTAACCCAGGCGTTGCCCACTTTAAATTAATGCACTCTTTATCTAAAGTTTGTTAAGTAAAAGGTATTGACAGAATGGCAGGCTAAAAGGAGACAATGGCAATGAGAAAGAGAAATAACTGAAGGAATGTTAAAACTGGGGCTCATTTATAGCTGTGAGCTGCTATAAGAGGTACAAACAAAGAGAATGACTTTCAATTGATGTTTCCCATTCTCTGAATTACTATTACTCAGAGTATGTTGGACTATAAATTGCAGAAGTCCATCTTCTACATTAACAGATGATGACACAAACTTTTTTATTTTCTATCCTACACATATGCTGGATTTTTTATAAAATTTTTTATAAAAAATTTTAAAATCATACAGTAAAACAAGTATTTAAACTTTTAAGGTGAATGCCACTGTTTCATAGTAAATGTCCTTTACTATAAACAACTCTGACAATGAGATTACTATCACAGGAGGAGAAAAAGAGTAATCTGGAAGGTATTTCAACAGACCACTGTCACTCATGTATTCAGTAGATCAGGATTGCCCTTGTATGGCAATGGAAAATTTGTCATGGATAAGATGATAAAATGTTCCAGCTCGATAAAATGTTCTGACTTGATAAAAATTTGGCAGCACTCACAGTTTCCCTTCCTACACACACAAAGTTCAGCAATCTCAAGTCTCTCTTCTGCCTTGTAACAACCAAGCCAACACCCCAAACAAGCTAAACATTTGCTATTGGCATCGTGAGAATGTGTTACAGCAAGTAGAACTGCCTATGAGCAAGGAGCTGAAGGAGTTAATTTTTTTGACTATTACTAATTTATTTTGCTATCACTTGGACTCGCTGACAGAAATAACTGACTCAGAGAATCCAGTTCAGTGTCTGCACACAGAGCAGTGGCAGTGTACAGAGTTGAAGCAATCAGACTCCTCTGCTAAGCTTAAATCCCACATCATGCTCACTGAAGATAAAGTTTCTAATTAACCAGACATTCATTCACAGCTCTGTATATTGAAAAGTCTTCAATATACAGAGCAGGTGAGAGACAGTCACTTCAATTGTGTGTTTTGTGTCACCAAAACAAATTAACTCCAAGGGAAAGTCCTTCCATGAATGGAGACTACAGAACAGGTTCATGGTCCAGCAGGGAAATGAAAGTCAGCAGAGTCAGAATTTCCTGAAATTCACAAAATCATTTGTACTCACTTTACCAGCTACACCACTCTTCTACTTTTAACTGGGCGGCTTCTGAAAAGCACCTGGAAAATCACAGAAATATGTCACCCATGATTTTTTAACAACCCATAAGAGCTGTCATTTATGAAGACAAGCAAACAAAAAAAGGCACCTGGCCCTCAGTTCCCAGACGGGAGAGGTCAGGAATCCCAGTCTGATCCCACACTGGAATTTTCTAATGCTACACTTGGCAGAGCTAATGGATTTTAATGTAGTGGAGGTAAGCTGCACACCAGCCAAATCCTTCAATGTATCAGCCACTGACACAGTTCATGCCTCTGGAGTTTCATTTTAAAATACCATCAATTAAAAACAGGGAGGGGGGACTTAATTACTCACAAGTTTTCCTTGCTTCTGAGACACGGAATAAGATTTTTATAAACTGCAGAAGGAGGCACAACGCTGCTTTTTAATGACCTTTCAGAAGAAAATCAGTTTGCAAAGCAAAGAAACTAATTTTTGAGAGGTGTGAGAGCCTCGGGGAGTTTGAAACAAGAAGAGAAATCTAATACATTGAAAGTGGTTTGGGGTCAGCATTTTCAGAAGATACTGCAGTGTCTCAGTATGTCTGCTGTGACAGTCCAGCTTGCTGCTGCTTTGTGGCTCTTAATTACATCAGGCATTTCATACTGATTTCAAGCAGAAATCCTGTGATAAATAATCTGAACTTGAGCATTCTGCTCTGTCCAATGCTATGAATAGACGCTAATGACCAATTACTTCTACGTGGGATTTTGTAGAGATGAAATTTATTTTGATGTTAACATTTCCATGAAAGAATGCACAAAATATTCTGCTGTAGTGTACCATCAAATGATACTGAATGGTTCCACAATTTAAATAACTTTAGCTGGATTGTCTTTGCTTAAATAGATCATGTTTCTGTGCCATTTTACTTCATTGACTGAAAAATCCCACACTAATTTCTGAGTTTCTTGGGAACTAATTAAGTATAAATCTGTTTAACTGCTAGACAATTTAAAGTAATAATCTGTTGAAAGTAATTGCAGTGGAAAAAATTTTAATTCGAAGTTCCAGAAAGTAATACCTACACTTTTAATATCATCAAATATGTGTCCCATTAATGCACATAATCTCAATTTCCATTAGCTGACATAACAATGAAAATAGAAAGAAAGCATGTAAGGCCAAAATAGAGGAAGAACTCAGCAGAAATGGGATATGTACTGCAGAGAATTTAAGTGACAATTCTATAATGTAGGAGTCAGCTGTCACAGGAGCTACAGCAAGATAAAGCAATAGTCCACTAGGCTGCTATGCTGACAGAACATTTTTAAGACTACTCTTTACACTGTTCCATCCTTTTTGTTAGTGTTCTGTTATGCTGTGAAATTGCATCCTGTATTATGTCTGCTTTTCAGCAAAGCAATGGAAAATAGAATATATGCATAAATCTCCCTCAGTTTAAAAGCAAGTTACCTGCTGTTGTCCAGTTACCTGAGAGGATATTAAAACTGTGTGTAACGTTTCTTTAAACATATGTGACAAACTCAAATTTCAAAATTGTCTGGGGAAGATTTTAGAAAAAAGCTGTAGAAAGAAGAAAAGCGCAATATAAGTTTAAGAATGATATCTGTCAATTTTTCTAGATGTGTAGAGTTCTGAATTACTATAGGTCTGCAAAGTTAGTCAAAGAAAATAAATGAAACCCTTAGAAGCTTGAAATGTTAACATGTGGTATAAATTTCAGCCTCTACTACCAGACTCTATTATCTTTTAGACAGAGTGGCATGGAACACAGAACAAAATAAACTGAGGGTTTTGGAGGCATAAATTTGATTATTAACCTCAGGAAGCTACAGTCTATTACCGAAAAATTAACTCAGATTCTTATGAACTGCTAGAAGCAGATGCTGAATGCTTGCAAGAAGCTAAGCTTGTGTGGTAAAGGAGAAAAAGAGGAAAGCAGGATAGAGAATAGGTAGATAAAGGAGGAAAAGAAAAAAGCAGAATAGAGAATAGTTCAACTGCAGTTTCTGATTCTTTGCTTGAAAAAAAATAAAACCACTGGGAAACCCAGTAAGGAAAAACTTGTGTCAGCTAAAACAAATTAAAAAGAATGAGTGAAGGAAACTTTCTGGATGTTCCAAAGTGCTATCATTTTAAGCATAAAATGAAAGGAAGAGTTGCACGTAAATCTATGATATTTTTTTGGTGCACAGGGAGAGACCTTTAAGGAAATGTTTCAGGCCTGAAAAAAATATTGCAGTCGGGCTTTGGACCTCTTAGAAGTGGATTTAATGAAACTGCTGACACTACCTGAGCTATAGTTGAATAAATTGCTTCTGTCCTGGTGTAATGAATAACCTCAGCATCAGGGAGCTTTCCTTTCATACAGAAATGGGAAAAAAAAAAGTTGGATTTTCTATTTTTAAGCTTCCTTTCAGCAATCCATCTTTCTTTCTTTTTCTTTATGCGAGGTATCTGCATACTACAATATCTATTATTCAGAAGTTGTGCAAGTCCTGTGACATTATACCTCCACAGTAGTACAATGTATAAGACCTGTCTGGTTATTATCTATGCCACCCAACAGCTTAAAGCATTGCTTTCTTTCCAGACTTCCAGCACACAGCCATTTTTTTCAGGCTCATGTGCCCTATCTATTTCAAATTCACAAAATATATGGGGTTCCAGTAGCATGAGAACAGTCTGAACAAAAGTAAATTGGTCTGTTTTCTTCTTAATTTCAGGTCTGTAAGGACCTGAAAAGAACATATCATCTAATGGCTGGATTGAGTTGACTGTGTATAATATAATTATGGTTTGGAAAACAAGCATCAACATTTCTATCATTTCAGATAAGAGGATTTTGTTTATTCTGATTTTGTAGAATGGTCATAAACACCCTGACAGAAGGAAACTGGCATATGGTAACTTCATTACAGGGCCTCTGAGTTTAACTAGTGACTGTCTCTTTAAAGAATTTATTACAAAAAGCCTTACAGGAACAATATAAATGATTAGACTAACAAGGTTAATTTAAAGAAAAAAGAAAAAGTCAGCATATAATAAAGCCTGATGGAAAAAAATAACAATATTCTCCCCATTTTTAGAAGCAATGCAAAAACATCTATTATGCTAGTAATCAGCAACATTGCAAGCATCCATATCAGTGAATTTTTTTCTACTGCCACTGGTGAATCTTCAGTAATACCTTGCCATCTGTTTTCAGGTGTGCTGGATTTGGCTTGGGTAGAGTTAATTTACTTCACAGTAGCTGGTGTGGGGTTGTAGTTTTTATTCTTACTTGTCAGGAATAATAATGCACGATGGCAGAGGGTTTTTTGTCCAAAAAAAGGACAGAGTCGTCCTGTGATTTTGTTCAAATACAGAGAGAGATCACCTGGCATCTGAATAAAAAAGTTGATGATACAGGGATGTTGTTGTTGCTGAGCAGCACTTCCAGGAGTCAGGATTTCTCTGCTTTTTAGCCCACTCCACGTGCCAGGAGATGGAGTTGGGAGGGAACACGGCTGGAACAGCTCATCCCCACTGGATCAAAGGGATCTCCCGTGCCAGTTGGCACCACACTCAGCATAAAAAAACTGTGGATGAAGGAGGAGAGGAGGGAAGAACCTTCAAAGTCACCATTAGGTGTGACAGAGCCCTTTTCTAGCACTGGCTGAACACCCACCTGCCCACGGGAAGAGGTGAAAAGATTTTTTTTTTTTTTTTTTTTACCTCTTAAACTGTCTTTATTGCCCACTTTTATTCTTCCATTTTCCTCCCCCCACCCACTGGAGGGGAGTGAGTGTGTGGTGGGGCTTAAGCACACCAACGGGTCTAGCACCAGATGTGGTGTTTAGTGGCCCCCCTAAAACAATAGTCGAAATAATAGAATTTTCTCACAAAACAGTCTCAATTCAAAGGTTTTTTTGTGATGTCTTCTTATCTTACCTACACAGAGGAAAGTAATGTAAATAAAAGTATGTATAGTACATGCAGGCGGAATATCAGCTTAACTGGAGATCAATCAAATGAGTTCCAAAGTTAGTTTGCAATCTGTCCCAAGAGATGTCAGGGTTATGGTTTTACAATGTATTTGAGAGTATCAGAGTCTCACAATTATTCTTTATGAAATGATAGCTAAAACTGCATACACTCAATCGATAAATTCCTGTGAGGTTCCAGCTGTCTAGGATTAAATTCACATAGGAACAGTTATAAATTTTTTCCCCATAAATGGTTGATTTGGAGGAATGAAAGAAAATAAGAAAACACCTTTTTTTTTTTGCTTTTTGGTATACAACCTAAATATTGTTGGAGGGGTATTTTTAGGTCCAGCAAAAGCAAACTTACCTCAGTATAGTCTTTGTATCATTGATCTTGTCAAAGGCTTAAATTGAAAAAGCCAAAGGGGTTTTATCAAGAGTGTGATTTTAACCTGAAATATATATTTTGGGGGCTATTATGACTGGAACATAAAGGGCATAGGTGCCCTTTATGGTCTCTCACATTCAGCTGATATGGAGTCCTTTGCTTTGTATTTTTCCATTGGGAGTTTTTATTTTGTCTCTGTAATGTAGAACTCTTTCTCAAGTGTGACTCTCTACAGGAAAAAAAAAAATCACGTCGGCACAATTTAATTTAATTTTATTTAATTTAATATTATTTAAGAAATCACCAGCTTTGTGTTTTAGTTCAGTAAGTCTTGCTCATCTCTTTCTAACGTGCTGCACTTGCATGATGGACTAATACTGCTGAACCAAGAGAGCAGCAGCAACTTGTGCAGTGCCAGATCTCCCTTGCCTCATTAGGGACAGTCTGTGAAGCAAATGTCATTAACCTGAGAGGAAAAGAAGCAAAACTGACAAATCCTCATTGACAAACTTCCCTCCATTTGTTTGTCAGCCTTTATTAAATAGGAAATTTGACACCAACATCCATGCATGAGACAAGCCACCGAAGTTTTTCGCCATGTAAATTAATGCTGTTTAAAATTAAACTTGCCTTTGGGTTTCATTTAAAAATTAGCATTGTAATGCTTGTACACTGCGTTGTGAAGCCTAAATTAATGCTAGATAATGGAAATAATGAGACGACTGCATGCATGCAGATTCACTGTAATTCACACAGTGAAATGTTAATTAAATGTTACCAGTGCTGAGAAATCACAAAATTTATTTCTGCTCTTCTTCTGTCTGCTGCACAATACAAAAAACCATGGATCAGTGATGTAACAGCAGAAGTCAGGGGCTTTCAATGCAGATTGTTCACTTGGACACACTGGAACAAAATATTAAGTTTCTTGAAGCAAACATGTTAAAGCAAGACAATTAGTGTTATAATCCAGTGAATTCTCAAACTGGTACGTTTAAACAACTACTTCAGAAAGCCAAAGCACAACATGGATTTTCCTAGGAGGAGAGTATGCCTCCTGAAGGAGTGGTGCTTTCTTGATATCAAGTTCTTACTATTCATTTCTCTAAGCTCTGCAGTATTAGGTTGTTTTTGTGGGAGTACACCAAAACAAAATGAGGTCAAGTAACACTTCAAAAGTCAAGAGTTATATCAATTTGAAATGATCTGTCATGGTTCTAATTGGACATTTCTAAATTCAGCATTTTACAAAGATGTATTAACACTTATTTTAAAAATAAATGTTATTTCACACTTTATTTCAAAAATAGATACTGGTATGAAAGGAACAGGAAAAACCCTCACCATTATTTCAAAATTGGCAAAATATAGTGTCATTCATTTAAATTCTATTTGTGAGGTTATTTCCTTGAAGGGTTTTTTATTGATTTTATTTTATTTTATTTTATTTTATACTCATGATTAGTAGGAGAAACATTCCCTGCTCTAGGTTTTTGTCTCTATGCTGGGAAATATGGGTTCAAAGTGGCTGAGCATGGAACAGCTTAGTTACAGGAATCCTGGAAAAAAATATACACAGGAAACAAAGAGGTGTTCTACTTGATTACAGAATGATTAAAAGTGCAAAACCAGTATTAATGCAGAAAAACTGCCAGCATAATATTTTTATCAGAACAGTAACCCCTCCACAAGTGCAGATGAGTTTTTCAGGTAGCTCTTTCCTATACAAGAAATTCTTTTCCCCTGGAATTAGACCTAGGTGCACAAGAAAACCTGCCTTTCTGGAATATCAGTGTGTGCAGAATGATTTGATGTCACCATCTATGCTATTTTTTTAACACACTGTCAGGAGTTTCTGAGGAAAGGAGTAGCTCACACTTTCTGATCACTCAGACAAAAGTTTGTAGCATCTGTGATGCCCAATTGTCTTTGCCTAAGAAGTCTTTGTCTAGTCTTTATCTTATTGACTAGTATAAACAGAAAGGAATTGGATGCTACACTGAAATTGCACATAAAATACCTGCCTTTCTACTTAAGCCTCCCACTGACTGCAACTATGAGCAGGAAAGGATATTTTTCTTTCAAAAGGCTTTGAAACTTGAGTACAAAAGGAGTAATCTACAGGTCTCAGAACTTCACTATTGGCATTTCATATTTACGTTTGCTGGTTACCTGAGTCTATTTCTAGGATCAAATTATAGAGAGTAGTAGTGTTTCTAAAAGTAAAGAAATTAGCCTGATCACAATGTTATGCTGGGAAAAATAAAAAAGCAGCCAAGCATCATTTTTCTCCCTTATTTTTATTTTCGTGTGAGGGCAACTCCTCCCCACTAAGAACTAAGAAAATTAACGAGAAAAACTCTTCTCTAATCTGGTTGATGATAGTATGGGAAGCCTGAAATGGTCTTAGTAATGAGCACATCACAGACACACCTGAAGATGGTTATTCAGCAAAACTGTGCATGAAAGAAGAAGAAAAATGCCAGCCCAAGTAAAGTGATGAAGATGCGTGCCTTATCCCCCATTTTTACTGAGCTGGAACCTGAGGGGGTGTCTGGGGGTTCTACTTTTAATTGTGTAATTGGAACTATTTGCATAAAAGAATTATAAGCTTTGAATGATCATAAAATGGCTTATACTGAGCAGAACAAGGTCCAGAAGGAGCTCTGTACATCTACCAGAAAGCAACTTTGATCAAAAGTTGCAAATGAAAATATTTGAACATTGTCTTCACTTTTAAACCCAGTAACACAAGAGAACATAAACCCAAGGAAGTTATTAATCTGCATACAATCAAAAAACCAAATCAGCAAATGCATAGTTTGTAGCTTTGTGTACAGGATATTACTATTTTATAAAGTGTACACTAGACTTAGTGGTTCTTCACAATGTTTCATGTTTTGAGAAGAAATATGGAAAGCAATGACCTCATGAACAAAATGAACTATGAAACTCTATGTAACTGTATCCTTCAGGATTTTAGATTTATGTTAAACCAGAACATAGTGCTCTGTCTTGTGGAAAAATTCGATAGGAAATGTTTAAAATCTTCTTATTTAATTCCATATGCCAGTTTATCTCCAGAAGGTGTTTCCATTCACGTTCTGAGAGTGCTGTCCAGAGACCTACCATTCCCATCAAAGTGAATGTATCCCATCAAGGACAGACTCCTATGTGAAACAGTCAACTTATCCACAGTTCCTCATGAGAATTGCAGTTCACTTTTCTAAAGTAATTTTTGTTATTTTTTTTTTTTTTTTTTTTTTTTTTTTTTTTTTATCCCCCAAAAATATTCTGCTCAATTTTCTTCTTCATGCCTCTTCAGGTCAAATATCTTTTGTCACTTAATGGACTTGGTCCTGGTGCACAATGAGAGCAATCCACTTTTGGAAAAAAAACCCCAACCATTTATTATAGTTTATGCAATGCAGCTTCTATTGGTTTTGAACAAACTTTCCAGGGTTAGTAGGAGGTGAGATATTGCAGAAAATTTGTAAAGTGCTGCCTGGTAAGTGGCCAGTGTTAGCCTCCCTGAGCTCTACTTTATTGCAGGTAATTTCAGGTACAACTACAAGAATAGCAGTTCAAACTTTTGTCTGCGAAAAAGCTCTTTTATGCTGCTTTGACACCACTGGATTGTCGTGCTATAGTTGTCAATGTAATTTCCACCTGCTTTATATGTTTTTGTGCTGCTGCTGTTTTGAGAAGCCTTGGTATGAATAAGGATCAGTGAGAATTATATTCCACTTCTGAAATAATTTCTTTCCTGCCTAGCCTTCCCCCTGGTAGACCCTCATCTTTCTCTTTGGCTGACCTTCTTTAAAGAAGACATGTGACCGTTGCACTGCTCAGCACCTAGGAGACATTTTATGCGATGGATTTGTTTCTGAAAAGCTCGCAATCAACATATAAGCAATTAGAGGCCACTTTATTTCCTGGCAGTATTCAGGGCTCCTGCTGTTTGGTTTAGTACTGGCTGTTGCAAATAAGGCTTTGAAAGGATCACTGTAAGTCATTCAGACTGATGTAGCCCTTTCATTCCCCACAAAGCAGTCAAATCCACAGGAAAATCTGTCTCACATGATATCTGTAGTCGGCCAAAGCTCTATCCTCAGATTTCTTCATTTGCTGTACAAATCACATACTGTTTAACAGAAAGAAAAGGAGAAGAAAATGCAAAGCGGTATCCTTGGAGCCCAAATGACAGGAGAGTTGTGTTAACATGATGCAGGAGTTTTAATTATTCTGTGCTTGCACCTTTAGAGCCAGCCATTTCTCAGCCTAATTAACCTGTCCTATTGTACACCCCATGTAAGGTGCAAGGCAATTAACATTTGTATAATAAATAAACAATTAAGAAATGTTTTGATTTCTGGCTACGCTTTTTGTTATTCAAACTGCACTGTAGTTTCTGCCTACAAGGAATTTGCTCTTTTAAACAGTCCACATTTCATTACCAAATGTCTCTTTTTACCTCTCTATAAAAATGAAACGATAAAAGGGTGCAATTTTACTGATGCAACATGAAAATAACAAAAATCACAGGCAACCATAAACCTTTAAAAAACTTGCGTCACAAAGTATTGTTTAATTGTACCAAATCTTTATAGAAATAATGAGAATGTTTTCTAGTTTTATTCTGGAATTTATTGTAACTGAGAAGAAACACTTGCCCAGATTTGCAAGTTAAGTTTACTCCATGCCTTTATTAGCTAATATTTGCTAGGTCTCTGAAGCACTGTCATTCTAGACTATTGACATGCCTCCTCCTCATTAATTTTTCAGATAGCACTAATAGTTTTATATCCTTCCATTCACGAATCAATTTTCTTAGGTGTAGGTACAAATTTTGTGGGCAAGGAGTAGTTCTTTACCAGTGATGGTCTTGGGTCGTTTTTTATAGGTCTGATAATGACCATCACTTTGATTAGCACCATAATTCCTTAATGGATAACTATAAAATAGTTCTAATTTATAAGTCCCATAGGTTATCATTACTACACAAGAATGTCAGAGTAGAATGTGCCTCGTGGAATCATTCAGGCTGTTAATGGAACTAGTTAATCACATCTATTAATGTCATTTTCTTGTTAATGAGTAGTTAATAATCAGTTAGTGATATCTATTCAGGAAGTTTATGGTACTAGTTTCGTAATGAGGTCCCAGTAGGTAAGTTCCTATGCAAGTAGAACCATTGAGGTCAGTGATGTCCTTCACAGGGTTACTGCATTATATTATTGTATATCATTGCAGCATTGCACTGCAAACCCAGGGATGAAATAAAAGGAAGGAAAGATTTTAAGTTTCATAGATATTAAAAATATGCAACTGTCCAAGGATAAAATTGACTTACAACTACCTTTAGGTATATGACTCCATTGTATATGTAACATCCAAAAAGAAAGTAAGTATAAAATGTGTGCCTTGTAAATATTGCAGTGTATCCAAGCAGATGGATTACAATTCTTCTAGTATTTTTTTGGTTGTGAAATTGAATCATGAGTGCCTGTAATATTGTCAGCTTTACCCTATAATATATTAAAAACTTTCACAAATCCTATAAATTCTATAATTCTCTATTAAAAGAGAATATTAATATTCTTTACTGTTTCATATAATAATGCAGTTTCCACAACTTATGCAAAATGAAAAGTTCAAGGATTATGTTAGCAAAAAAACTCAGGACACAAAAATTTCTAGAAAAGATGTTCATTCAGGTATAAAAATGTCTTAGGTGTAAATAATCAGTGTAAAGGAAGATAGAAAAGTTGTCAACAGATGTAATATGCTTCCTATTTTAACCCCATCTTATTTTAAAAAAAGTCTTATAGTTTCCTATTGACAAAATGTACACAAGATGTGTACAAATTAAAATAAGTGAACACCTTATCATATCTTTTCCCTAGAGAAAATCTTGTTTCTTTTTGCAGAAGTTTATGATATGAGAATAGTCTGAGCAATAAAATGGCAAAAGTCCCAGTGGAGAGATGATATTTTCTGTGAGAAGCTGCCAGTGTAAATCACACCCATTACAGATTGCTGTATGTTTGTGTTTTATTCTCTGTGAGCTGTATACATCCTGGAAAAGGGTTGTTTTTTCAATTTAAATTGTCAATGTATGAATTTCATCTCATGCAAATTTGAAAACCTGTATCACAATCATCATTCAAATCCCTATTAACATAGTAGCTTCCATTGCTTCCTAAGTGTTTTCTCACACTTCTTTTTAAGTAAGAAAACAATAAGAATGGTGCCTATCTGTTCTTGTATGATTTTTATTTCCAGACCATTTTAACTCACTCACCGTATCTGACAAAAGGAGTAGAGTGCATTCACAAACATCTGAAAATTCCCTGTAGGAAACAAATCCCGAGTCTGAAGTTTATTTTGTAAAAATGAGTGTTTGTGGGAAAGCAGATGGAAACAGGGCTGTACCTCTAGTCTCCACAGCAATTCAGCAGGTGCCATACAATTGTATGATTGTGAGAACAGCAAAGTCATTTTCAGCAGGTTGAGGAAGTAGTTTTTAGTAAACACCACTGATATTTAATCCAGTAGATAACTGGCTCTTCGACCTTAGATAACAAAATGATTCACTCCTAAAATGAAGGCTGCAACTACATAGCAGGACTGAGAACTTCAAAGATTGGTATGGCTGAAATTTTTACCCTGTTTAGTAAATTTAGCTCAAAAAATGTTCTAGCTTATCCCCAACTATGAAACAGAAATAAGCAAGATTTTAAAAATAAGTGACCCCTGTCCTGTCATGTATAACAGTAATTACCATGCTGTGAGAACACAAATACAGAGTTCAGTTTGTTCAGTGACGTTATTTTCTTTTGCTTCTGACTGATCCTGTGAGTAAGAAATTATAAATGGTATTCCATCTGGTTAAGCAGTTACTCTCTATCTTCTTTCCTTTCATTGTCAGATATTTCAGGCCCAAGCCACTTTATCAGTTTCCAAATGAAAGAATGGTTGCGTTAACTTTAGCAACAGATAAAAAAAGTTTGTCTTAGAAAATTTTAACTCCATGCTACAAGGCTGACTCTGGAATTCTAACATGTTTGGAACAGTAATCAGCAGGGTTATAGGTTTTTCTGAGGGTTTTTTCCTCTCTCTGGCACTGGCCATGGCATACAGCTGCAATCAAAAGAGGAGATCGTGAAGCTTACAGTATTTATTAACTTGCTGTTATATACATTTGGATTGTTCAGATTCCTAGGGCTTATCCTAAATTCTTTGAAATCAGTAGATTTGTCTGTTTGTCTACTGGAATTTCATTTACAGAGGACAACAGATTTATTTTCAGTAATGGTATGAGAAGCAGTTTTATTGTTAACCCCAAAATTAATTTCTCAAGAATTTCTTATCACTCAGCCCCTTGGAGCACAAACTGCATATTAGATTATTTGCAATTTACCTCAGCCCTTGTTCAGACAACCTTATGCAAATTCAGGATTTTTGCTCACATAGGCATAGCTTGTTCTAAAAAGGCATCAAATACATAGCACTACCTTCTGTAGGAGAAGTGTGATCATGAAAAAGAATGTAAACGATCTTAAAATATTCATTTTTAATTTGTCTATAAAATATAAATAAATAATTCAAATTATTAGTATTTTTCCAGAGAAAATTCACTCATACAGGTTGCTACTTACTAAAGATAATGGGATATTAGAATGAATAAGACAATGGGTACATTGGATAATCAAATATCTAAAAGATGTGAGAAAGCTGCTGTCAGGAATTTCCAGGTGACTTTTGACAGAGGGAGCTTGGAATCAGGAGGATTCATGGGTATCTTCCGTGTAAATCCAATTCTATTCTAGAACTAGTGTACATACAGTGCACCCAAACTGCAGGTGCAGAGAAACTGGAATAAAATTCCATCAATCGGGAGTTATCAGGTGCAAGATCTGGGAAAGTAACAACTTTTGGATCCACCTTTTGTCACAAATAGTTTGTCAGTGTAGAGCAGTGCATGACTTAGGGAAGTGACCAGCTCTATATTTGCATTGCCCATAAGTCACTCCATTATTTCTGCATCCAAACCATGGGCATGACCTTTGCCCAACCTGACTGAGTCTTTGACAGATGATGAAGAGTTGTCAGTGTTTCTGTTCATTTTCCAGCTGTTTTGTACTTTGGTTTGACATTTTGAATATTTGATTTCTTAAACTGAGACAGCACAATGTAATTTATCAGTTTTTTAAAGCTTTTTAAAGTCTTTATCAACAAAGTCTATTTGACAGTATGAAGAAAATGCAATAAATGTAGTATATTATTTTATCTCAGGTTTTAATAATTCCTAATTTATATAGCTGAGATTTCAAAAGAACTGCAATTAGCTTTAACTCTCAATTCATTTGAAATGCTAACTTACAATGTCCTGGAAATTCTACTCTTAATATCTCCCAGTAGAGAAATTTATTAGATTCCAAATGAGTTCTAAGCTGTTTTCTGAAATCTCTTCCTGATATATATTTTTGTAGTATTTTACTCTGTCTCTCTCTTCATTTAAGTCAGAGGCTATTGCTTTTTTCAAAAAACTGTCTTAGTTACAGAGGGGAAATCCACCTGTTAAAGAATTTGGTCTAGAAGCAATTTTCCAGGTGTACTTCTAAAGTATATTTCATCCTAGCCAGGTAAATACAGGTAAAATCAAATTGTGGATGAAAAACTAGATCTAGACACACTGCAGACTTTGAAATTACACAGGAAATGCAATTGGGACTCAGCTGTATGAGTAGCACCAATCTTAACACAGCTCACGAACTAAAAGCAGTGCTTTATTGTTTTGCATTTTCATCAGAGATGCCATTCAACGAAAAAGGCTAAAGACAAGTTTTGAAAAGGGTTTTGCCCTCACAATGTACATTTTCAGAATGTGATACGTTTTACTGGCAGCTGCAGAAGAATCCTTAAAATTGGAAGTGCATTTATATTTCTCTCTTGAGTAATGCAGACAGGTCGCCTCAGAGGGTGCTGCTCTGCTTAGCTAATTGTGTTACCGCCTGAATCAGGGTGAGGAATTTCACACACACTGGGCTCTCCAGCAGCCTTTGGAGTGACAACAGTCTCTTCTCCCTGCTGAACTGAACACAGCTCCCCTCCATCCCTCAGGACTTTGTGCACAGGTTTGTCTTGGCTCCAGTCAGGTGTGGGATATTCGATTGTCCCTTTGTTAAACATAAAAGATTTGATAGATAGTGAAACTTCATCCGACCCTGAAATGCCAAGTCAAGTTTGGCCACTCCTAAATAGCAGTAAGGCTTGAAAGGATTGCCAGAGTGGTCTCAATAGTCTCAAAACAACTTCAATGCTAAAGTTTATATCTGAATTACAAACTGGCCTTTCCTACCTCTGAAATGAGATGAAGTGTCTCCAAAGCTGTCTGAAGGACTGACTGCACTGCTAGATTCCCTGCTAGAAGTTCTTAAATTGCCATGGATAGATTAGCTGGCTTTATTAAATGGTATATGCTCAGAAGATGCATTTATGCAGGCTTCAGGACAGAATCCAATTTTAACTAGCAAGATATCTGACATCTCAGAGGAAAAATCAAGAAAGGTATCGTGATACTTCAGAGGAAAAATCGATGTCATACCTAGTTTCCTCTTCTCCTCCCTACTCCAGGGTTGAAGATATCCCAGATCATTTGGATTTATTTAACCTAAATCCATGAATTATGAGATTACTGTAGGTTACCCACTTAGGAAATATGTCACATCACTACACAACTGCAAGGATTTTGAACCAGGAACTTAGTTACTAAACCAAAGTGGGTTTTTTTGGGTTTTTTTTTTTTTTTTTTTTTTTTTTTTTTACTGTTAGTGGGAAAATCAGCCCTATTTGCTGCTGAAAACATTTATAGAAGGCAGTATTCCCAAAAATAATGACAACACTGTCTAGATATACTTGTCATCAAACAAATGATATAGGTTTATCTAATATATAAAACTAGAGTAAAAGTCAGTTCTAAATAAAATGTTTGATTTAAAGAACATTTCAGTGACTTGTTCAGTCAAAATATGGTGATGTTTTGATTATATCTTCATTTTTTGTACTATGGCACCTTTTTTTTTATATGCCACTGCTCTTCTTGAACTCTCTTGTAAGAGAATTGTGACTTAATGAGCAGACATAAAATTTCCACCAGTGAAATGGCAGTGAGAAAGAATTTTCTTTCTCTTGTTATTGATATTTGTTTGACTGATATTAAAAATATTTTTTTTTCTTTCTGACCCTGGATACTAAGGGAGGTTGACCCTGAACAAAAGGAAACAGTGAAAGACTTTGAGGTTGCACATAACTATAACAACTCACTTATAAATTGTTAATAGACAGATAAAGACAATGAATTATGAAGACCTAGGAAACTACCGGGGGGACCTCATAAGAAAAAAAAGTTAACTCTAGATGGTTAGTGAGAAGGAAATCTAGGTATCTTAAGGGATAGAGTATTAATTTAATGAATAAGGAATTGTAATGACCTGTAATTCATGTAAGGGCACTAATCTCTGCATGTAGAATTTGCTTCAGAAAAATAAAAATTCATCTTTTGAAGTCTAAGAAAGTAAAATGACACCCTCAAGTTTTAAGACATAGCACTAGTTAGAAAACACAGAGGCAGGCATTCTAATAATTAATCAATTAAAATATGCTACCTGCAAACATGATGGAAAATAAGATTAACCTCTTATTTGAAGTCTTTAGGCATTGTTTTTGCATTTTATTTTTTTACCACGAATGCACTTTCCAGAAAGGATCAGTCTGATTGGAGAAGAAGACGAAATGATCTAAATTTTAAAAAATTACTCATTTGAGTAAAGAAATTAGGATATAATTCCACCACCCATCTCTGTTTCCTACAGGATGGTGTGTCCAAAGTAGTCACTTTTATTTCATGAAAATATTAAACATTAAAAGAGTAGGTATAAAGGAATCTAGTGGCAAGAAAAATGTTGCAAAAAGATACTGTGCACAAACAATTTGCCCCACAAACAAAATCAACAGAAAGAATTTAGAACAAAGGAACTTACTAGAAGCCATGATCAGCAGCTGCTATTTTGCATCTAAAACTAATGCACTGATACATAAACTTTAAATAATCACGAGACACACAAAAAATTATTTTCATGTTAATATTTTAAAACAATGCATTCTTATATGGAGAGCATTTAAAATATATGCCTGAAGGAATGTGGAATTTCTGCATTGTTGAAAATTCTATTATATGGAGTTTCATTCTGATCTGGCAAGAAATAGAAGAGTTTCTGCTAATGAATCATTTTGGGAAAAATATCTTAAGTAACCATATGTTACATTTTTATGTAAATTAAAATTCATCACTGACTTGAATATTTTACTTTTATTATTAATATCTGTTATAAATTTTTGAAACAGCTGTTTAATAGAAATACAACAATATTATTTTATGATGTTTGGAACTCCTGATTTTATACTTGTCTGATTTTCTTAACAAAAATATGTCAAAATTGACAGTTTACTGCAAAGAGGTAATTATGTGAGCACACAGATTTCTATCTTGGAAGAAAAATAATCTCTAGTAAACTGCCTTCGCTTCTCTCCCTGTGATTTATTGTGAATAGGTGGAAAACTTTCAAATCTGTCATGGTGATTTTATACTTGTTTTCCTTAACAATTTTTTATTAGATAGAAATCTGCTGTATTTTGGGAAAATAATCTTGACTGAATAATAGAAGTGAAAACACTACAAAACAGATCTGAGTTTGGTGTTATCCCTGTCATTGTCTAAATAATGGAAAATAATCACTTGGAAAAATCATCTCTCTTTCTTACTCGTAAACACAAACACAGAGTAGATAAAGCAACTTTTTTTGTTTCACAGCTGGAAGAGACAAACATCAGAACCAACATTTAGATGATTTAATAAGAGAAATATTAACAATTCAATTAATTTGTATTTGAACTGTCTAAATGTTCAGAATTAATCTCTCACTTATTTAAGCGAACGATAAAATGCAACAATGTAAAAGTAGATTATTTCTTTCCATTTTATTGCTCTTGATACAAAGCCATTATGAACATATTGTGAAAACATTTAACTGAAAGCCAATCCCAGCACCTCTGTCCAAGAGAGAAAGTATTTCATTGACGTTCACACAGAACATTGTGCAATAACAGATATTAATTGCCAATCAGATTAAGGGATGGATGGATGGATGGATGGATGGATGGATGGATGGATGGATGGATGGATGGATGGATGGATGGATTTCCAAGGCCATGCTTGCCCTAGCAAAGTGGGATGACATAGCAGGAGTTAGTCTGCTATGAAACAGAAACAGTCATCCAGTTGCCTCTGATTTTCCAGATTTGGCACTGGCACTCTTCCTGGTCACCAGGACTAAAAGCCTGCTTGTGGTTCAAACTCATTGTCCACACCACAAGGAGAAGTTTTGGTTTAGTCTCACCTGCTCTTACATCCCTGGAATGCTCCATGATGCACAGCAAATCTTAGTCTACGGTTTCAGTTCCTTAACAAATATGCACTTAATTTGTAGAACTATAGCTTCTGGGCCTCTTACAGCTATGTTAAATGACACTCCCTGGTTAAATCCCTGAGGTTTGGCAGCTTACCTTGTGTCACTGCCATTCTGCTTTAAAGCAGTTTCTTCTGTGTGTGTGTTGTGCTTGTGTGCCTGTGTCAGTGTGCACGTGTGTGTATATTTGCATGAATTAATGCTAAGGCAAAGCTAATTGTAAAGGCTAAGTTTTAGCAGCAGTGTTTTGATTTGTCTGTTACCTTACTTAAATTATTATCTGCTCTCAGAATTACCAGTGTCAAGGGAATAGACTCAAAATATTGTGTCTGCTTACCTCCCTCCCACTACAGCACATTACATTCCCTAATATAAGCTAATTTCCAAATAAGGGATTTCACACTGTGGCTATATGAAATTTATTACTCTTCTCATATGGCTTATTTCTGTATGGATTGTATTTACCTATTTGTGGTGTTTTCACCCTGTGTCCTGCTTTCCTCAACTCCTTTTTCTTTCCCCAAACTGGGTGAGACCGTCTCTGCTTTGGGACTCTGCTTTTGGCTACCAGCACTTTATTACAGCATGGTGATAAACCAGGTGTCATGGTCTCATTTTGTGTTCCTGGGGCTGAGCCACCTGCTTGGATTGCTGTCTCTCGAGGACCTCCACAGTATAATAACCTTTGTTTGTATTTTTTTTGGCTTTACCAACAATTCATGCCTAAAGCTTTTAGTGTGTCTGTAGCAAAAGGACTCCTGAGTATCTAGGTATGCAGAGGTAGATGTGTAAGCAGTTAAAATATAGCTTAATGATAGAAACAGATAAATTTTTGATGAGTGCTATCTAAGGAAACAGTTTCTCTCTCATGCTAAGTTAAATTTTACACTTTCTGATCACTTTTCTTCAATAATTTAAAAAAACCCTTTTTTGATAACCCATGTTTCTACAATTAGAATAAAATTCCAAGTAGAAGACTGAAGCAGATATCCATTACTTAGAAAATGTTGAAAGGAACAAGTCTTAAAATTTCAGAGCCTTAAGAAACATTCCTTACCAACAGTTACATTCCTCAAAGTCAGTCATTCCTTGCAAAAGCCTCTGTTTTGGTTTATTTGCTTTTGTCAACTTACACAGTTCTGTAAAACAGTCCTAAGCAGCTCAGAAGTGGAATTGCTTTTCTTAATTTTTAGTATTACATTTCCTTACATTTGCCACCAAATTTTATAACTGCTTTGCAGTTTTACATCTTCTCACAGGTTTTGTTTTGGGTTTTTGTTTTTTTTGGGGTTTTTTTGTTTGTTTTGTTGTTGTTGTTGTTGTTGTTGTTGCTGTTATTTTGTTTGCTTTGGGAGTCTTTTGGGGTTTTTTTTATACTTTGCAAATAGTTCAATGTACTGAAAGGTGAAGATATTATATGCATTCTAGTGTTTCTAAAGTATGTGGTATTTACTATCCAAAGCCTTTAGAAACATTTGTGGAAAGAGGGGAGTCAATGATCCAAAAGCTCATTGAAATCAATGGGAGACTTTCCAATAAATTCAATGGGCTTTCGTCCAAGCTGTTTGTAATTATAGGCTGACATTTTGAGAGCTGCCTAAGGGATCTGGAAGCCTAATACTCATTAAAATTAACTGGGCATCAAGCTTTACTAGGGAGCTCTGGAAGTCACCACTACAGTGTATATAAATGAGTGACCTGTTTATGACAGTCACATCAAACCTCTGTGAATCTATATGTGTCCTGTCTTCCATATCAAAGAAATGGGTTTAGGTTTTATTGCTTGATAAGAGCCATTTTCCTGCAGAAAAGTACTCTCTAATTTAAAAAAGAGAGATGAATATACAAAAAAAAAAAAAAATCATGGAATTGAGCAAAACTGATTTATACAATGGCTTTTTTATTCACTTAATAACTTTTGGGTTATTTTTTAAGAAATATTCTTAAATATCTGGAACTTATTTGTAATGTGGACTAGATCACTATGCTGAACAAACAACTGATTCCATAGATTACCTCATAAGTTATCATTTTTGTTTCTGCAGCAAGGAGTCTGTGATATCCTTGTTTATAACTATATTAGCATCTTTAGCTAAATCGATCTATTTGCTGTTTAAGCATCCCAAAAATATTCAGAGAGTAGCCTTTAATTTGAAGTTTCTTGGACTATGACTGATAAATCATAGAAATGTTCCAGCATTTCTTGTGGATGCTGTACCATATTGAAACAATAAATACATGTATATATATTTATATATATCACGTGAGTCACTTCAGCTGCAGTTGCTTATACACACTATTTAAAATCTAATAAAAATTAAAAAAATTAATAAAATTATTAATTTCATTAATAAAAATAAAATCTAATAAAAATCTAATAAAAATTTAAAACATGTGAACTATGTTGATTTGTTCTAAATGTCACTTCTTAGAGTAACATGTAGTTTCATTGTAATACTTTCAAGCTAACCTTTGATTTGAATCTGACCAGTAGTCACATTCATATGTTTATACCAAAAAAAACCCCCAGATGACTGTTAACCATAAATATTTTTAATGCATTAGAAATATTAAAAGTCTTTGGAAGCTAGGTATACAAAATTTTAAAATTTTGAAATAAAAAGACAATAATGTCATCCTTAAGGGATCTGAAATATGAGATGGATCAAAAAAAAAAGTAACACCTGTTTAAAATACTTATGGGCACTTGATATGTAGTTCAGTAGTAAGCTTGATTTTATTTAAATTTATCATGAATCATAACATTATTTCCCAAAATGACTTATTATGAATTATGACTTTATAAAGACAGTATTGTTCCAATGAATTCATCACACAGTCAAGAGAACAGTAGAAGGAATAGTGGTGCTAGAAACAAAACATACAAAGTGGCCAGATGAAAGCAGATCAAATATTTAAACACCTCTCAAGTAAGATTAAATAGAAACAATTTTAAATTGCATTTGGGCTAAAATTGAAGTGTGAATAAATAGCTGGTCAGTTGAAACTAGTCAGATGGCTCCTGAAACTGTGAAGTTTCTTCAGGTGCAGTTACATTCCAATTTCAAGCAAACAGCAGCTTCCTGCTTCACTCCTTGTGGGAGATTTTTATTGCCAAACAAAGATGATAAAATCAGATTCCAAGGGTATGATTAGCTATTGCACTTTTTATTAACATCATGTTATGTTTCCTTTAGGTTATTAATTGTTTTCTGCTTTTGAGCTAGCCACTGGCCTGCCTTCTTGGTTGAAGAATTGGTGTCAATTCAAATTTAGGTTAAAAGAAAAAGGGAAAGAGAAGCTATTTCTTACAGTACAAAAAGCCTAACACAAGGCAGATAATGTCTTAGACTAAAAGCAGTACAAAACAGCAGAAAGGACGCAATTAAACTCAATTGGAACGAAATGCAATTGCTAATGTGTCTACTGAACTATTTTACAACATTTTCTGTAATCAGAATTCCACTTCTTCTACTCTGTAATTAGTTTCTACAGATGTCATTTTTTTTCAGTGTTAATGGAGGTGACTGATATAAAATGTACATATTCATGGAGGTAAAACATCAAAACCATTGTAGGTTTCAGCACAGACAATTTTTTGGATCTCTGAAACCCTTCAGGAAATGCAACAGGCTATCTCTAACCCTTTTGTCCCTGAGACCATCTCCTCCTTAGGACTTGTGAAGCTTCTCAGACTCATGCCTTTGGATGGAACTCATCAGCATCTTCTTTTTTTTTTTTTTTTTTTTTTTTTTAAGTGAAAATCAGAGCTGAAAATTCTAATATCAGTCTAAGGACTGATCATGCTCATCAGGGTAGTTTCTCTGTTACACTGTTAGTGATCTGTCATCTTCCTATTTATCCACTTCTCAGTTCCTATCCTAATAACCATCTTCTCTAGTTAAACTAATAATTTCCTATTAAGCATCAAATATTTTCCCAGCTTCCAAGTAGATTATATCTTGATTAGAACTATTTCCCTTGTCTAGAAAAGCAATTATCTCCCCAATGAAGGCTATCAGATTAGTCTGGCACAATTTGTCTTTGTCAAACTGAGGCTGCATTTGATAACATTGTACCTCTGTGCCTTCATTCTTCCCTGCTGTAAAACAGCCCAGACAGAGCCACAGTTGTAAGGATATCCCTATTTTAGTGTCTTAAATATGTGTAACATTTCATCTTTTTTCTCAATTTTAGCATTTACTGGAACTTGATGGATTTTGCTCCTCTGCTAGAGGGTCTGCAACATTGTGCTGGTATTCTTGTGATTCTGGGACTGCAACAATCTGTCTCAGTTTTTATATGTGAAGCAGTAAGTGTGTTTTTCACCATATCAAATGGTCATTTCTGTTCCATATCATCCCTGGAGCTTCACTGAAAATTGAACTTCAGCATGAATCTTTCTTAATCCTCATCTCCTCCTCCCTAGACACTGTCTTCACTTCATCTGAATTCTCCTTTATTTATAGATGTATCATTATGTTTAATTAAAAAAACCCCAAACAAACACAAAAACTAGATAGCTTTGATTTTAGAACATTCTTCCTTATCTTAAAAGTACTAAGCTTCAAATTATAATTTTCTCATCAGGCCCATTTTCAATTCCTTAGACTTTCCATTCTTCTTTGATTATTCCCATTCATTTTTTATTTATTTATAAATTCATTCATTTTTATTTTACTTTGTTCCTTATGGTTTCTACAACTTCGTCATTTAGGGGTTTTTGTTGATTGACATTTTTTAAGTATTAAGGTTCCTTCTATAGTGATCTGTGAATGAAAAACACAGTTTCACATTCTGCTTAGCCTGACTTAAGAGAATATAATTTTATTGAAGACTTTATTGTAGTATTCACTTTGAATCTTTGAAGCTTTAAAGACTAGTTTGTGGGTTTTTTTCTAGTTAATTTAAAGTGAATTATCTCATGATTTTTCTTCCCAATGTTATTTTCTACAGCTATGTTTTTTGTGCAATGTTCTTGTTAGTTACCAGTCTGCAATAACAAAGTATGTTTCTTTCTGGTATATAAATTTGTTGGTTACTGAGTCCAACAGAATACAAACCTTAATTTCATTTTAGCATTTGTTCTGCAGTATGTCTCTGGGAAGTTCAAATTACTTCTAATGACAGAGTTTCTGGTAGTATTTCCAAATGTCTTTCTATATGCAAACATGAGCTTGTGATTCTATAGTGGACCCCATTAATTTTTTTACCCTTTCCTCTCTAATACCTGTAATATTTTCCATCTTTTTAAAAGATCAGCATAACAATTCATATGCAATTCCTGCTTGCCTCTTTAAGGCCATCACATTCTAAAGTTATGGCATTTCTTTCACAGCCTTACTCGTCTATGTGACAAAACTGCCTGCTCTAAAATGCTTACATATGTCTTCTATTTTCTTTTTCTCAGTATTTCCTTTTTCTATAACCATTTCTATCCTTTTTCTATAACCATTTTCTCAGTATTTGCTTTTTCTATAACCTTTTTCTATCCAGGTTGGTAGTCTACATTACTATCTTAAGTTCTTTGTGTCTGCATTTCATATCCTGGAATTTATATATTTCACTTTTTTTTGTAGAGATATCCATTAATATATTTGTAAAAAAATTAGATTTAAATATTTTAAAACTGCTTTAATTTCTAGTGATCACAATTAATTAACCCAATTAATTAATTAGCAAATGTTTGGCCAGGGTTTTTTTATTTATCCTATTTAAAATTCTATCATAAAAAAAAATGGATTTTATACTGAGTTGCTCCAAACGCTTAATCATTTTTAGTCTCACAATTCTGGTATCACTTGTGTGATAACCAAAGAAAATTTATACCAACATAAAAACCAATCCAACAGTAATATACTTTCTAAATTACATATTTGTCTAAACTTTTCATCTAGCACCAGCTTTTATTTCTCTCTCCTACTTTGTCCCAATTTTTTTATTTTTTTTTTTTTTTAATAACGTTGTGGAATGTAAGGATTACATAGTTGAGTATTCCTGTTCTGGAATGATCATCTTCTATCTGTTCCAGTTGAATAATATTATTGACATTTATATTGTCTCAAAATCTGCAGCATTTGGGTTTTTCAAATATATGTCAGCCATGCAGTGCACCTCTTCAGGAGACTAGACTGTTAAACTAAGTCTGATTCCTTTTCATCATCAAGCTAAATCCCCTTTCTTCTGTAGTGCTGAATTTTAGATGGTAAAGAAACATGACTTTGTAAAATCTATGGCAATTTGGCCAGAAAAGAAAGAGAAGGGTTCTCATGACTTGATGCACACCAGCATACATGGTGTGTAGGAGAAGGGAATCCAGATGACCTCATCTGTGATAAGTAACTGCTGTGTTAATTACCCAATTCAGCCTCACCCTTGATGAGTCACAGCTAAAGCCAATAAAATAAGTGTGATATAAAGGAATGGGTGAGCTGGTGAAGAGAAATATGAAGGAAGAAGAATTTTGAGGGAGAGGGAACTATAAAGCAGATGGATCCTGATGTGGGAGAATTCCTGCTGTGAGCTCAGTCTGGCTCTGCAGTTAGAGCCTGTTGGAACCTGCAGTCTCAGTCTAGCCAGGTAAAAGCCTGCAGTCAGATCTGTAAACTAATTCCTGCAGTCAGAGTTTAGCAGGAAACACCCAGCAGTCAGAGGCTGCAAAGGAAACCTACAGCAGGTGTTTGCTGCAGCCAGAGTCAGTGAATAGTTAGAGTCAGTGAATAGTTGGAGTCAGGATGTCTGAGCTGGAAAGAGGAATAAACCAGGACCATTTCCATGCTGTGATAAACAAGATAAACTTGGCTCGTTTCTACCTTCTGACAAGAGGCTTGCTGCAGCAATAATGTATTGATAAAATAGACTCCAAAGTTCTAGGTGACAATATGAACATAATGTGAAATATTGCTGATTCAAATTGAGGTTTTTGTTTGGTTGGTTTTTGGTTTGGTTTTGGTTGGGTTTTTTTTTGGGGGGGATGGGGGGAAGTTTGTTTGGGGTTTTTTTGAGTTTTGGTTTTTGGGTGTTTTTTTGGGTATGTTTTTTTTGTTGGGGTTTTTTTTTTTTTGTAGTTAACAGAAATGTCTTCAAACTGGGGCAGACTTGTCCTAAGCTTTTTGTAAGACTGTGTACAACCTGAAGAAATCTCTAGCTCCCTGCTTTTTGCTATTCAAAATTTTCTTCTTCTTCTAGGAAGAAGAAGGGAGAAAACTAGTGTATCTCAGTCACTTTGCTTGATGTTCTCTGGGTAATCATAGTACAGAAAATCTAGAGGCTATAAAATTGACTTCTGAGTTTTCACAGTTATAAATTAAGTTACTCCAATAACCTTGTATGGCTACTGCACAAACAGGAAAAGGACTGAGGGACTGAGAGTTTTCTTTGAGGTTCAAATTTCAGCTATGTTGTTTGAAAACAAGTTAGGTATACTATATAGAAAAACTGTCATTGTTCAGCTCCTGCTATATTTAAATATCTTCCACTATTACCTTCAGATGCCACTGGATGAGTTCAAAAGTACTTCTGAAAGCAGACCATAGTCTCAAGTCAGGCAAAGGGAAACTGGTGAACACACAGCTTGTGGCCACCTATAAAAAGTTAGCAGAGGGTTACTCTGTTCTCCAAGGTGGCCTTGACTGAACTAATTAAACCATTCTTCCCATTTTTCCCCACCAGTCCCCTCATCTTTTCTTCAACCACTCCTGCCTCAATTTCTGCTGTAAATGGGGACATCCAGGCCACAGCAACATACACTGTCAGTATGAGTCCTGTTTTGGTCCCCCATGAGCTATGTTTTCTGAAAAAGAAAGAGGGTGTTCTTATGTAATAATTGTTTCTTCTCAGTGTATGCTCACAGGGGTTCTTCAGTCATTAAGATTGCTCAAGCAACTTTTACTCAAGTGTTACCAAATTTGGATTTCCACCATAACTAGTTGCAATATGCCATCAGAAATGTGTCCCATGCATTTATTAAAAGGATTGATATCTGTGAATGGAAACGTTAGAGAGTACTGATAACTTCAGCTAATATAGTAATGGAACAGTTCAGGAGTGCTGGGGTCCTCTCTAAGTTCCAATGAGACCATATAATATTTTATATTATATAATATATATTTTATTGTCACAGATTGTCCTGCCAATTCTTCAAAGACCTTATCATTTTGCAAAGGTTTAAGTTCTCACCTAAGCCCAATTTCTACGCCACATCAAGTACAATCTTTGTTCCTTAAATTCCTGACATTCTCCAATAAAAATCCTACTTTTTATCCTCTTTTTACATGATAGAGTTCTAGTGTCCCTGTGCCTGTCCCTTTGACATTGTTTCTCACTGCAGCTTCTCCTTTGCCACTTTATGGCTGAAGTATGTGTTAATACTACTGAACTCAGCAGAGTTCACTTTATCTACTTGTGTCTCTGGCTTTAAAATATCACAGAGCTTCACATATAAGAAAGATGTTACATAGCTGTAGTTGAACCCCTCAACTCCTTGCCTAACTAATATTCTTTGCATAAGACATAGGGAATCTTTGTCGAGCCTGAATATTTTTTTTTTTTCCAAGCCTTATAATTTAAAGTGGCAATGAAAGCCAAATTTCAGTTTTCATCCCACATTGTTATTTGCAGCTGCCAAATATCAGTCTGCAGCTTTAAATTATATTAACCATTTAAATAACTTCTTATCTTCCACCCTCTCCTCTCCTTTTTGATTTGCTATCATGAGTGAAACAACATTTTTTTTGCCTCATTGTCAGAAACGACTGGATTATTTTGGCAAAAAAGGCATTCTAACACATATTTTAATAACCTCAGAGCAAACACTAAGGAACATTTAAGCCCAAATGTCTACCACTTGGTGAATTGAAAAGTACTAAAATCAGCATTTTATAATGGGAAGTGTCAGGGAACATTAATGAGCCTAGCTACCAGCCCATATTTGGCTTTCATTGGTTTCTTCAGCACTAGCTAAAAGGCACAAAGGCACTGGTAGAAGCAGCCATCTCAGAGGCTTTAGCTTTTACAGGTCCTGCTGACCCAGCTGTGTTTTTGCTGCACTTTGTGACTTTATTTGTGGGAATCCATCAGAGGCTCATGCAGAATATTGTCACTTCAAGCTGCTCTACCCTGGGGTAGCATCAAACCAAGCTCCAGTCAACAGGTCTACAACAGAATCTTTCAAAAAGAGTTTGCTTACATCTTTTTTATTAACCCTTTGCATTGTTCATAAAAAAGAAATTTATTCTTAACTTTGATATATACATAATATGACTCAGTAACTGTTATCTGGAGCTCCTCTTTGCATTTAAAACTTCAGTCTCTCTCTGCACAAAATTACCTTTGAAGGGTTGCTTTGTCCTTAAGAACATTTAATAAATTAGCACATTACCACTAATTAATGAATTATATCACAACACTTTCACACTAGTTTTGTATGCTTAAAAAAGATTAGCATGATCTTTTGAAAAATATTTGGTAGATAACTTAGCAAGTTGGCTCCAAGTCACTAAGTGACAGATGTTTTCAACTGGATTGATTAAATAGGTGAACTGTGTGAAAAATCACTGATGAGACCAGGTGGACTGGAGTTGTAAAGCTAGGGAATAATACTACAAGAATAATTTAACAGCAGAGTCATAAACAAAACAAAGCATTTGCATCAGTAAGGGAATACGAACAAAAGGAACTAATCACAAATACATGGATATGTTTATCCTCCCATCACGAATGTAGAGTTTAAAATGAAATGTATGAAATTTATTGCCAAAGGGTTTATAAGTAAGATTAGGGAGTACAAAGGAATTATTGCCCCTATAGTCTGTGGATCCTAGAATCCTTCTTAGAGCAAATAGCACAGTATGAATACAGAAGGCATAGTAATTCTCCCCTCTGGAAAAAAACTATTTTAATTCCCTGTAGTAGGCAATTAAATATCACATAATATACATAGACACATATATTATTTGTATTTGATCTGTTTGAAACACCTTCCATTTAACTTTTGGAGGAATACAATAAAAATAACAGCCCTCAAGTACCTTTGTGGTAGAAATCTAGATGGAATAAAGCATGAATACTTTATCCCAATGCGTGATGCTTTATTTTATCCAAAACTGTTACAGCTGAAAGGAGTAATGATACTGGGGTTTAGAACTGTTGTAATATGTGTAGCTAAAACTTTGCTAGCCCCACATTTTATAAAAGTGATTACTGGTTGATTAAAACTGCATATTAGAGACCATAACTTAACATTTGTATTCATATAGTGCAAAATGGCATAGAATAAAAAGGAGACATGAAATGTTATATTACCCACTGAATATTGCACTCATTTCACCACATACTACAAAGTGATTGGAAGAGATTTAGATGAAGTGTCCTTCCTCAGTGGGACAAACTGATGGTGGTCTGAGACAGGGGAAATGCAGCTATGTCCAAACATTCCTTTCTGAGCAAGTTGATTCTTAATGATAGGGAGGAGGCTCATGGTAAATATGGGAACTGTGACTCACTGGCAGTTTTGCCTTGCAAGGAGCAACAAAAGCTTTCTCACGCTCTTGTGTTTACCCATAGCATGTAAATTCATGTCTTGACTTGTACCACCTGCACATGTGAAGTTCCTATCAAAGTCAGTGGGAATTTTGAACGTGTAGGGAGTAGCTTACATCTTTAACTACATCAAGTTTTCTGACTAAATGTTTCAAACCTCTATTCCCAGATATGAAAAACAAAATTTCCTTAGTTGCATTAATTTTCTTGTGATGAGGAATTCTTATCCTTTATAAAACCCACGTGGTTTGTGTTCCTTTTCCCTGATCCCATCTACCAGCTGGATGTTTAAACTAATGCAGAACAGGCAGCATAGTTCAGGGCTGGCAGGCTTTTCCTGGTGCAGTATGCCACTTTCACCATATTTTTTGGTAAATATAATGAAATTTTCATCTCTTCTCCCTTAAATGTGAAATGTGCTCAAATAGACAGCATTTTCTTCCCATCCTTACTTCAGCAGAAGAGTGAAATACAGTAAATGAACTGTGCTTTTCTCATTTTCTTAAATAAATTACCACTACGAGAAAATGTTTCATATTATCTTTAATCAGACCAGAACAGGATGAAAACATTCTGTCTTTCCTTCTTTAGACAGTGACTCAAAGAGCTCTCCAGAAAGTTGCAGTGGTGATAGTGGTGATAGAAACTGTGCTTAGCAGCTTACATGGAACCCTGGTTGATTTCTGAAAGAAAAATCTGAAATAAAATTAGGCCCCCTTGATTGAAAACAAACCCTAAGAAGTGAAACAACTGCTGTATTATTCACATCCCTTTTGAAAATCACAGTCGAGGGACTCAATACCCCTCAGGAAATATTTGGTCTGAAGGCTGAAGATGACTCCTCTTTGTAGATTTTATAACACAGCTGGTACAATAATATATCATTTTGATGAATTTAAAGGTATTCTGCCTACTATTTTATAGAATAACAATGAATCTGAGCAAGTGGCAGACTAAAGCAGGTAGACTAAATTTCCAGAAGCACCTCCTCTACCGACACTACTTCTCTTCAGACCTTTGAATGCCTCTTGCAACACTGCATTCCTCATTTCTCCACCTAGAAAAAAGTCTTTCTGCTTGAAGAATCCTTGTTCCCTAGCTGAGGAGCCTCTGTTATCTTTGCTGGGTGGCAGCAAGGAGCAGGGTACTTCTGCCAGATGTTGTCTCAAATACTTACCTTTCTGTGTGGCAATTGTTCTATTTACCCTGGGCAAAACCTTCCTCCCAGAGAATGGAAGGACAAGATTTTGTAAAGGAAAGTAAGGAGAGAAAAGAGGAATTCTCCATGGCTGAGCAAGATGTGCATTCTATTGCAAGTAAATGGACTCATTTTATGTGAAGTGAGGTTGCTTGATTTTGGATGGATAGTTCACAGACCCCTTAATTGTTCTTGCAAATCTGTGCATTTACAGTTCAGAAGAGTTGAAAATGAAATGAGCTGCTAGTTTTGGCACAATGGCAGAATACATGTATACGCAGAGCAATCTTATCATCAGCAACTCCTTAAAAAGTAACTTTCTTTTATGACATTGAAGAACCTTATATAATGTTTTTCCTGTGTTTTTTAACTGGAATGTAAAATGAAGATATCGTACTTTCTTTTCATTCAAGGCACATTTTGTATTTGACTCATCCTAAAAAATGTGAGAAGTTACATTAATGGCAAGCAGCTCATGAAGACCAGCTTTACAGCCTGGGAACTTTAACCAGGGCACACATAGGACAATAAAAAAAAAAATTACATAGAAAGAGCTTGATGATATTTTGCACTGAGAAGATTTCCTTATCTTCTTTTGCTTCTTTCCTTCTTTTACTCTCTTCTAGATGCATGCATTTTATATTGGTTTTACTGCAAATGTATATGCATGATTGAATTCAAACATTGTTCAGCCTTAGGTATTTTTTCAATATTTTGAGGGAGTTCTGCTGGTAGACTGCTCAGGCTCATCTGCATTAGGTCTGTTTGATTTATTCTACACACCAGCAGATGTGTTTTGAAGCTGTTTATAAATGTTTCTAACTTAGTATTAGTAGTTAGAAGTCCATGGTAAGTGCATCTTCCTTCCCTTAGTACATCCTTGTATTTTCTGCTCTCTGAGAAGATGGTTGATTAGATCCCGTGGGTGAATACTTTTGGAGACTAGTTAGTTTGCTGTAAATCCATGTGGTGCCAGATACTGAAAATAATTGGAAGCTTTGCTTGTTAATAGTGTACTTATTTATAAAAAACCTCAAAGAGTTTCAGAAGGCTGAACACAAACCTCCTCTCTCTGTATTCCATTCCACTTCTTTCAGTCTATTTATAAATACGTGAATGACACAACATCACCTATTAGTCTGTTGAAGTGGAGAGTTTTAATTTCCAGATTAGCCACTGTCAGTATTTTACTGTCTCTCGTATTGCCCTGTAGAAGGCTGAAGACTGAAAGGTCTTTAAACCATATCAAGCAATCTGGAGGTGTGTAAGAAGAGAATTTCCTTCCTGGAGCTCTTCTCTAGGGCTGGAGATGCACTGCCATGACAAGAGCTGAGTGTGGGTGAGGAGGACCCTTGCTGCTGCACAACAGAAATGAAAATGCTCCACACAAGAGAAAAATGAGGCAGGAGCTCATGTGAAAAGAAAGACTCAAAGGGATTCATGTTAGCTCTCAATCAGTGTCAGTCAAAATTTTTGCTTGCCTCTGTTCTAATGGTTTGTTTTAACTATAAGTCAGTGCTAGCATTTTGAATAGATGTTGTTGGCAACTGTGCAACCAGATACAAGAAACAAAACAAAATGTAGATGTGTAAATCTCTAAGATTATCACAATGTCATGCAGGATATCATGGGAATAACTGGTAATATTTTAATTTTTAGTTTGTCAGCTTTTTCTAGGCTAGGAAAAGGTGAGTTGTAGTAAAAGTCCAACAATTACTTAAAATCTGAAGGGAAGAGTAAATGTCATGTAGAACATTAATAAAGTTTAGGGGAAAATGAGACAAAAAAGAATTTTAAAAATCATGTTTAATTGATTGTTCATTTGTTATGCATGAAGTGTATTCAGTGCCTAATGAAATTTTTACTATCTCAGATGGACATCGCTAGCAGAAGCATTAATGAAATTATACACAGCTTCAGCAAAGTGCTAATAGTTATAGCTCAAAATTTTAGTTGTCTAGTGACCTATTTGATTTTAAAATAAAAATAAAAAGTAAGAAAACAAACCCTGTATTCTGTGTTAAGCTCTAGTGAAGTGTGTACATAGAGTATTACCTTAGCTGCCTGGTATGTGCAGTTCAGCCAAATTCTTCATTAATTACCCTTGTAGTTAACAGGAAACCAACATCATTATTGCAACAACTAGAGAGATTGTAGGATTTTTCCACCAGCTCTTACAGTGATGAATACTGTCTGCAGTGTTAGACTGACTTCAGGATTCCAATATAAGAATAGCAAATTGAACAGTTAAAAATGCAATAATTAGAAAATTAAAAATAATTGAATTACAGCTAATAAATTGCCAAATTATTATGTATGTGTGTTAAAGCCTATAGGTAAGCACTTTTATAATATCACAATATTTTTAAATTTTAGCATAATTCTGAATGAGATTTTGGAAAATTTCTTAGAAACTTCCCTTAGATATACATATATTGAAGCAAAAGGTTAATGTTTACTAGAGTAAATTAATTAAAACTGTGAAATAAAAATCCATAAAATGAGTTTACCACTGAGACCCTAGTAATCTCTCTTATCAAGGTTGTGCAAAGCTCAATAATGAAATCAGAATCTGATTATGTTTGTTGGCACTAGTGATCCTTTAGACTTTGCCAGCCTTTCCTTCACTATGATCAAGGATGAAAATCATATGAGCCTTTTGACATTACACCCTCTTTCTGCTTTCCTCCAAATCCCTTTCTTTTTTTGACCAAGCCCTTTATCACAAGAAGAAGAAGAAAATCAGCAGATCAGTCTGATTGCAGATGTTTTCGCATGGGGGGTTTGGACAGGCCTTTAAGACCATTCCACCAGGCATTTTTTAGCTCTCATTAAGGGCCCTGCAGCCAACATTCCTTCCATGCCCTGCAGGGCTCAAGCTGTGCTTAGGATGAAACAAGTCTCAGCCTTGCCCTCAGCATTGTAGTGGCAATCCAACCCAGCTCACAGATATCTACATTCTGTCCTCAGATTCCATAATTTTGCTTGCTTGGGCAGGTTTTAATCCGAACTATTCACTCACTCCTGTGCAAAAGAAGGGTCTATCAAGTGAATTCAAGACCAGGGAGGATGTGCAGAAAAAGCCCAGTTGTTTTACTGTGTGTTGTGTTTGGCCACAGTAATTATGTGAGCATAACTTCACCTCCTAATTAATTTTTTAAACTTCTGAATTCAGAAGAGTGAATTATTGTTAAAGTTCTCCTTCAGTGCAGTGCATAACACCGTAACAACTTGCAGGAACAGTTAAATCCATACTTAAATGATTTATTGGTTTTAAAAATGGATGACAGATGTGGAAATGAGAGATATGTTTATCATGATGAATTCCTGTGTTGGAACCAAGTTAGCTTTCATCAGCTACTTTGTACCATTTTATTACACCGTTGGTCTGAAATCTGATTTTTGTACCTTGACATCAAATGAGGCTCAAAATATGTTTTCAATATTACCTATCTATAAATTCCATCACATTGGCTTTATTTTGATTGCTGTAAGACCATCTTGGAGTTGCAATTAATATAAAATCATGCTGCTTTCTCATTTTATTTCTATTTCCTCCAGCAATCTGGAGCAATGATAGATGGTCACTTCAGGATGTTTTGTGTTCTGTGCTGTAAGCAATGTTTTCCAATGACTCAAAGACTGAAGTTTGTTTTACAGTATTTACAATATTTTATTTGGAACACTAGATTCTCTTTTTATTACTTCCTTTTTTTTTTTTTTTTTTTTTTTTTTTTTTTTCCTCTGAAGTAAACTAAACCAGCAAAGAATTTGGCCTATTTCATGTTCCTATTAAAAAGGCAAAATCATCCATTAAGGTCAAGACCATGTACTTTGCTTCTCATGGTGATATAAGGAAAAAGAGAGAATAGTTTGCTGAATGCATAACATTTGTACTCAGAATATTTAGAAAAAACACACATTAGGCAAATGAGAAAATCCATGAGAGTTTACCTAAAGAACTTCAGAGGAATTTAGCTGAAATAAGGCTGACACTGGCTGTTAGCTCCTATTCACTCTGTCTTGGCTCAGCTACGTGAACACAATCCTGTGCAGACATCTTGCTTGCCAACTACTCCAGTGTCTTGGATTTAGAACTCTGAACTTGATAGAACATTTCATGTAGACAAATTGATAGACCATAACATGAATCCTCTGGCTGTGATTCAGCTTTTGTGGCCCAGTTGCCTCTGGCATAAAATGGGGATACTGTTTGCTTATAAAACTTAGGTTGGTGTATTAAGAAGAGCGTATATTCACTACCCTTAGTGGTATCAGAGTCATAAATAATAGAAACAATAATAGAATATTAAGAGCTCATTAAGCTCAGCATGCCTTTGGGTTATTTTATTGAGCTGAAAATATTCTTATATTCAGAAGCAGCTGACACATTTAAAATAAAGATTTATGGTCTGATCCACTGCCATAAGGTCTAATACCAACTGGCACAAAATCGGCTTTGTTGGGCAAAGATATGACATCTCATATCTTTACAGTTCACTTTCACAAACTCTTCCCTGGTAAGCTCACCTTCTCTGATATTCACAAAGAACAGGGCCTATTTTTTCTGTCTAATGAATTCCAGTTTACTCATGGAGCGTGAGTAAACTGGAACTGATGTTGAGTTAACTGTGTCCATTTTGCTGCCAAATGCTGTGTGTCATTGGTATTTTCTAAATACAGTGGGACTCAAGCTTGTCCCCAGTAACCAAATTTGAACCCAGTTAGCCCAGAAGTCCAGAAAAAAAAAAATGTGTCCATGGATTGGCAAGAATTAATTTTATGAAAGTAAGTGATCTGAGATGGAGAATGGAGCTAAAATGGGAGAGTGCCTCTGGGCAGACTCAGAAATTTGGATAGTTTGGGGATACTAGGAGCAGGACTGAGAGAACTCGATAAGATTTTGAAGCTTGATGAGGAGGAAAAGAATGCCAGGGTTTGAAAACTGAGAGAGACAGTAGAAGGTCTGTATTTGGAGGGAATGAAGGCACATTTTACATCCCCCTCGCTAAACTGTTCTGATCTCTAAGTACAGTCCCCCTTTCCTGGAGACCTTCCTGGCATTATGCAGCTGGAGATCACGTGGGGGATCAGACTGCTCTTGGAAAGATGAGAGGAATAGCAGTCATTTCTACTGCAAAAATAAAACAAGGCCCCAAAGAAACCTTTAGGCCACACATTCTTTCTACCTCCCCACTACCCAAACTGTCTGTTTTCAAATTACCTAGTCTGTACAACTTCCTTGCATCACGAAAATAAGGAAGTGGGAGTACAGGACAGCTCCTCCATGGGATGTTGTTCTAAGCAAACATCTATTTTTGCTGAGTCTGAGGGCAGCACCATTGCCAGGTGCTGAAGTTGCAGCCTTTTTCATGACTATTTAGCAACATTGAAAAGCTTGCACAAGAAATTAGGAATACAGTCAAGGGCTCAAGCAATTACACTCTTCAAAATGTTCCTCCTAACTCAGTGAGCAAGTTGAGATTTTTAAAGGAAAAGTCAGTCTGGTGGCTCCTTGTTTTCATGATTTAAATCAGTTGGTTTTCTCTGAGTAATTCAAAACAAGGTCTAAGGAATGAAGGGAAAAAAGTCTTAGGAGAAACAGCAAAAATCATAGAAAGCTTTTTTTTAATATAGTTTAAAGGTAGTCTACTAACTTCTAATGCTACAAAAATGTAGATAAAGATAGCTCTTTTAAAACTGTAATGCTGCAAAAATACACTTCAATTTTGACCTTCTGTGCCTCAGGTGTGCCCTACTTTCAAGAACTGAAAACTAGTTCCAGGAAAATTAAAATTAGACAAATAACTTTGGGCCAGCTTCATTTCCTAGCATTTGGTTAAAGTGGCAGAAGTACTTGCTAATCATGTTTGATTCATGTCAGTAATTTCCACCAGGCTTAATTTCTCTGTTGTAGGTGTTTTGCTTTTTTAGTCACTGTTTAATTGCCAAGTAATTATTTTTCTCCTGTGACTTGCGTGCTCAAGTGAGTTTTCCTTGATATCAGGGTGAATATACTCTGGACCACTATGATCCCTTGTTCTTTGGGATTCTACTTTTAGCTCGTGTAAGAAACCAGGTTTAGGTGGTTTATAATGTTGCTCCATTATAGATAGTTGGTAAGAGGAAATCACAGTAAAAATCTGGGTAAAAAAAAGAATTTTCTCCCGACTTTACTGTAGGAAGATAATTTCCCACCCTATACAAACCTTGTAATACCTGGAAAATAGTTTAGTTTTTCTTTAATGAAGCAGGTAGATTTGTCTCATCACTGGAAATACTGTAATAATACATTTTCCCCCAGAACTTTATTCCTACAAGTGGATAATTAATTTCCCTCATGGTTTAGTGGCTAGTTCATCTCTAAGGTAATTGGTGAATAGCTGGGGATTTTTATGTTTCTGGAAAGAACAACAACAGCATGCAAAGTTTTCTTTGTTACTATTCTTCATTGTTTTCATAACAGGTACTTCCCCAGGTGGACAACCATTCAAGGTCTCTGGAAAGAAACAAGGGGATTATTCATGGGGGAAAGGATTTGAGGAATTCGAACTCATCTTGTGAGTTCATAAAAGATGTTCTAAAATCAGTGACATTTGGAAAACAGTGAACATTAAAGAGCTTTGGTTTCCAGACCTTTTTGAAACTTTTATGCTTAGCTGACATCCCCCCTCTGCAACTGTTAAAAAGAAGACCTGAATTTTACTTATTAAAACCGAGTAGACTATCAAAATAACAATGCCTGGCATAAAAACCCTGCATGTGAATTTATGTTGATAAAGCCTCAAAAATTCCATGCTACGATTTTCTTTAAGGTTAGATGTTTATTTCTGATTCAAATTCTTAAATTAGTACATTTAAATTATTTTATACACCTGTAACTAAAATACAGATCTACTTCATATTTCACTTCACTAAGCATTTTTTTTATTTTGAGGAGGCTTGAGTTTTGCTTTTAGCCTTAAGACAGTTTAAGCTGCTCTCAATCCCACATAGTGCTATCTTATTTTAACATTATTTGACCTTGCTGAAATCTATGGCTGATTTGAAAATGAAGGCTAAAGGTATGTAAGTAGGAGTCTAAATCTCTCCTTCCTTGCTTTCTGTACTGTAAAATTGGGTGGTAAGTAGCATCAGTCCTGTGCTGACAGATGGAAGAGAAAACCAGGCTGATACAAATTTCTGAATCTGTCTTGTCATTTATGATGGCTGATGAGCCATAGCTGCTGTGTGTTGCCCTCTGATGCTATTTTCTCATTTTTTTCCTCATTTAAAGAGGCTTGCACACTGTTTTCTCACTGAGGACAAGATGTGTGCAAGCCCACAGGAGATTTCCATTATATGCACGCCAGTTCCTTAATGAAAGGGAACTAGTTGTTCTGTCCCTTAAGTATTCATATTTTCTGTTGTTTATCAAAGTTGTTTTGTACCTTGAGGGTAAAAGTCACAGCTTCTGTGGCATAAAATCAAGCTGTGTTCTTCAGAGTGAGAAAGTGCTAGAGAAAAGCTGAGGTCTGCCCTGAAACAATTTTCTTGTGGTAAGGAAACAAAAGTTTTGAAGCAAAAGTTGTGTTCTCTTGGTCCTCTCTACTGGCTGATGATATTTATCATGAAAAAAATATACACCTTGGTAGCATCAATACTTTCTTTAGATATCTCAGAGGTCTCATTGAAGGTCATAAATCTGTTTTCTGTAGAAAAAATATCTAGTCAATAAAATTACTTCTGCTTGCCTCAGGACAGCATGCACTGACAAAAGATTAGTGGTTTTATAATAGTGTTTTAAAAGCATAATATTCTAACTCAGCTTTAAAACACTGTTAGTTTTAGCTTATTCTATAAAGACATTTATAGACATGAGAGTAGTAAGTGTGGACAGAATGTGATAGAAGTGAGAAAAATAAGACTGGTTTGTTTTTACCTATGAACATTTCTGGGTTTTAATTTGCTATTTATGTCAAAATATGCAGATCAGTCTCTGCTCATCTTAAAATATAGTCTGAAATTTCCTGATTTAATAAAAAAAAAGTTTCAAAGAACTAACTTAATTAAACTAATTATTTTTTCCTCAAATAAATTATTTAACTCTAGGAAAAAAAATATTATAAATGCTACCAGTCCCTGCCTCTACGTCTCTTTATAAAACTCTCAGGTAAAAATCTAGCCACTTTTTACAATTACACTGGCATTAAGAGGAGCATAGTCCACATGTAGTAAATATGTTGGATGGCAAAAACATTTACAGAGAAAAGCAATTTTGTTTATGAGGTTGCAAAAGATGACTAGAAATTGTGTAAAAATAATTTCATAGCTGTAAAAATCAAACTGACAGTGTCTTTAACAGTGACTAGCCTTTCTAAAAAAGTATTTTTCAAGTGGAATGGTGATAGATATTATTTAAAGGATAATGGTGGAAAAAAGATAAATTCCTTGCTACATACGTGCACATTCAGTATAAACTTGACTCTAATTCCTTGATTTCATTGCAGAAAGTGGGGGTTTTTTTTTGATAAGGGGGAAAACGATGCCGCTGTGTTAAAAAAAACCTGTTTTAATATCAGAATGAAAATAAAGCTTTAATAGCTGCAGCTGCTGATCCATGGCTGAAACAGCATACAACATGCATGTGGGAGAAATTCAGATCCATGAAATATTAATAATGATTCTAAGATGACTATACCTTTTCAAACAGTGCCTAATTTGTGATTGCATTGTCAAAACCTTTCTATTTCCTCCATAATTGTCTGCTTCTGAATTAAAATAAATATGCTCTATTTAAAATGCATGAAACCTGAGGACAGCAGTCTCCAAATTTACTCCAGATGCATACTATCTGCTAGAATAAACATTTCAGAATATGGTTTTACATAATACTCTTATCTGTTTCATTTGGCTGTCCTCATAAACTCACTGCTTTCCAAGCATAAACAGGTTGTTAAGTACATTTAAGGATTTTAGAATGATCACCAGAGCTGTCGTTATCATTAAAATGAAGTGCTGATATTGGAGTCAGGCCACACAGAAGTGTTTACCCAGCACTGAACTAGAATCTCAATGTTTTTCCTTCTCTGAGGCACTGTAGCATGGATGGCTCTGATATATCAGCTTGAAACATCCATGGTTTGAAGATTGACTACTGGATGCATATAAAACAACTTAAACATGCAATAATCCATTTCTAGATAACAAGGCATTACAAAGTTGAACTGGTTACTGTGAATTCTCTGGGTTTGGGGTTTATTTTCCTTCTACCTGGATGCTGAATGCTAGCTCTAGTGCAAGGTAACTTGGATACAATGCTCCTGTCATGTCAATAATATTCTGTTTACTGCATGCAAAACATCCTGTATTTTCTTTGAATGCTCCAGATCACAACACTGAGATAACCTCTGAACCTGCTGATTGCACGAAGGAGTGATGACGCAGTGCAGAGAACAAGGAATAGGAAACAGTGAGTTGATTTTTTAGTGTTGATCATATTTTTCTTTCAAAAAGGAAACTTCTGCTTCATTTAACATAAAGTATCCAAAGCTGTCATGTTGACTCTTGAGTATTCTGCCTAATGAAGCTTAGTCAAATATTTTCTACAAATGATAAGTTTGAGTGAAGAAACACAAAAAAGAGTGTCGTAAGGTATGATTTAAAGATTATTTACTGCTCTAAAAATATCACACATTCACAGGTGAACATAAGAATCCAGATTCATGATTGATGGCACCTCATCCTTCCTATTCCATGTCCTAAACAGAATTCTTTGTAAGCCAGAGATTTTTCAGATCAGATGATTCATATTTTTAAGGATCTGATTAGTGTAAATAATATATAATTATACATATAAACATTATGATACGAAATAGAATACAATATGCAAAAAATACAAAACTGCAGATCATCAAGAAAATAAAAAGCATATCAGTAACACCAACTGTGCAATGAGTTGTGTTTGCTGTCTCAAGGCTTAGGACTTACCTACATAATATTCTTCAGGGTGAGAAAAAAAGTCCTGGTTGTTTTTCAGTATTTCATCATCATTATATCTTGTATTTCCTACTCCTACTGTGTTAGGCCCTCCAGAGTTGTTCTTTGATGGATGTTTTCCATTTTTCTACTTCTTCAAGGGTCAAATCCTTTTTTTTTTTTTTTTTTTTTTTTAACAGTAGACCATAAATTAACATGATGAACATGGTAGTAGTGCAGGTATGAAACTGCAGCTCTTCTGAAAAAAAAATAAAGATGGGAAAAATGAGGAGGGGAAAAAAAAAAGAAAGAAAAGCAAATAAATCAAAACAAAGAAATTCTACAAAGAATTAACACAATGTAACTCAAATTTTCAGCAGAAGTCAGCAAGGGTGATAATCTTAGGAAGGAATTGTAGGGTACAGAGAGATGTTCTCTATTGTCAGTTTATGGTGTAATGTGGAGTTGAGTGTTTCAACAGAAGAGAAGACAGGAAAATGGAAAAGAAAGCCAGAATGGAAGAGAGAAGTAAGGAAATCCCCAAAAGGGTCACAAATTCAATGGGAACAGTGGAGGTTGTCTAGTCCCACCTCACTGCTCAAGCAGAGTCCCCTAAGTACGTTACTCAGGATTGTGTCCTGGCAGCTTTTGAATATCACCAGAGAAGGAGACTCCACAACCTCACAGTCTGTTTCCATGCTCAGTCATCCTCTCAGTAAAGCTCTCCCTCATGTTCAGGTGTTCCAGTTTATGTCTGCTGCCTCTTGTCCTGTTGTTGGTCACTGCCACCAAAAGTCTGGCTCCATCCTCTTGGCAACGTCCTTTTAAATACTTAGAATTGATAAAATCCCCCCTCAGCCTTCTCAAGCCTAAACAGACCCAGCTCCCTAAGCCATTCCTCATAAGAGAGATGGTGAAGTTCCTTAATCATCTTCATAGTTCTCTGAACCATCTCCAGGATCTCCATGTCTCTCTTGTCCTGAGGAGCCAGAGCTGGGCACAGCACTCCTGATGTGGCCTCCCCAGGGCTGAGCAGAGGGGCAGGGTCACCTCGCTCATCCTGCTGGCAGTGCCCTTCCCAAAGCCCCACAGGATCCCACTGGCCTCCTTGGCCACAAGGACACTCTGCTGGCTCATGGACAGTTGTTGTCCACCAGGACCCTGAGGTCCTTCTCTGCAGAGCTGCTTTCCAAGGGTCACCCCCAGCCTGTGCTGCTGCATGGGGTTATTTATTCCTCCCAACTCTAGGGCCTTGCTTTTGCTGTTGTTGAACTTCCTCTCTTGCCCAACTTTCCAACCTGTTGAGGGCTTTCCTTTCCAACCTTCTGAAAGGCTGCACTTCTGGGGCAGTGGCCACTTCTCACAGCTTTGTGGCATCAGTGAATGTGCAGAGGAGGCACCTGCCCCTTGAGCCAGGCCATTGATGGGTAAGAGAAACAGTGCTGCACCCAGTATCAACGAGAAAAGGTGGAAAAAGGAAAAATAGAAATGAAAAGGGGTATTATGGGTTAAAAGCAAGACTTTAATTCTGAAGTTGCATATAACCCGTGTTATATGCAACTTCATTAGGTACATTTATATATTAGTATCCCTAGATACATTTATCTATTAATTTATTAGGTATTTATCTATTATTTATTTACATCTATCATTTATAGACCTAAGAATTACATAGAATTCAAATACCAGTGTTGATTTAGCAAACTGTGAAATGACAAATACACAAGCTATCTTATGTGATATATTTTATTAGTGTCTGTGAATCTTTGTTAGATTTGGGACATGATGTTTTTTAAAAAGTATTGTTTTTATGGGTGTAATTGATAGCCTATGTTTATGATGGTATTTTCCCTAGGAAAAATCCTTTTATATAAAATCTTTCCTTCTGATGAAGGTGCATTAGCATAGTTCAATGCTTTGCTTTTCTGCTAACATTATAATCTTTTATGTTACAACACATCCTAGTAAAATGTGTACAAATATAAATCTTTAAATAATATATTTAATTCAATTTAATTTAATAGATTTATTATTTTGTTTTTGTTGCTCCTTGTACTTTTTGGCTTCCTGACCTTCAGGTATTTCTCATCTACCATGAACCAAATCTCTCACAAAGAAACTGAATGAAAACAAAAGTGTCAACAAACAAGAAAATTACATTTATTTTCCTGCTTTCTTTGACACACCAGATGTGACAGCAAAACATGATAGAACTGGAATTTAAAGATTAATTTCCTTAAGAGGGTCTCCATACTTATCATAACATACAGACATCTATTTCAATTACTGAAAAAATAGTCTTTACAGTGCATGAATGCACGCAGTTATATTTTTGTTAAAATAGGAGTGAAAAAATTCTTTCCATTATCCTTTTAATGAAAGTACTCTCCTTGCTGGCTGATGAAATGTTTCCTGTTTGTATGCTACACATTTGCTAAACTCTTCTTCTAAAAAGTGCAGAGCAAGTAAAGAAATTTTCTTGGGCCTACGGCAGAGAATTAGAACTTCCTTCCAAATTTTAAATGAGCCATAAATCTTACAAAGTGGTTAGTTTTGACATTTTAAGAGAGCAACCAAAAAAGGAAAGAGAGCACTAGGAGGAGGAGAAGAGGCAGAAGTACTGGCACTAATATAGAAAAAAGGGATGTAATATTTGCACACCTTGTATATTTGGAAAGTTTGAAGCTCAAATTTCTGTAGAATCAATGGATATTTCTTGTACTTCTTGGTAAAAGTTAGTTTGAAAATACTTCCCTTTTTACTGAAATCCATCTTCTCAGATCTTAAAACTGAAAAAGTTTAAAATTCCTGTTTATGCAAACTTTACAGTGTGTTACTTTTAAGGCTGAAGAATCTATTCTCCCATTTGCAACAACAATCCTTATTAACTGATAAAATGTAAAATGAGAAAAAATAGGGTCAGGGAACTTTTCAAATTGTTACATCCTTATCTGAAGCAAGTGGTGTAAATAATTTTAATGGCTGGTAAATGGTAAATGATGGCAAATATTTTCATTTCCATGGTATGAATCTTTTTACACAAATTGAGCTTTAAATTGCAGAAATTCTGGATAATGGCTGCCTCTATCTTTGTGTCTTGTTTGAGACTGCAAAGAGAGTCAGAGAGAAAAAATATAGTTTCACAATCTTCTGTAAATGCTGAATTCTTATTAAATGCAAAATGGCTACTGGATCTTTTTAAAGATAATTTGCTAAGAGCAGAAAAAGTTGTCTAAATAATATTGATAATGTTCAGCAATTGCTAATAACATCCCAACGAAATGGATGTACAAATGTCTTTTGGACAAATATACATCATTCTCTTTTAGTTCTTTTCCTATATCACCAATGACAATGTAAAATCCTCTCCACAGAAGATGCTGTGTTTTTTCTGGGATATTGAAAGCAGTCACAAAGAGCTCAGCCAAGACTAACAACTTCTTTAGCATAGGTCACTGAACAATTGTGAAATACTCCAAAGTTCCAGTAACTATTGACAGCAGAAGATTCAGAGCAGTGAGTTAGAGGTGAGAGACTTCATAAACCATTTCCATTCCACTAAGCTACCCAGTCTCATCCTCTGCTCTTTTTCATTACATTTGACATTTTTTAGATTTGATCTTGGTTCCAGACTAGTAGCTTGTAGCTGTGGGCTGAGCGGATGAGACTTTTCTTAGCTGCAGAACATATTGAAAGGGAAAAATATGAAAGGTATGTGGAAAATGCAGGACATGCAGAGTTTAATAGAGTTAGTTGCTAAGCACAGGCATTTTCAGGAGAGATTTCAGTTTCTAATGTTACTCCCAGTAGCCAAACCAACTTAATGACAGGGAACTGCTGCTTCAATAACTGTGATTCCTCTGTGAAACAGTGTCTGACCTTGGCACCATGAATTGTCACTGAGTGGTAGTCAAAAGTGCTGAATTGGCTCCTGTGTGGGGAAGGAGTGATTATAATTCACATTATTTGCAGAATGGGCCTTATTTCTTCAGATGAACTTATTCTCCTGGGAGTTCTGCATGTTTGGAAATTTTCAGCCATAAACTCAAGTGGAAAGATGCAAAGGAAATTATAAACAAATGCCAAATGTCTTCAAGAAGCAAAATAAAGGTAGACAAAGGAAAGCATGCAACTTTTTATTATTTTTATTTCATCTTTTAAAACTGTGTATGCACTTGTTTAATTTTTTTTAAGATGTGACCCTTGATTACAGAATAATTTGACTTTTAAGACAGTCAGGGTGATCTGGTAAGTGATAAGCTAAGGCTTATCACTTTTTACACTTAAACCTAAAACCTAGATGGTAATCCCAGTTTGTCAGTTCTAGAGAAATGCAAATGAGGCAGTCAAATTGCTTAGGAAATGCCATTAGGCAGTTTTCTTACAATTACAAAGATCTTCTTACCGTTGGACAATATTTATGTGCCTGTGGTTTTACAGATTGATAACTTTTTTCTGAGTGTGCATACATACTCGTTAATAGACATGCACAAAATAAAAATATGGAATAGAGAAATACATAAATAGGTAGGAAGTATGTGTTGTATTTGTGTGTATCTTTATTGCCAGAGTACTCATAGTTAGAAATAATTCACAATCTATAACTGTGCATATATATACTTTTTACAGGAAAGCAGCAGCCAATGAAGGAATCATTGGTATGTGTGTGTATATTTAACTTTTAGAGAGAGTTCAAGAACACAAATATTGCAATATGATTTTATATTTCTTGAGTATTCTTGAATAATTCAAATCAGCCCATAATGCATAATAGGCTTTAAAATACAGCTGTTCAGGTATTATTGTTTAGATACTGAATTTTGGGTAACCGCATTGAATTCATTCTGGGGTAAATGAAAAACATTTGATGTATTGTGTGCCTCTTATGGAAACAGAATGGATTTGAAATACACATATTCTGTTGCAATAAACATTTTCTTTCTGTCCTAAGAAATAAAAACCTAGTAAAAGACAACAATTAATACTACCCTCAGCCTTGGCTTGTGTCTACATAACAGTTAAAGGTGCTCTACAGACAGAAAATTTCTACATTTATACAGAGCCTGATAGACATTTCAACATTTATAGATTTCTGCAGTACTGAATCTTGCAGGTGTCTTATCTAGAGAAGATTCTTCATTAAAATTCTCACTCAGTCACATCAGTATTGCATTTTTATGTCAAAGGATAGGCATACAGCCATATAGGCAAGGGCAGTTCATAATAGATAATTATTTAGGACTCTGCTTAACTTTTTTTTTTTTTTTTTTTTTTTTTTTTTTTTTTTTTTTTTTTCCCTCAGAGATGTCCTTAACCAAAAGCAGAATAATTTTCCCTCTTTGGTCTGCCTTACTACAGGTCTGATAATTGTAAGTGGTGAGATATCCCAGCCCTTTGCTCTCTTTTGGGTGTGGGACAAAGGGACAAAATTCACCTCACCTGGGCCTGGGCTGTCTGTGCTCACACCCTTGGACTGGCAGAAAATACTGGCTTTGGAGAAAATACTGGAAGCAATAAAAAAAAAAATAAAAAAAAAAAAAGAGTTTCTAGTGTTTGTTTTGAAGATGTGATATTGCTGTAAAGTTCTCTCCAGCTGACATTTCACCGTAGCTCCGATGGAGAATGTGAATGTTAATGTATATTTTCCATGGATCACCAGGCTGATTTAAAAACAAAGTCAATAAACTTGCCTGCAACAGAAATACTTCTTTTTAATTTTTTTTTTCCCTTTATTCCTCTGGCACTGCTATGAAAGGCAGAATATGCATTCAGTGCTGTGACCTAGCACACAAGCAATGCAATCTCAGGTTTCCTCTAGGACAAAATCTTTCAAAATGTGACTTGATATTAAAAGACAGTTTCCTCGCCATGAGCATGATATTACAGAAGAAAATATTTTAAATTTGTTTCTAATCTGCAACTAAAATGTCTCTGGAATACATTTTTAAATGCTTCTAAGGTTCACTTCTCTTACCTGTCTCACCTAAATTTTATCTTTGACCCAGGAGGAAAATATCACAGAAGAAAAAAATAGAAATCACTGCTTTCCAAAAAGAAAAAAAAACTTTCACTCTGAGAAAAAGAGTAAAAATATCCCAATAATTCGTCAAGCAGCCATTACCTAATTTGTTTATAAGTTATCTGCCACAGCAGTTTATAAACTGAGAAAGTCATTGAACCATTTCAGCATTTACAGTTCTTGCTATTTCAAAGCAATCCAAAATTTATCAACATCAAATGCCACTGTGTGACATTCACAGTTTTTTTTCCTTAGATTAGCAAATTTCATTTGAGATCCATGTAATCTCTAGCCTTTGAATTTCACTGTTTATTTGTTAGTTGTGTGTATATGAAGACAAACTGACAGAATGATTTATGGTTAATACTATAATAACAATATAATATTCTATGATAGTGTTTGTACAGGTTATCTCTCAAATAATTTCTTCCAGAAATATAAAATTTAATTGGTTCTCAAATGTACCTCGTGCATTGATGGGTGAACAAACTTTGCCTTCTGAAAGCAAAAAGGGTGACAAAATACTTATTTTTGTCTTTAAACTGACAATATATGAATTTTGAAATGTATTTTATATGGCAATCATCTTCATCTCACAAATACATACATTTATCCTCCAAGATGTATCTTCCTGTGAAGTTTGGAGTGATTTTGATTGACTTCAAAATTATTTAGGAAGAAATTATGATTTTTTTTTTCTCTGTTTGCTCCATGGTGTGGACCCACTGCACCTTCCAACAGTACCACACACGTGTCCATGCTGAACCTTTTCTTGCCAAAGAATCAAGGCTGAGCTTACCTCTGTACACCTGGGTTGGCTCTTGGTCCACCTGGTCCAAAATCTGCAGGTCCAGTTTGTTCCTTTTTAAGGAATTAAACACTTTCCCCAACATGTAGTAAATGTTTCTCTAAAGGTAGTTGATAAAAGTAAAATTCGTCCCTTTGACACCGCTCCTGCTGACATCAGCATAGCAAAAGTTCAGCAAATTTTACTGAATTAGGGTACAGCAGCAGGAAGCAGAAGTGTTTTATGTTTTCCTCTGGATATTTAATGGGTTGTAAACTTTACTAGTTGAACAATTCCCATTAGTGTCAATAAGAGAAATGTGGCTAAAATTGAGTCAGTTCTTTCCGAGAATGTTAAATGACAATGGCCTTAAATTTATATAGAGCAAAAAAAGTTTTATTTCAATGAAAAACATGCCTGTGTTTCTTTGTTCCCCCAAGGTCTAACCTAAAATTTAGATGAAAGTTTACTGGTTACCTTGGGAAAATGTATTTTGTGAAAATGGAGTTTGTCACACGAGGGCCAGTTTTACTAGAAGGCAGCACTTAGCATCACTGGTCATAAATAACTCAGCACCTAACTGTGCAAAAAAATCAGACAAAAATACTTAATATATAGCTTTTTTTAAAGGAATTATGGATGCTTAGTCCGTTCAGATGGAGTACTATAGACTGAGTACAAAATTAGAATATTAGAATGAATACTTCTGAAATTATATGTCTGAAGTAACATTTAATCTTTACAAAAAGAACCCTAGCAGATGCTGGAAACTGAGAGTGGAAAAGCAGCTGGCCTCTAAGAAACATCATGAAGTCTTCTCATAGCAAGACAGATGAATTATTTACTTGAAAATTTTTGTCTGAAATTGATTTCTGGATAAAAACTGTGGAAAAAAAAGGGGCATTAAAGGGAATAAAAAATATATGTACCAGTTTGACAGGTTGTAATGGCTGGTGGTTGCAACATACAGAAATAATGTTGCTGAGAAAGGATCAGTCACTCACTGAGATTTTTGGTTTTGTACTGGGTGTTTATTAGTTTATAGTTGTGTGAGCCATCAGATGAATGAATTCATTAGAAGAATCCTAAGGCAAATGACAAAAATACAATCCATGTACTTATACTGATCATAGAACTGCTCAGTTTGCTCTGAATATTTTACTTTTCAACAGTCTTATTCATGGGCACTTATTCCAATAGTTTATAAGTGGCAGTCTTAACCAAAATTTCATCTTTATCCCATTAATCTCAGCGGTATCTAAACTTAAAATCCCAAAGATAAAATTGCAGTGTCAAAACTGATTATTAAAATTCAGAGCATTTTAACAGGCAGCATGAAGAGGGAGTGCAAAAAGAGAGACAAGCCAGAAGTGAAAGCAGCAACAGTAAAAGCAGGCAGAATGCAGACTATAGAAAGAATTGCTGGAGGAAAAATAATTTTAAAAGCCTTTTTACAGTTTGGCAGAGGCATGTGGATTTAAGAATAAGAAAATACTGATTTTTAAATGACCATAAAATCAATAGCTTATTCCCATTTAAATCAAAGTTAAAAGTCTAATTTGGTAAGCATGCTCATGATGTCAGCTTTAGAAGCCTGGGAAGTCTCTATTATGCATTCACTTTTCATTCAAAGATCAGCAGAAGCTCCATTGTCAGACAGTGTTAAGATGAAATATCCTGCCTGGAGTTAAGAAGGCATGAAATGTTTGTTTGAAAGGAAAGAATGGTGTCATTTTGTGAAAATGCAAGAAGCTTCAGGGTAGCAAGTTTCTTTTTGTTTGTTTGCTTTGGACTTGGGTTTTTTTGGGTTTTTTTGTCACCTCCATCTGGCTTCATACGCATTGAGATTAGTTAAATTCAATATATAATTGTAAACTCCAAATATTCATTTAGGGCTCAAATGAAAGAGAATGTGGCAATGGCAAGCACATGAACCCTGTTGGTTGCTGCAGGTGTGTTTTTCTGCTTGAGCTGCATTTGTTCCTCCTTTTACACTCTAAATGAAACTTCACCTTGGAATTGAAGCATAGTGTCCAAGTGAAATAGTAACATAAAATAACAGTGGAAGATGAAAAATTTTATCTAAAGAAGAAACCAAAAGGAGGGGCTTCAGGGTTGGAAAGGAGGTCAGACTGGTTTGCATTTAAATTTTTTCTTGCAGTAACACTACTGCCATGAATAACTGAAGTTCTGACTGACAAACACTTCTGTAGGCACAGAAGTTCTTGTATGTTTTCTGGCAGTTTCTTTTGGTTGGTTTTTTGCCTTCAGGAGCACTAGTCAGTCTGACTGATCATGCATTTCTCTAACATGACTCTCCACATGAAGCCCTTATGGTGAATCTTTGAGGCTCCTAAATTAATTCTCTGTTAAACTTCATGGGAAGGTTTCCCTATTCACGTGTACTATATCAAAAAATCCGTGACTTTCATACATCCTGCAACCTTTTGTTCCAAGGGAGGGGCAAAAATCTTCACAGGAAGAACTGATCCTCATGAATTTGCAAAAGACAACCTGCTGCCTAGTGAGTGCTTAAGGTACAAAAAGGGCTTCTCTTCACTCCAGAGTCATACACCAGTATCTCTGACTGTTTTCAGTAATTTATTGTTTAAAAGATCTTTCAATAGCCCTAAAGCTTCTCTGGAGAGTAACCAGGAACAGGCAGAACCTGTAGGCATTATTCTCAGTCAAATTTATTAAATCTTAGTCAAAAGATTAGGCCTGGGACAGTTTAAAGATTCCTGTCTTCTACTCCCAAGTTTTTGAAGTGAACACTAAGCAGAGAATAAGTAGCAGAGCATATGTGTGCTACCAAGTCATATCCTTCAGATAATATCAAAAACTGACTTTAAAACCAGAGTGGAGGTGGGTAGCTGCAGTGACTGCAAACTGCCACTGAAACAGTGCTGCAAGGAAAATTTTAAACAAATCTAACTTCTCCTGTATATATATGTACCTCAATTTACTTGTAAAATACAGAGACCATAGCATTTTCCCATTTTCACACACTCGGAATTTTGAATCGTAATTTGCAGTTTCAAGACCTAATTTACGTGTACTTTTCTTTTGTTCAACATATTGCAGATCCACAGGGTAATAAAAAAACCCAATTATTTTTTAATGGATCACACCAGCATTTCATATCCACTGGAGGAGTTGTTTATGTGATGTGGCCAATACACTAGATATTCCATATCTTGAGTCATTCAGTAACAGTGACATCCCTAGTATGTGTCAGGTCATTTTCTGTCTAAAGTCACATGGTAAATGATAAATTTTTAAGATGACTTTCTAAAAGGAGTTAAAACTACTGCAAGAACTCTCCAGACTTTTTGTCAAAACTGTGTGAAGGAGATATGTAGGTAATTATATAAAGTTACAAAAACTTGGAAAGCAGGATAGATTTCATTATGCCATCAGGTTTATACAAAGTACATGTGACAAGAGTAATATTCAGCCTTGTTTACACATTTAAACTAGTTGCTTAGAACTGTAAATTTAGAAGAACTTTCTTCAGTTTTATTTAACAACAGGAGAATCTCTCTTCCCTTGAATTGCAGGAACAGTTAATTGCTTGTATCTTCTGTCTTGCCTCCAGGCAGCTAAAATGATTTTGCAGCAGGACTTGAGTGGTAAGACGGGCAAATTACATTTGTTCCAATTTCTTATTTCCACTTTGATAATTCAATCCATTTCCCACTCAAGGCCAGAATGTGAAAAAAAAAAAAAATCATTCTTTGTTCTTAGTTAGGAATATTCTTTAACTCTCTGATTAACAGATTCAAAGGAACCTGGACACTCAACATTTATTTTGATCCTTTCCTCAATATGTACAGGCAGGAGGCAGACAACACTGGCAAATTTTTTTTCCTGCAGAAGCCAGAAAAATTCTTACTGGCTTGTATTGCATTAATAAATAAACAATGAATGCACGACCCAACAACTGTTTATAGGAAAATTATTAAAGAATTATGTGCATACTTCTTTAATAGAATCTTCATCAGAAAATTATATATATTCTATATAATCTTATATATTTTTAATTGAACTGAATAATTTCAAAATTGCCACAGTCTGATTTGTTAAGATGTTAATGTGCAAAGGCCAAAATAATTTTCTTTGTGTAGCATCTCAATTAAAAAATTGTCATAATTCTGAAATTGATACAGAACTGCTATAATCACCATCAGTCTTAGTCATAGATGGAAACTTAATTTGAAATAACTTCCATGATGTCTATGAAGACTATTTTTCCAATTATTTCTACTGTAGGGTCTCTTTTGAAGATAAAACTGGAATAATATTCATGTATTAGAGTGGTCTTGGAGTGCATGAACTGTATTCTTTTTCTATTGATGTAATCTAGAAGATTTTTTTTTTATTGTCAAGCTGTTTCACTCTGCTTGCAAATGGGCATTGAGTCCCTGGAATACAGCTTGGATTCATCTGCAGTGGAGGGTGATGTGATGAAATGGGCTCTCTGAGTCTTTGAGTCAGAACCTCACCATCAACTCAACTGTTCACTAAAGCAGATGTAGACAAATATCCCAGTAACATAGGCTTTTTTTTCCCTTTCCTTTTCTTTTTCCTTTTTTTTTTTTTTTTTTTTTCCTTCTTTTTTATTTTTTTTCTCTTTTTTTGTTTTCTTTTATGGCCAAGCTTCAGCTAAATTGTTCCCCCTGCCAGTCACCTCACGTGAGTCTGAGCCCACTGTTAAACTGGCAAAATAATGTTCACAAGTCACAGGCTAAATTGAATATTCAGCCTTGACCAGAATATCACTTTATTTCTCCACTGGGAGTAAAGTGTCATAGGAAGTTACCATGGAAGTATTTGATGAAGTTTTTTTTAATGGCTGAAACAAACTAGTGACTAAGTTTTTCATGTGCACTGTGGTTTTTCCACTGAATTCAGGCACAGGAAAAGTGCTCCATTTTACAGAAATTTCAGTTCAATTAATGAGCTGGACAAGATTCAGCCTTCTCTTACTGTTACTAGTTTCCAGTTTTAGGCTAAGCTACTTCGGAAATAAGGCAGAAGAAAAAAATAATGAGGTAGTTAAGTTTTTGTAGAGTATTCTACCTTCAGGTCAGAGAAGACAATCACTACTTTTAGATGGAACTGCTGCTAAATAATGTGACAAAAAAGTTCCTTTTGAAGCAATTCTAACATTCTGTTGGTTACTTAAATCATCAGATTCTTACAAATTTTCTGTATGTATGTTTCAGAACAGCTCCTGTATATATTCAAATTTAGGAACAATAACAGTTATTCTGCTTTTCTGCTTGAAACTGGTATCTGGTTCTTCAGATTAGATGTAGAGATTTTGTTAATGTTTAATGTTAGTTTTTAATTGCTGTTAATAATTTTTAAAAAGTACTGGAAACATAAGGTTCTTTAAAATCACAGATTACCGTCATAAACCAAGTTCTTAGAATGTTTCATAACTTTTAATGAACATTTATCAAAGCACTGAAGTTTTCCTTGGTTTTGGTTTCTCTTACATCTGCTTTTTTATTTGATGATATCCATTGTTTACTCTTTCACAATTCAGCCTCTGGATTACAATTTCAACCGTGCACTTCAAAAGTATTTTATTTTTTGGGTAACACTTTCTGTTCTTATTACAAACTTTATCATGAGGACTAAATAATTTCCTGTAATTTTCTGTCCTTATTACTAATTCCTGCACTGTGAGTAAGACATTAAACTTTTCATGCACAATTTATTATTCACTTGATATACTGTGTTAACCTTTCAGATCTTCTGTATTTTAGTAGGCTGGCAATTTTATCCCTTTTTAAATTTTGTCAGGGTGGTAGAAGCAAAGGGTAGCAGAGACAACCAGTCAAAATTCCAGAAAACTGACAAGGTCAAAGCTCTTCTACCTGTGCAGTCTAGGAAAATGTAAGCCTAAATTTTAATGAAAATATTGCTGTGAGGAAAGAAATATTGTGATATTAAATAGATTGATACTAAACGCTTTTTAATTCCTGCTTAAAAGGAAAGTTTAGCACCATGTGGTGGTTTCCTAGACCTTGCTGGTGTCTTCAGTTTGCTTTAGTGGCAAAAACATCTCTTTCTTTCTCCCTTTTTTTTTTTTTTTTTTTTTTTTTCTATAAGCCCTTAGTGCTGTTATTTCTGAAAGATATTTGACAAAAGAACTGGAATGAATGTATTTATATTGCCCTTTTTAGTGGCATGAAATTAATTCTGATCACCTGTGGGACTTTGTCTAAATGATAAGTTTAGCTTGCTCCTGATCCTCAACAAGATCATTAAAATAGTTAACTTTGTGCCTAACAGAATGCAGCTAATTTAAAACTAAAGTCCAGTTATGCTCTCATTTCCAGGAGCATAACTCTCAAGAATATTTTGTTGAAATTCTACATAACAACATCAACCTGAAAAAAAGTGTTGAATACAAGACCCGATCAGGAAGGTTCCTTGACCATCACTTAAATATGTGAAAAGGTATTTCTTGTAGTTCCATCTCCCATTAAAAGTTTGCAAACAGTATTCCTTTTATTCCTTCCTTGCATCCTGACATCAGGCTTGAATAGGAGAGAAAGACTGCAGGAACACTTGCAAGGACTTAAAAGATATGATTTAGAGTAATATTTCAGTCTCTTATTTGCCCTAGACATGTTAATGTAATGTTAATGTTAATGTAAGTCATTAAATTATTTAATCTCTTTACATTTGTAGGAATATGAATGTGTCTGATGTATACAGACAGGATGAAGTGAATTGTTAAGTAATGAAAAATCTGAATTATTATTTTTTAGACTATGGCCTGCTCTCTGAATGGGCTTATTGACAAGTAAACGCCGAGATGTAAAGTTGTGAAACCAATTTGCGGCATTTGACTCGATGTTTTTAACTGAAGTTCTGAAATATGTTTGCATATCAGAGCATATTTTATTGCTAGAAGGTCTAGTACTACCTAATCCTTGAATATTGCAATTCAAGAAAACTAATTATTAATTTTAATGGTAATAGAAATTGTGATCCAAAAAACCCATAAAAATATCATTCTAATATTTCCCTTCATATTTACTCAAATTAATTAAACCTGTATACCTGATTCAGTAATAAAGTCACTAGAAATATTGGTTTATTTTTCCAGGATGGACTCAGGACTGGATTAATGATAAGGGAAAGCAGAAGGGATGAACTGGCTGCCAAATCTGGCTGTCATGGCTTCCAAGCTCTGTTGTCTAGCTGTGGTATTTATATTTTAGAAATGTGGAGACAGTCTAACAAACTAATAGCCAAAGTAATTAAATGGCAAGACGGTTATTTTTAATTCTGGGATCTGTGTAAATACCAGTCATGAGTTTTATATTTTTACAGGTTTTTGTAATTTTCTCCTAAGTTGAGAGTTAATTAATCAGATTTCTGCTTTAACAGCATAAAGTAATACTTTACAAGAAGACTTCTGTAATTTGTTTTAAATTATGCCTGCCACAGAAGGAAGATATGTGATGTGTATTTAAATACTGGTTTGGAACTGTAATGGGACTGCTAGTCATCTTTTGAAAAACAGACAAAATTTTTATTTATTAGTAACATCGATTGTAAGTCATATGATTTCTTTTGAGAGAGAGACTTGAATTTACTGCTGTATTCCTGCCTTCCTCAAAGTCCTCTTAAGGATTCTGCCTTTCTCTAAGAATTAATATTTAGTGGGCTGTAAGTTTTATCTTTCCTGGGCAAAGAGCAAATCGTAATATCACTGGGATCATACAGTCAGGCTGCTGCTTGAAAGAAAAGTTGCTTTACAAATGTCTTCTTGAACTAGATGTGTACATATAATGCACTAATATTCTGTCTAGTTTCGGTCACTTTGGATCTTTTAGTATCACATTTAATTATTCTGTCCATCAGTGCCTTTCATCAGATATTTGGAGGGTGAAAGTATCCTGGATCAAGGGAACAAGTTACATTAAAAACAAAACAAACAAGCAAAATCAAACCAACAAACAAAATCAAACAGGTTTTATTTTTATGGTGAACCTAATTAAAGAGCATGCAATTATGGTTTTTATTGATATTTAGGAATCCCCATATATAATGGTAATGTAATACCCAACACCATTCTTACAAGTCATTCAATAAAACCCTATCCATTTCACTCAAAGGGGTTTGGGTTTCTTTTATAAAGGATATCTTAAATCACCAGCCTGTCTATTGAAACACTCTGTCTTTATGGACTTCTAAGGAAAAACCCAAGAAACTGCACAAACTGTGGAGAAAGCTACAGAAGGCTATTTAACAACAAAATGAGCCCTCTGCTCAAAGAGAACTCAACAAATCTAGTTTTCTATGGGTAGTACACCTAAGGCAAGTCACCTGGTGTCCCTCCTGAGCAACTCTATCACAGAATTTGACATGCTATCAAGATGTTCATCCTAGCAGAATACACCAAAAAAAACCACCTATTTCTTAGGATCACTGAATAATGGTACTATTTTAGTTCGGTTCCTAGCTATAAAAATGAGGTGGGAAAAAAATCCTGTTGCCTCCATGTCTGACTGATCCTGGCAATGTGATTTCCTATATTTCTTTCTGTTAGTGGGAACTGTCTCACTTATTTTACATTTTTGGCTTTCACGTATATAGTCCAATTTTACAAGGGAAAATTAGCTTTCCTAAGGTAAGTATTCTCTTGTTACACAAGAGGTGAGATCCAGACACTGTGAATTCCTGGCAGAGTCCTGTACTTTCCTGTGTTTTCTTCATTTAGTGAAAGCTGGTGGAATACGATTTTATATTTTGGACCAGAAATGACATAAAAAAGTTTTAGAAGAGGAAATGTATTTCCTTCCAATCAGAACTGCATTGTTCCACTTAACCTAAGATCCAGCCACATAGTTATATGCACCCAGAGTTTTGTAATACAATTTATAAATGTTTCAATGGTAATTTGAAACTAACTATAATTCAGAAAAGTCTTGTGTCTTAAAATCAGGAAAGTTAGCTAAATTTCTCTTTTCTCTGGACTTAAATACTGATTACCAACTCCAGTCTTTACTCTTTTTCTGTAAATTACTCAATGATGCTGTATTTACTTTGTGTTTATTGAGTGTGTAAAAAGTATACATTCATTTCAAAACAATTCCTCCAATTTAGATTTAAATTCCTCGAGCTGCTTGGATAAATGTGACTGCAATATGTCTTAGTTAAAACAGTTCTTAATTCCTTGGTGCTTGTTATTATTTTATCCATGTTCAGTCTTTTGCTCCAGTTACCTCAATAGCTTTATCTTTGCAGTTATTTCAATGTACAGTCCTTCTTATACTTATAATGACAGAAGTAATATTCAATATAAAGAGTGTGATTTTCTCTTGAATTATTTCTGTGATATACATCTGAATCCTGTATTGGTTTAAATTGGGATTATATGGATTAAGTTGAGTAAAATCACAGCTATAATGCATATCCACACAACTAATGGATATACTTCAGTCACAAAAAAATCTCTCTCCATTACAGACAATAATAAACAGATGATTTCATCATCTTTTTTCTACCTTTATATAAAGTTAAAAGTCCTATTCTCATTTTTTCACTTTTTTAATAATTTTTCTGTCTCTTTTTTCCTTTCATTCTTTTTTCTGGTATTTATTGCTATATTTTCTCACTTTCTATGTCTATCTTTTCTATTTGCAATATTCCATACCTTGTCTCTTCCCAAGCTTTCCTTATACTTATTCCCCCATATCTACTTCAATACGACCTTTTCCTTTTTGCTTTTTTTTTTTTTTTTATCTTCTATCCATATTTCTGCCTTCAGTCCCTTGATTCCCTTCACCTCTACTCCCTAGTTGTTTTTGAGCACTCCCTAGTTGTTTTTGAGCTAGCTGGCCATCATTCAAACTTCAGTGGAACATGGATGGTACATGGGGCAGAAAGACCACACCTGGAAAAGTGACCTGGCCCAAAACACTGCAGGGTACAGTCCATGGGTCAATCTGTTCTCTTTGGAAGTCATCTCAGGTTTGGAAAATGCCAGCTTGAATTCTGAATGAGAGGGAGGATCAGTAAAAGCAGACCACAAGCATTCTATCATCTCTAGTGTGTTACTTTATATTTTTATCAATCAACTCTATGCGTTACCTGTAGGTTATAAAGCAATGCTGGTTTAAGTGCAGAAGTGGAAATACAAGGGCTTTAATGAAGAACAAGACTTTTGAAGTTAGAAAATAGAAGTAAGAGTAAGCACCATACCAAGTCAAGTAATAAAAATGGGCATCTGAAGCTATTTTCAGAACACCACAATCTCGTTTTCAGAGTTATTGAGGTTATTGCACAAGAACAATGATGGTTTTCCCACACAGAAAAAATGTCCTCGAAAATTTAAATAAAACTAAGGATCCTAAAAATTAAGCTTAGAAAAACATGCTTGGATAAATACTTATAATTATCAACTAGACCTGTTTAGACTTTTCTGGAGCATGAACGTAGAAAAAGGTAGACTTATGTCTGGAATGCTGGGAGTAAACAGCACCTCTGACACCACCAGTTGATTAAAGTTTTCTAGCATTTTTTGTTAATTCTCACACACATCTAGGACAAAAAGGAAAACATCAGTGGCAAGCCTAATTAAAGATAATTTTTAAAAAAAAAATAATTTTATCTTTGAATCTGTGTCTTCTGCTTTGCTGATGAAATGTAACATGAACTTTTGCATTAATTGAACAGTTAATATAACGATTCAGCTTCCTTTAGAAGACTCTTCATTAAGCCTTGGTTCCTTTTCTCATTTCTTTTGATTCCACAGCAGATTTTAGTTTTCTTTCTCCCACCAGCTCCTTTAATGAAGAAAGTCCAATTACCAAATCAAATCAGAACAACTGTTTTCTTATTCTGATAAGACAATGGAAGATACACTAACAAAAAGGAAAACCTTATTTTACTGTCAGAATGTATATTTGATAACATTTGCAACCCTGTATTTGCTTTTCTTTCTGTGCTTATTTTATCTTTATTTCTATAGCCATCTGTGGTCCTTATATAGAATATAAATCATGCCGAGAATATTTGTGCAGTAAAGAACAAAACAAGGACACTAAAAATACAGCAGCCATTAGACACTACTTTGGTTCAAACAATAACTATATGAGTAAATTCTATTTATATGGGTCTTTGGATGATTTACAGTTTTTACTGCAAAGTAGACTTTACTATGTTACCCCAAATTTCAGTGTTGAACCCAACAGCCAAGAAGATGTAAGAGAAAATAACAAAATTATTCATGATGTCATCTTAACATCTACTAATTCTATAAAATTGCTCTATTCTGGTAAAGCTAAAGAAGTTTTTCTATTTCAGAAAGTCTTTGACAAATAAGAGCTCAATAGCTGCAACTAGCATTTGAAACATATGAACTCAGCCATGGATTTTTGATCCAAATCCTTCACTCCTGTTCATCTTTCTCTTCTTCCTTCCATCTTCCCTTCTCAGTTGAGGTATTTTTAAACAGCTGTCCTAAGAATGGACAAAGCAGTATAGATCATATATTTATCTTCAAGGAAGCAGGAGCTTCTGCCATCATGGAAATATAAATACATCTAATTCAGTGTGTATGCTAAAAGCAAATGTCACTTCTGAAACACATTGTCCTCTTTGTACTGCTTCCCCTTTAACAACTGTAGTGGACAAAAGAAAGACTATGATGAGCAGACAGGGGAATTCTTGCTCCAGAAGCAAAAGGAATCAGCATTTAGGAGTCATGAAGTCTTTCTGAAGAAACACTTCTTTCTTCTCCAGGATTGGGAAAGCTGCCCAATAGAATAAGCATTTATATTGCCTGGAAATTACATTAGAACATTTGGGAGAAGTTTCCTTGAAATATGGATAGCTTCAGGGCCAGATATTTGGAACTATATATGCATGGTATATTTGAATATTGTGCAAATATTTACCCATGAGTAATATATCAGTAAATTTTGTCATTTATGGTGAAGTGTTTGCTGTATAGACATTTTATTTCTCCAGAAATCTGGCATTTGAGCAGAGATAAACTAGTTTTACACAGCAGAATAGAGTGCTTTTACTCAGCTTTCAGTTCCAGGGAGAACAATACTCAAAGTAAAGACCATGGGATGCAGACAGGCAAATTTATCTACACATCACTTTGCATTTTCAAAAACTTAGACAAGAACACATGGATGTATGCTTGTGCAAAGGTGTTTTTTTGTGGCCTTGGGCTGAAGCACCATACTCACTTTTTTCTAGACATCTGGGGGAAGATTAAAGTGGGGTCACAATTATATTGCTTTGCTTGGACATGAGTCCAGCATTTTGGATGAGCAGACTGAGCTCCTCTTCACACTCCCTGCCAAGCCAGGCAAGGTACAGTAACATTTTAAAGAAAAACAATATGAAATGATCAAAGGTAGTAACTTGTAGTGCTCAGAGATTAAATATTTTCAAATATCAAAAATGTCAAAATTTTCTGTCATAATAGTCATAAAAATTTATTATGCTATGAAATGCTGTGTGTGTTTTTCCTAAAGTCAGATGAGCCATCAGAGGCAGTCTTTCAAAAAGGTTGCAAAATGTTTCCTGATTCAGTACAGAAAATACTGTCTTTAAAATTATTTTCACTTTTCTGTGTCTAAATTTGTTCCTTATTTATTCCTGGCTTCGTATTTTCAAAAATTGTATCTTAATTTCAGCACTTTGAATGGTAGCAAACTGCTTCTGTGGGCCTGTGAAAGAGATCATATATTATAAAGCAGACTGATAGAAAGGTCTAGAATAATGGAAATCAAAAAAGATGTGATGGGAACATACACAGCTTGCTTTGTGACTGCTGCTTTATTTCCCTGCAGATTATTTTTTGCATTTAGATAGAAACCTGGAAAACTTCACTTCTGCATGAATTCATTGGCAAAGAAGATGTCATCTTCTGTTTCACCAAGATGGATTAATTCTTGCCCCCATTTTTATGCTGACACTTGTATGTGCACAGCTGTATCAGGAATTGTGACTTTAGCAGCCCTTGCCAAAAGAAATACACAGTTCATGTATCTGTGTGAATTACAAGAAGCCATGTAAATAAGCAGTCTTCCAAATCTACTCTATTTGTCCTTCACATACTACATGAAGTTCAGCAGTTTATTACCAGCAAATACAGTTTAAGAGCGACTGATTTCTTTAAGGGCTAGTGCTGTTTTGAGCAGTCAAAAATGAGGTTCAGATAATGTTTGATTTTTCCTAAATATATTAGAGAGAGTTTATTTTCAAAATGCTTCATCCTACATCATGAGTCAAAAGCATTGGCGGTGCCAAATCATGTCATTTCAGCTAAATATACTGCTAAAAGGAACAATCTAATGTCAAAAACAGCCTTTGTTTTGAAAGAAAAATATTCCCTTTGGTTATATTTATAAAATCAACATGATAACTATAGACTGTTCTACCTACTTGAAACAACAAATGTATGCTATAATGTGAATGGCAAATGGTTTAGGGTGAGCGAATGAACTAGCCATAACTTCATAAACATCACAGTTTGAAGATAAAGTTGTAGTTAATTTCATATTTGCATACTGTTTTCAATCCATTTTAATAGAGATTTTTTTTTGAAGTGAAGGGGCTTTTTTCCTTAAAAATTTTTACTCAAAGAATGAAAGCCTGAGATGCAGAAAGCCTTCTATATACATGAAAATATGAATGTGTTTTTCTGAGTTGCTTCCCCAGCTTTATGCTTTTCAACCTGATGCAGAGGAGAAAAAAACCTTTTACAGGCAGGGCAAGCTCCCACTTCTTTCAGGATGCACCCCATATATTGATGATATCCTTTATAAATTAGGAAGAGGGCTTGGTGTTGCCAATTCATTCATCCAAATAAAAATGCAACCAGACGATTTGTTATTGTGTGCTAACCATTTTAAGAGAGACACTCCAGCTAGTCAGTACCTGCTGCAGAGAGGCTTTTCCAGTGACGAGCTTTTCCAGTGATGACCTTTCTTGGTGCCACCAGCACTGTGAGGTCACAAGTCACTGGTGTGTGCTCCAGCATGACTGAATCCTCTGAGCATCCAAACCATCTTATTGCAAAACAATATTCAAGTAACTCAGTGGAATAGACTTCTCTTTGTTTTCCCAAAAGGGTTTAAAAACAGTGTGCCAAGTGAAGCTCAGAGTACTGGGACACTCTCTGGCACTGGGATCAACACACCTCATGGGCCAGGTGGGAAATGTTAGACATATGACTGACAATTTGGTAAGGAAGCCGTCGTGGATGAGATTTGGTGTGTTTGCTGCTCAAAATAGAATAAAAATGACATTAGAAATCTGGAGGAGTCCTGTCATCTGAGCAAGACCTGAATAATGCTACACTGATGAGGTACAGCAGGAAAAAAAATCATCAAATATCAGACTTTTTAAAGAATACAGCTACACGTTACACGTTGTCTAACACCTATGAAATATTTCAGCTACACAATACAGAATATTTTATGTATTGAAATCCAGAAAAAAGCAGAGACGTCTGAAATATTATAAAATATTTCAAAAGAGGTTCTATATATTTTATTCATATATATGAATGACATTATCTTAGTAGTTTAGGTAGAATTTTTGCTAAAAAAAAGGATATATTTAAATATTTATATAACCCATTCATCAGAGATGGGAAAGAACCTCTCCCATAGCAATGAAGATTGGTGAATGGCTAATTACCAGAACATATTAACTTTTAAGAGATTAATTTTTTTTACCATACATATCTAATATTTGGCATTCATCCTTGCATCCATGGAAATTTCTGAGTGCCTGCAATATTTAGAAAGGGAATTAATCAAGGCAATTGCTCACTTTCAAAATAGTAATTTACAGGAAAGATTGATATGTACCTTTACAGTTCTGACAAAGAATGTAAGCTCAAAGACTTCTGGTTTTTCCCTGTTTACTGAACAACTTTAAATCCATCATGTCCATAGTCCAGGTAAAAGAGCTTTGCCTGTCAAACTACTTGATTTTGAAAGTGATTTGTTACCTATTATTGCCTGTCTAGGAAAAGTTCAAGGGTTTAAGTTTAATCTCAGTGCCGGCTTTGAAGTAGAGTTTTCCATTACAAAGATTTTGGAAATTAACTTTGAAAATTTTTCTAAAATGCATTTCTTATGCAAATAGAAATACATTTAAAAGCAATTTTGGTGTAGCACTATGCAACAGATTCATTCAGTGAGCACAGTGGTGTTTTCTTCCTCTGCAACCTATTAACCTAAATCATTGAAAAGTGACTTCTCTTCCCAAATTTGATTTTTTTGCTTCACAGGAGGCCCTACTCAATATGTCTGCATTTTACAGCCAAATTGACATTATGAAAAGGATTTAACTAGCTTGTGGTGGCCTTGCCTGCAGCACTGGTGATGTCTTTCTGACCTTTGCTCTGAGCAATTGCAATGTGGCTTTTTTGTGATTCCATGCTTTCAGCCTTCTGGACCTTCCCACTTGGTGGAAATCCTCAGAGAGGGTCATGTAAGGGCAGACAGGGATGCTAAATGGAAAAGAGGCATGCTTGACTGTTCTCAAGCAAACCATGATGATTAAAGTGGACATGATACAGCATTTAATCAAGATGCTTTTTTTTTTTTTTTTTTTTTTTTTTTTTTTTTTAATGAAATCTCTTCTCCTCAGTGTTTCATGTGTCTCCACACACTCTGTGCACAAAGAGTGTTGGATGAGAGGATCCAAGGAGTCCTTCAGCTTTCCTGGAGAGGCTATTGTCTGTCTGCTCTAGATGTTTTAAATGGAAAATATTTTTAAGTACTTGAACTTACCTATCCTCATCCCGCTACTAAACTACCTCATAGAGTCCTATGTCTTTATTCCCAGTTTCATTTAAAGGCAGTCCTGTCTGCTTATGCTTTGATACCAAGATCAGATGGCAGAAGTTATGAGATAGATGTGGAAAAATATAAAAAACTTTTAAGAATTATTAAACAGCAAAATTTTGTGAGCTATAAGATGGTTAAAAATTTTATGCTCATAAACATGATTGTAAAAAAACCCAACAAAAACAACAAGACTTCCCTATTTTTGCCAGTTGCTCTTTAGCAGATAAATTTATCGACAGAGTATTCTAAGATGGGAAAATCTGTGTCTTATAATTGCCTTTCTATGTAAAGGATTTGCCAAATTGTTCAAAACTGTTTGATTGCATTCTTACTATTAATTCTCAAAAATCTTCTTGGGACATTTTTAAGCTTTATACCAATTAAAGCACATTACTGAGGGAAAAAATACTGTAAATTTGTAAGTCTTGAAATGGGTTTTGTAATTCAAAAACTATTTTCCAAGTTCAGTCTTAAGGGATATTTTAAGTTATTTTCCCATTTTACAGCATGCATCCGAAGGTCTGGGCTTTACTAGAAACTGTAAATAATCACAGAGATGTGCTTAAGTATAGCCACATCAGAACTAAATATGAATGAAGGCCCAGATTTAACTGCTGAAAATGCAGTGATCTAGACAAACACACAAGAAACCTGAAACCAATGAACCAACCAAAAAATCAAAACCAGCAGCAACCCCCCCAAAATAAATTAATACTACCTAAAGAAAAGAAAAAAGTGCCATAATCAAAAGCACTTTGATGATATAATATATAGCCTTTGCTTAAATATTCTGAAATCTCAGCCACTTTCTTAGGAAGATTTGTCTTACACTCTGTACTGGTCTGGGCCATTATTTTAAAGCCATTACTTGAAAGGCTGCAAGGAAGTCTTGAGGAAAAGTGCAAAGCAGATTCTCCTGAAGATGAAACAGCAAGGAACAGAGACTTTATTGAAAACTTCTTAGATAGTTCCCCAAATTCTCAGATGTTACAGATTTGGAAGTAACCACTATTTAGGTGTCCTCACGATGCCTGTGCTTATTTCTTTATCCATACTTTCATTTGTCCAGTCCAGATGGCTGCAGTCTTTCATGTCACCCATCAAACTATCTTTATTTCTCAGTTCCAGTAATTTTTCATCTACTCCAAGTGCTGCTTTATTCTGAAAAATTCTGAATAATTTCAGGTTTTGCTGTGTAAGACACTCCAATTATCGTAATGGAATCCACCCTTTTCTGATGCCATATTAATAAGGTGGCATGCACCTCAGAAGTTTTTCCACACAATATAAGGCTGGCATTATTCATCCAGGGCTTTACAGAGCACAGCTTTCCACGCCAGGGCCCTTTTGCATTCATATTCCATGTTAGTTTTTCTCCTAATTCATTCCAGTGCATCTGGAGCAACCACTGTCCATCTCTCATGCTTTTTCCAGAACTGGAGTCCTCGGAGTTGATACAACACCGCCTCACATAGTCTGCATTCCATTCCCCAAATCATATCCTTTTTTCCATAGCTTGAAAACTTGCACCCTTTTCACCCAGTGGGGACAGGCTCCCCCAGCCTCCACATTGTCTGCTCTGCTACATTACAAATAAGGTCATTGTTAGTGTAAATTTAGCAGTTATTTGGCACCAATCTGCAGAGATTAATGGAATTCATGCAAAAATAGGAAGGCATGCAAATTTTCTAGCCAGATATGTGACACCGTTGGACCAGACTTGTACCATTTTTCATTTTCCACAAAAAATGGAAGGGAAAAACAGTGTGACTGTTGAATGTCTTAAGACATGAACAGTACACACACACATAGGAATGAAAGACCAGCTTTGCCTTGCAGAGTGATCAGTCCCTGGCAGGATAAAGCTTGCTTTCAAAATTCCAGCCAGGGAGTTAAGGAAACTCGGTGTAAATGTAAAACCCTACCAGCTATTTTTGGATATGTACACATAGCACATTTATGTCTGCTAGTACTGGCAGATACAAAACACAACAGTATAACAGCCAGGTGATCTGAACTTTGAATTATTGTAAGCAATGGGCCAGTTTGTTTTTTTCATTCAAGACACTGGTCAGAGAAATAAAATTGGTTGCAGATCCCAAGAGAAAACTTATAAGCATCTGGGCGTCTATGCTGAACATACCTGTAAATGCAAGAGGGATTTGGAAACTCATAGAAAGAGTGAACACATTTCCATTCTTGCTTACCAAGCTCCAGCTCCAAACAGCTCATTACCCTTACCCACTATAGGAAGAGACAAGACACTTGTTTGTGGCACAGGCATAATATTTGTGACTTGCTGCAGACAGCTATCTAGGGATAGGGTTAATATTCTGACTGCTGTTCAGTAACTTTCAACTTGAAACCTCATGGTGAGTTTTACCTGCTGTATGACTAAAAAGGCAAACTGCAGCAATCTTCTGATCATTCTTAGATCATTAGAATTTGTCTTCTGACAACACAGCATTTTCCCCTCATGCTTCAGTGTAGTCCTCAATCTAAACCTTAGAAAATAACTAGTAACAGTGCTGCTAGCATCTGCTATGTACATGTGAGATTCTTTTATTCTCTCTATTAAAACTGACATGGAAAAATAGGTAAATCTAAACAAAATATGTCTTTACTTGAAAATAACTCTACCACTATGAATATTTGTATGCAATTCAGTTTTTAATAGGAAAAGTTCTCTAACACATATTTGTAGAACTATACTCAGTAAAAGTATCTAAAAGTTTGTTTTATCGATCATTATCTATACCCAATGTTTTCTCAGCATCAAAATGGAAAAACATATTAAGGTGTCGAGTTTATCTGACTGATATGAGCATCATAGCTAATACTCACCTCTAAATATCAGCTTAGTTTGTTCCACTGATAAAGGCTGATCTTTCTCCAACACCACATTAACTTCTTTATTTACATGATGACTTAAATCCCTCTGCTGTCTTAGCACCAAAATCAAAAAAGGAAGTCAGATCATACTCGGCATAATATAAAACTATTCCAGTTTCTGTAGGATCACTTTGTGATGACCAGGTTCTTGATCCTGAGCTCAAGATCAGGGTATTGATCCAATATTAACTCTCAGGATAAGATCCAATATTAACTATTGTCAATAGTTAGCCTTTGCTATCTTTTTTGACCTGTGAGTAAATTTTTTTTTCATTAAGACCTAATACAAATCTACTGTCTTTTAGTCTGAAGGCATCCCCCTTTGTCCTGTCACTACATACTCTTGTGAACAGTCTCTCTCCACAGTCTAATGAGATCATAGAACCAATTAAATATAACAATATATTTACTGCCCAATAACAGTCTGGAACAGAAATTATTCCTCATTCACCTTGGCACCTGTGAATGCTATACAGCATTTTACAGTTAATGGCACAAGAACTAAAATAATGGTGGTGTAAACATATTATTTTAATTGCATCCTACCTTGCTGTTACTGCACAAATTAAAATGATGCTCCCCAAATCTAGAGGTGGCAGGATTACAAGTGATGTAACCGACCTGAGCAAGTAATCTGCTTTGTTTTATCTAACCATTTTTTGGCTCAGCTTTATAATGTGACAACTAATGTGTACTACCTCCGTGCTGTGGCTTAGCTCACCAGACCACAGAGGTGCTTGTGCTCCTCTCTGCTTGTGGCTTGTGGCTGCAAAGTACAGCCAGGCAGTCTTAAAGCTGAGGCTTTATGCAAAATTAAAGGTGGGATAAGGAGCCAAAAAGTAGAAAACCTAGATTTGAGGGAAATGGAATAACTTCAGACTTAACGAGTTCACATTTAAAATAGTTGAATAAACACAGGATTATTTGACTAATTCATAAAAAAACTAAAACAAAATGAAACAAAACAAACTCAATCAACTAAAAAAACCCCAACCCCCACCAAAGCAAAACAAAACCAAAACCAAAAGAACCCAAAAAAAACCCCCAAAAAAACCCAAACCCGAAAAAATCCCCCTAAAACCCACAAAACAAACAAACAAAAACAAACACTGAGTTTTAACCTCAACCATTTAGCTGAAATCAGCCTGGGAGATCATTACTCAGCCTGTAGAGCAGTTTCAGGATTGGATAACTTAACATCAAAAGAATAATTCTGATTTTCCAGCACATCATCTTTCCTACATGTTACATCCTTATCCTGACACTAAACTGCCTTGCCCCATAGCTCCAAAGCTGCAAGGCAGCAACACCAACTCAATATATTGAAAAATTGACATGCAATCTCCTTTTCGTCACTGCTAAAGTTTAAGCATTGTCCTCTTCTACCAACATTTTTTCTTCAAAGCTATGCCAAATCTTTGCTTGACATACACACACATATATATATATGTATTTCAACCTCTCTGTCATGAGTCATCATAAGAAACAACCTGTAACTTTATTGGACACTATTGATAGTTTGATTGCTGTGCTTACGCACTTTTAATTCGAAATGCCTTTTGTCATCTTAGAAATATGATAATGTGAATTGGTGGGTAGAGGAGGATGTCTTTTTAATTGTTATGTGTATTGATCTAAGACCAAGGGAGTCACAGAAAGGTTAGCAGCTTATATTGAATTATTCATTTAAACTGAAAAATAGAAATTGCAAATAGACGGTATCCGACAATACTGGTAGACATTTGACAGGATGGTAAAAAAGGTTCACTGTTTGGAGAGATGATTCTGAGCTGTCTGGTATATATTCTGTAAATCATAAGTTATTAGCAAATTATTCCTGTTTAAAAAAAAAATTAAATTAAATGTCCAGTTGTTAAAGCTGATTGCTTTTTTACTGCTAGCCTTAAAAGTAACTTCTGGAGATTACTATCAGACAGGACATCCTTATATTTATACTTGCTATTCCTTGAAATTTTATTAATTATTAAAGGTGATAAGAAAACTTGAAATATATCTTAAAAAAACCCCTTTACTTTGTACATGTCAATACCTATATTGAAAACCAGATCTATGGTGATGTTTTGCAGGTTCCTATTTTTACTCCATTTTGAACCATATTTTCAAAAGGAACATTCTTTTCTTAGTAGTCATAATTTATATAAGTAAAACTATATTTTAATTATAATGAACAGTAGAGAAAATTACCACCTACATTTGAACTACACAAAAAAAAAAAATCACAATAAACAATGAGGTTAAGAAAGCAACCAGGATGTTAGAAAGAAAAGAACTATTGGTTGAAGCTGGAAATGTTTTGTAACCTGAAAATGGAAATATAAATTTCACAACAAATTATTGTTGCTATGTTCTTGATGATAACTAAAAATGGTAGCAATTACCACCATTTAAATTAGTCTTTAAACAGCAATAATGGGACAGGAGCTGCCTACTGGTCTTTAAAGGCTGCTTATTGGATTAAGAGAGATTCTGATAGACTTATGCCAGCTCTGCAGCTCTTAAATATAAAATATCTGTTGTTTGATTTAGAATTAGGGTACTTTCTGTAGAAGCTGTTCTGTGTAGAAAATGTATTCAAGTAGCAGCCTGGGAAAAGCTGGAATGAAATGCAAACCTTTAAAGAGAGTTTGGGGAAGATTTGAGTGGGCTGTATTTTACTGAGTGGCAAGGCCCTTGATAAACTATTCTTTGTAACTTTAATTTTATGCTTTAATGAACATGTAAAGTAATAACTTCTTAAAAGCCACGTATGCTCTGCTGTTGCCTATTTCCATGGAGTAAAATTCAACTCTATTTTTTTATTAGATAAATAAGTAAACAAAACAATAGCAGATATTTATTCCTTTGGGGGAAAATGTAAAGCTGAAACCTCCCAGCCCCTACATCTAGATATTCACATTGTATTTTCCACAGCTTTTGGATATGTAATTAGGGTAAATTTTACTCCATAGCATAATTCATACTAAAACTTTCATCAGAACCGCTACATATCGCAGTGTACTATTTAACTGCCAAATCATCATCCTGCATACTAAACTGCATCTTGAGAAAAGAGTCATTTAACTGTCATTGAAAATATAATACATTGGAACAAGCAGCCAAAGTTGAGCAGATAAAACTGAAATTAGCTGAAATATGCTGTCAGATGAGCAATAGATGGAGGAATTAGAGGCAGACAAGTAAGCAAATTACTATCTTCAACTGCAGCAGTAGCAAATGCTAATTACACCTACCACATACTTTTTCTAGATGTGAAATTACATTGACTGTATATATACACACATCTAACATAAATAGTTCATTAATAATTACTTGATACACATTTTCATAGATTATATATTAATAAACAGTGTGGTTAGATTATATTTTAAATAATGATATATTACCAGTATTTAATTTATTAAACTGTACACAGGTCTCAGAGCAAATTCTTGTATCCTAGCATATCGTACTTTGTTTTCAATTTCTTGAAGATGAAGCTGTCATTTTAAGTTTCATGTGATCAGTGGGACCTCACACTGATTGACTGGAAACAAGAAACGGATGTTCATCTGAATGGATAATATCTGGTTGGTTCTTCTTTTCAAAAATACCTGGGAAATATGCTTTCACAAAAGCCTTAAAACATCTAATTTCCCTTTTTCCCCTCTTGAGGCACAGAGATTCACACATTATTTATTTCATGTTTCTTGATGAAATTATTTGAGGATGTAGATGGATAGTCTTCTGGAGCTAACTTTTCTGACTGAATATTGCACAGGTGACTCTTAAATGCATTGAGTATCATCATAATAATCAGAAAATGTTTCATGCATCTACACCTGTCTTCTTTTTAAAGATTCAGTAAGCTAAGTTTCCAATTGCTCTATGATAACAAAAACACAAAATGGGTTGAAAATCATTGTGAGGGAGAATAAGCAGAAAAACAATTTTCCTCCAGATTCATGTTTTTATTTAATTTTAGTAGATATTTTTTAGGATACAAGTGTCAGTTTAAAAAATATATATATATCTTTTAATTAAAAGTCCTAGTAAATATCCAGAGCTACCAATGAGACTGAAAAAAAGTTTTGAAAAACCCCAAAAAAACCAAACCAAAGCAACCCAGACCAACTCCAAAGGCCAACAAAAAATACCACCGTCACTACCACCAACAAAAAATCCCACAATACATTGTTATCATTTAGTCTGCTCTTCCAACCTGTGAAGGCAGCTGTATTTCGTAGCTGCAGTTCCATGTGGGAGAATCCCCTGCAGTGGACAGTCAGTTCACAGAAGCTCCCAGCACACCCCCTTGTGTGTGTTCCATCCAGCCTGGATGCATTCCCTGGTCCCTGCAGGGCACTGTGCTCTCCTCCCTGAGATGCTGCTGCCCCTCCCAGTTGATAGCTGACATTGGCACAAACTGCTGTCTCCTCACAGTGCCTCAGCAGGCATCTATGTGTTGCAGCAGCCCTCTTGGTAGAAGGTAGAAATCAGCTGAGACATGGAGTTATGGTTTATCACATCATGAAAAGTGTCCTGGCTTATTCCTCTTTCCAGCTCAGCCATCCTGACTCCAACTATTCCCTGCAAAGGATTTCCTTTGCAGCCTCTGACTGTTGGATAGTTCCTGCTAAACTCTGACTGCAGGAATTAGTTGCAGACTCTGACTGCAGGCTTTTACCTGGCTAGACTGTGACTGCAGGTTCCAACAGCAGACCCAGACTGACCTCACAGCAGTGATTCTCTGTCTCCCCAGAACCCCTCTTCCTCAAGGTCCTTCCCCCCTCACCAGCTCACCCACTCCTTTTTATCACACTTATCTTTATTGTATATAGCTGGGACTCGTCAGGGGCAAGGCTGTATTGGGTAATTAACACAGCTTTACTTATCAGGGGTGAGGTCACTGTATTCCCTTCTCCAGCATCAATGCACCCTCAAGTGCCTTTAATTCACCATCTCAGCAAATTTCAGTAAACACATCAGAAAATACCTTCTTTGCCATACCTTCATACCCCTTGAACACTCCAACTTGATGTCCAAGCAGAGGACTGCTGAGACTGAAAGAAAAGGACTGAAAGAAAAATGTAATCCTTAAATTAAAGCAAAGTATTTTCCTACTATGCCTGTAGAAGTAATAATGTGTAGCTGGTGATTTCAAAAAAGATAATAAGACTGACCAGGCTATTGACTGTGAACTTATGAAGCTGAAAACACTTTTACTGAGGGAATAAACCCAATTTCATATGGTTTGCTTGTGCTGGTTTCATTTAAAAACCACTATAGCAAATTGAAATATTTCCCCTACAAAATTATTTCCTAACCTTCATAAGTAATCTGCTTGTTAAAGTATGAAATTTGATTGTTCCTGCTTTTTTAGATGTGCATGTGTCTAGCCAGCATGACAGAAACAGTTCTTCACAGTATTTAATTCAGCATTTGACCTTCCAAAGAAATTGTGCACAGATGTTCTATCTAATGGGTAGGATAATGCCATTCTTTTGTTTAAAATTTGCTACTTAATTTTAACATGCTTCAATTTTTTTTAAGGAAGTATTATGTGGTTATTTGTGGGAACAGCCAAAGAAAAGAAAAGGCTCATTAATAATCACTAAATATCAACCTAGAAGAAATACTTCATGTTTGAAAAAGTTGTTCAGTGAAGTGATTTTGTAGCTGGTTGGTTTGAGGTTTTCTCAGATGGTGCTCATTGAAAGAAGCAGTAGGTTCCAGGGATGCAAAAAACCTAGACTTACTGCCACTGTCAAAAAGGTCAAAAAAGTATGTTTTGGAAATAAGAATGGAATCAGATCCCCAACTCTGGATTAAGATTCACAAGCTATCTCATGGTTTCATTTGCAGGGATTCAAAATTTTAATTGATGGCTGTTTCTGCATGAATTTCCATGAATACTTTGCTCAGATTGGGAGATTTCAGTGTGTTACTCTTGAGCTAACACTGTTGCATCTGTAGAAAACACGGACTTGTCTGAGCATCTCAGACTTTGAAAGCATGCTTTCTCCAGCAAGTTTTCACAGAATGCATGAATTTTTTGAAGCAGAAAAAAAGAGAAAGGATTTTATGATCTTAATGCAGAAAAGCAGACAAGCAGACTACAGGGCTGCTTTCAGTAGGGAAATCTGATACAGATTACTGTATTTGCCGTTTTGACTTCTTTCCAAATACAAGTGAGCAAAATTTATTATTTTTATTTTTTATTTTTACCATTCCAAAGGACATTATTCAACGTTACATCTTACCTATATCTACCTACCCTAACACACCAAGAAGCACCTTGTTTTGTGTGCTCCCTGAATTGCCATGAGATACAAGGAAATAAGAAGTGTGACATCAGGAATACACCACCAGGGCCCTCAGTGGGGATGCTGTGGGCAACTACTCCTGTTCTGTATCATTATAGTAAAGGCACAGGTAGTGATTTCACTGACACCATCAAGCTCAAACATTTCTTTTAGCATTATCCATCTCTTTAAAATTTTTATACATCTTTGTGTTCACCTCCCTGCTCTCTACCAAAATTTTGAGCATTCTGGCAAGTTGTGGGTTTGGGGGTTTTTTTACACTGAAAATCTGTGTGCTTTTTTAATCATCTGTTTCTCCCTCTGGAGCTGTAGAGATAATAATTTGTGATTGCAACATGAAGATATCTACTATGGAAATGCCACTCAGCAAAACTTACAGGTACAAAATGGTATTTAATTAGCCTGCATTTTGCATAGAGATTCCATTATTCAACAAGCCAAAAGGCCTCAGTTATGGACAATTATTTTAATGTGGTAACAATGAATTCTTACAGGGGCTATTGAGAAAACAGTATTGGAGAAATGTCAGCTGTTATGAAGTGAACAAAAGTATTACAGTCAGTCTGAGCTGCTGTTCACCAGCTAAAGTTATTATATTTGTCAACATTTATAATGCTACATTAGTGCTGCACTAACTTTGTCTTGCCCACTGGAATTATGTCTGTGCAGCCATGAGCTAATCAAGGCAGGCTGCAGCTCTCCTTATTCACAGCAAAACTCATTGAAATGAATGGACATTTTGCAGTCAGCTTAAATATGGCAACAACTTTATGAGATGTCTTTTCCAAGGTCACAGAAGAAATGCATCTTTGTGCTAAAAAACAGATTCCAGATGTCTGCTGAATATAATCAGCGGGGACATTTCAGTAGACACTGCTCCTATCAGCATAGCACTGGTAGAGGTTTAGTATCCCTCGCTCATGTTTTCAGTCCAATCTTTCTCTTCCCCTCCATGACCTCATAACTTCATTATGGCACCAGCCAAGAGCTTTGCACTTCCAAAACCTGTCAAAGTCTGTCCCTCGTGTGTTGTCAGATAGAGGAGGTGCTGAACAGCACCATACATGACTCAACTTGGCCAGCTCTGGGAGCAGGGCTGGCATTCACCAGAGCTCTCATGAAACAGAGCATGTTCTCTGTTTGCAGAGTGTGTTCACTGTCTCTATATCAATGTCAGACCCCAAACCACACTAATCTGAAAATAAACAGAGTGAGTGGATATTAAACATGAGTAGCAGACTCGGGAAATCACTAAAGGGTATTTGTAACAAAATGTAAGGGATTTACCATTCCCATTAGAGTTAATATCAGTCCTGTGGCTAAAAATCCAGACACTTATGTTGATGCCTAAAACTAAACTGCTCTCCCGTTTTAGTACCATTCTAATAAAATCCAAATGAAGGGGGTTAAGTGGAAACCATCCACAGTGTCAATGGCATGCTGCTGTTGGATATCCCAGGATGTGCAGTATCAACTGGGCAGCAGTGCTGCGTGCAGGAACAAAATGCAAACCCCTTTTTTTCAGTGCTCAACCACAGCTGAATTTCAGCCTTCTTCAGGTTATGTGGAAGCCCTGTGCTACAAGAAGACAAAAACACTTAACCATTCATATTAGGTCCTGTAGGCCCTGGTGTATTTTATATGCAACTAAAATAAAACTTGGGTTTACATGTGTTTTCAGACAAATCAATAAATTTATCATCTCAGAATGAGCTGGAATGATAGAAAATTCCTTTTATTTTGACAAAGACTTACAATTTAGCATTTCCTGTGATGCCTTGGGAAGGCTGACCTGAAATAGAGACTGGACAGAGCTAGAAAATTAAGTAGATATTTATTGAAAGGACTTTAGGATCCACCTTGGCCAGGACAAGAGCCTGGCCAGGGCTACACCTAAGGTGGACCTAGAATGGTCACAAAATGGATGACTGGTCACGAGGTCTCACACTTTTATAAGTTTTGGTCCATTTGCATATTGGGGTTTAATTGTCCAATTACAGCTCCAGGTTGAGAGGTCCCATCCTTCTTGTTCCTCCCTTCAGTCCATCTTTTTTTATGCTTTTGGACCTGAAAGTTGTCCTTGGTCTTCAACAGGAAAGGGATTTGGTTTTTCCTCCCTGCTCTGTGAAGAGAGCTTACCAGCACTTAATATGAGGCTCAGAACTACACCCCTAGGCAGCACAGAATCTGATAAACATGAAAGCTAAAACTTAAGACATCACGTAAGAAAGCAAATTCAAATGCCCTTATGCTACTGAAAAGCAGTAAAAAAATTATGAAATGCACACAATTACTTTTAGCTGTCAAAATGCTTAAAATAATAACCAGCAGATAGATAACCAACCAACTAATATGACTGAAGACACATTATTTAATTTAGAAGGTGGATCCAGAGGAATGACTACTTAAAATGCAAAAACAGACGAGGCTGGAGAAATAAATATATAACAATTAAAATGTACCTTTGAGCAAAGTCTGAAAGCATGTATGTAATTCCAATTATATTACTCTCCTTGCCACTTCATCATGCTACTAACATGCAAAAGCTTTTGCAAGATTTTTAGCAAGGTTTAACAAGGTTTCACAAGGTGCTGGAGGAGTTACTTAGTTAAAATTCACTGAATGGTTTAGCAAAGTTTCTGTCACAGCTCTGTGAACATATGTTTGCTATTTTAATGAATACATTGTACTGCAAGTAAGAAGGGAAAAAAGAAAGGCAAGAGAAACAAACAAAGGAAAGTTTAATATGCATTGAATTTTGTCCCTGATATAAAATCATAGAGGATAATCCAAAATAGTTTATTTGTCATAACAAAAAGGACAGGGTTTTTGTTACAAAACATATTTGCCTCTATCTCTGTGATACTTTATAACAGCAAATCTTTGGGATCAAAGGATGTGTACTGAAGTGTGACAAGTAATTTCAGTTGCCTAGATTAACAAAAACTCCCCAGTTTTATACAATGAATTTATAGCAGTTATATACCAAGGTTAAATAACAGGAAAAAAAAGTATGGATGGTACTTTGCTCATACCTCTGTACAAAGGGAAAGGAAAAAAGGGAAAACAGAATTCACTTCATTGCACCACTTGCTGTATTTCTTTACTGTGTGACAACAGAAAACGAAATGGGAAAATAGTATGTGATAAAGTTTTCCACTGAAATGTCTGATGTGCTAGAAAATATCAAAGAAACAGTTTAAGCAGAGAGAAGGAAGCTTTTGGGGAGCTTTGGAAAAGTCTGAAGCCAATATTTGAAATTGTTTATAAAATTAGGGGAGACATTACTTCCTCTCTCTACATATAATTTGCATAACATGCACAAATTAACTACAGCCTATGTAAGTTAAAGTAACCACTGTTGTGAATTTTCATATTTCTGTGTTTATTTCTTCATTCTGTATTACTTAAAATTCATGCTCATATAAAGTGCATTTGGGTGTTTTTTTACTGAGTGGCAGGCAGTCACGACAGACAACCTCAATCATCATGATGATTATATATTCACTTTATAAATAAATGTCAAATACATAGGTCAATGTTAGACAACAGAGCCTGATGAGATGGAAATCAGAATTTTTGATTATTTGTTTCACATTTGTTTTGTGGAAGTGTATGAGTCTACTGACCTGAAAAATTCTAAGGACTAGGTTTCAGAAAACATTTTTCCATCAGAGATGATTGATTATAAAGAATAATACATAAAAAGAGAAAAGAACAAATATTAAGAGCTGATAAGAGGGGGGAAAATCTCCTACTTGTTAATCAAAATTGTTTTCCATAATAGCAGCAGTAGTATTCTCTAAACTCAAAAGACTACTTATTCCCTATTGTCCTACTTAGTAATTCAGTTTTTGGTGTATTAACATGCGTGCTTTTTTATTCTTAAGGGTTAGTACTCTTTGGCTTAGATCTGCCTTATCATATAGAAAATGTTTTATTTCTGGTTCTTGGTAAGAAAATCCATCTCAAGCTACAGTGGAGGTGGTCTGTCACTTAACTTTTCCTGAATATTAGCTGAAATGTAAATTTTCAATATGTTCAGGAGTATATTTCTTACTGTTCTGTTTTTCATTTCAGAGATATTTACTACTAATCTTAAACACGTGGCCCCGAAATCCAGAAGTACCTAGAATATAGCTTACCACAGCTAAAATCTTGCAATTCTTAACATTTATCCATTTGTCCATGAATTAAAAATGCCAGAGTCTCCATGTGACTTATTTTGTAATCCAACATGATGAAGAAGTGCAGGAGGATAAAGATTACTCAAGGACAGCAGCAGAGACACCATTACCATTCTTTATTTACACATTTCCTCCAAAGAAGTGAAGTGTCAAGAGAAGAAAGATGAAGAGAACATTAACTTCTGCTTTTCCTTCAATTTACTGAAAAGAGTCAGCATGTTTAAAGTAGGTGATGGATACTCCTTTCAATACCTCCAGGGCTGCTTTTGTGTCCAGCGATTATATGAAAGAAAATACATACCTATATCAAATCCAACTTCCAGTTTCCTTTGATGGACACTTCTAAGTCTTGGGAACATTAAGTGAAATCTGTAAATCTCAATATTGGAAATATAAGTGAAAGATCATACAAGTGAGTTGTAGCATAATATTATTTTCATTTGATTTTGTTTAATCTATTGGACTGTATTAACATCAATGGAATCATCTCCAATATTCACAGTCAAATTACTCAGAAAGCAGTGAATTTATTAATACCACTACACTGACTTGTTGCCATCTGAAAATACACTAACTTGCTGAAAAGGTAAATGTCTACAATTTTGACAGTTTAAATGTTTAGAATATTGGGTATATTTAATAATGCATTGTCCAGTAGAATAATCTCCAGGATACATTCAGTTCAATGTTTCTCTTTCAGAATTTAAAAATACTCAAAATATTCAGCAAGTCATAATAATTATCAATTCAAAATTACTAAAGTTAAATACAAGGACATATATCTGGAGCATGTGACATATGGTGGAGCAGTGATTCAGAAAGAGTTAGGAGGTCATCCTGAACAACCACCTCTACATGACCTTTGTATGCAATGCTCCAGTAAAAACAGGCCTGTTTGATGCATTTCTTGGTTAAATAAAATGGGGAACATCTATTTGAAATAGGAAATCTATCCTGCTTTTACTGGTAGTGTTCTGAGCATTTCTTGCTATGAAAATACTCCAGATTTGAAGATCACATTTCACAAAAGATACCTGTTCACTGAAAAGACCTCAAAGGTACCACACAAAGCAACTAAAGGAAGAAAAAATTAACCTTTATTCACTTCAAGCAATTTGGTTTAACAAATCAGAGTCGGAAGAGTTTTAAAACTTTGAAAACCTCTATAACTTACAGCATGGATATTTATAAAGCTACCCAATGAGGCAACTATTTGTAAATTTACAAAGAAAACATTAAATGCAGTGTGGTTGTTATACTCAGCCTAATGCAGTCTAGAAATAATCTATCAGCAAATGCAGTTAAAAACTTGAACTGATGTGAACTTGATCTTCCCACCATGATGCTTCATAATACATAATGGCATACTTTACTGAATACTTTGCAAGTATGTTGTTTCCCAGATTAGGGAAAAAAAGATGACCAATATAATGTTACAACTGAATGGGATAGAATTATATGTTCTGTATACACCCAGAGAAAGCCCATCCACAATTTCATTTTGGATGGGCAGGTAAAAGGGGGAATTGCTCTACATTGCCCTCAGAATGGAGAAATTACTGCACTGGCTTCTCTGGAATGCAGTGTCTTTGGACACAATCTTGCCTAAAGTTTGCAAGATTTTTTTGCTGTTTTTAGCTATGAAACAAAGGAGGTTGAATGTTCTCTTTTTGTTTTCTATTCTCTCCTCTTTCCTCTTTTTTTTATGTAGACTGGAATTATCATATTGAGCAGAACAAGCTTTGATGCAAATTATAGGACCATTCAAATCTTTCTCAGATACTTTTTTATAGGAATACCAACATATTTCATTAAACGTTCAGAAGATATTTTCCTTCCTTACACTAGTAAGGACTCGACATAAATTTTTTTTTCACTTTGAAGCTTATGATGGGGATTGACAAAATAAGACCACTTGAGTTAGTTTCAAAAATTAATTTCCTAAGACCCTTATGAGCTGAGACTACTGGCAGGACTTAGATTTTGTTCTTTTCCTTCTGCAGCCACAGAGTTTAACATCCTGAAGATTGAAGTGGTTTTGCCTACCTACAACAGCTTTAAGCAGGACTTAATGTACTCTGATTTCACAGTTCAGAGGACTAGAAAAACTGACCTCATTTGGCCTTAAATACTTGGAAATTAATCACAGTTTCTCATTTATATATATAAACATTTATAGGCAAGATTCAAAGGAGCAAAACCATGTCAGGCCCAACCTTGTGGCTCTTAAGAGGTCACTGAATTTCAAAGACTCTAAACATCAGTTTAAATATGCACAGTATTCCCTAGAAGATAGGATTGCAGTGGCCATGTGCTCTTCAACCACATTTCCCCTTTTTCTTTGCCCTTTCTTTATGTGTTGCTATGCCAGGAAAGAGGGGTAGAAGAGCAAGTAAGCTGGCATACTTACTCCTTCAGATACCTTCTAATGAATTAAATTAACATTTGGAAACTGAAACTTGCTGAAAGCTTTGGCTTTTGGCAGCTAAAGATCACAAGAAGATTCAAAAGTCTGATTCTCATTGCTCGTAAATATACAAAAGAACTGTGATTATTTCTTGTCCCAAAATAACCTGGGTGCTTATGGGAAGGCTTGGAATGGATTCTCCATTTTTTAATATCCAGTTCATTAATTCATTAGAGTTGTACAATACCTAAAGCTTATCGTACCAGAAACACCTTGGGCAATTAATCTGTAATTTTATAGCACATGCAAATAATCCCAAAACAGATCTAAAATTTCTGCCTACTTCTGAGTTGGAAGGAATTAAATCAGATCTTTTGCAGTTTGTTACAAGACTCAAGTCTGAACTGTTGGCATCCTGATCCCAGTAATTATCTTACCATTAAGGTGGAATTCTTTATTGTTCTGTCTGACATTCAGTAGCAAAGGTATAAATGATATTTTTAGTGCATAAATATAATGCCGTTTGCTTTTTTTAACATGGAATTTTAGTTAGCTTCCTTCTAGTGTCAGCAAACAATCCTTTAACATGTGCAAAGATGAATTTTAGTCTTACTTGTATTCTTTCTTATACATGCACACTCATATACATTCATATAAATAGGTGTACATGTATTTGAACATAAACAATATATTTTAAGAACTATATTAATATTATTTTAATAATTTTAGGTTTAAAAAATTAGGTTTCTATGTCTTCCTAGCAACTTCAAAAAAGGATTGAAGCTTTTGAAGCTACCCAGGATGTTTCAGACTTCATTATCAGGAAGTCAGTTGTTAGGGATTTTTGAAGATGTTTTTATTTTATGAATCATTTTCCATTTAACAATTATCACAAATAAATCAGATCTTGAGTCCTATTTTTAAGCTAGTTAATTATTAATATTGACAAAAGGATATTAATATTAAATATTTCTTACAGTCATTTATGTAGAAATTATTTACAAGTTTCATTTATTTTATCACTTAAAGGTCAAACTTGATATGCTAAAATGCATTTCCTGCAGGCTGCAATGTCCTTATAGGTGTAAAACTGAGACCATTGTTTAACTGCATAGTCCATATCTGTCCAATCATTTAATATTGTCTGTTAATACAAAAGTGATTGCAGTATCAAGCCTTACAGTTCTTGAAGCACAATTGCTTTTAACAAAAAAGCATCTGCCCTCTTCTCTGTTGATTCCTTCATATGATCAAAAAAGGTAGGGACTGAAGCTGAGAGTCCCTCTATTTCAGCATCCTCACCAGCAGGAGAACTCTGCCCATGGGACATTCATTTGCATGTAGGGATGTTCTTCCACTTTGTTTCATTTATCAACACTTCCAAAAATTTACCAGAAATCTGATGCTAACACTGCTCTGTTTGTAAATTAAGTCATCCAAAGATTACTTATCTTCACTGAACTCAGGATTTTGTGGGATATCACTTCACTATGGCACAAAGTGAAGTTGAAACTAATCACAAGTCAGAGGTTGGTCATCTCTGTGTTAGATGACTTATTTTGTTTTGCTAGCAAAAAGTTGTGCCAAGCAGTGGAAACACCATATGTACCTGGGGTACATATACTTGGAATATAAATATGCTTGGAAAAAAGTGTTCTAAAAACGTATTTTTGCGTTGCCCTGCATTCACGTAAGCATTAAAACTCATCACGGGTGAAAAGTGATATTGCTTGGATTAGGATTTTTGCTCATGTTCACAGGAGGAGTCACTGGTCATCAGATGAACCACATCAGTAAATTGTTCAGGAGAATCAGTAATATCAACACAGAGGTGGCCACCAGTTCTGTTGTGTCTGAATTCACAAACTGAAGATTCTTTACTGAGGGACAAATCAACAAACGCCTTGGAGAGTAAAATATCCACCTGCAGGGTATAGCAGCTAGATGCATCACTGTAATGCGAGTGGTAACCCCAGGAACAGCATGAGTCCCTCTGCAAGGGAATCGATGGCATCACTGGGGCAACAACAGCACCTGAACTAAATATGGAAACTGCATCACTGGTTATGAACCTTCAGTGCATATCTATTATTTCAAATATCAAGTTCAAGTTTCTCTAAGTATTTGTTACATAGGAAGAGATTATTACAAGATTCAAAGAATAGATTTTATAAAATAATATTAAAAGGATCATAGACTTGTGACTTAAGTTGGGTAACATTGATCATTGGGATCAGTTGTATTTTATACTGCACAAGCAAGGTTTTTCTAAGCTCTTTTTGCTTTTGACAACTGGTGAAATAAAGTGTTCAGTCAATAAATCAATATAGTACAAGGGGTTTTACATTTTTTTATATAATGAAAAAGGTGGAAATCCAGGGTGTATGTTTTATTTAGGATTAGGTCAATGACATATTTTACAATCATTGCCTGTGATTTAATAGCACAACGTTTCATAAAAGAGAAGTTTTCTTCTTGTGGGTTATTTTCTGTTTCCAGATCTATTTTTCAAGTCTCCAGTAGCAAATTACTGACTGAAAGATATACCTACTTGCAGTTATTAATTTGTCCAGTTTTTAAATTTTTAATTCTAAAATAACACAAAAAAGTTAAGTTACTTACAGATAAAGAGGTTCACAGGATGTACCTCCATAAGGATTTTACTGTTGATAAGGAGTCTATTTTGAAATAGATTCTGTTTATTTACATTTGCCACAAGTTATTTGCATGGTGGAACTCACTCATGGCCCAGGTTTCTAGCAGGGCAATGAGCAAGAGGGTGTGCTTCATATTTTCCAATTAATATTCTCCAATTGCTAATGGATTCTCATTTTATTGGGTCAAGACAAACCCCCCGGAATATCCATCAGCTGGATTTGAGATTTGGCACAAACAGTCCTGGGTGGTAGATTTGCTCTTCCTGTGCCTGGGCAGTGGCTATGGAGATCCAAGGTTGAGGCATTAATGAAACTGAATGTGAAAGAAGGACTTAGTGGCTGGAAAACTTCCACACTTTTTCAATGATCCAGTCACCTCCTGGTCAGAGCTTGGAAATGAATTTTTGCTTTTTTTTTAATGTAAGATTTTTATTCTTCTATCTCACTGGGGGTCTGTTCTTACAAGTTTATCTCCCATGTAAACAGAGATTAATGTTTATCAGAACTGATAAATCTCACTTCCCTTATACTATGAAAATCTGTAATAATATCATCTTTAAAAAAAACCTCAAGATCAAACAGGTATGGAACTAAAGGTAATACAATCCCACTGAAGATTTCTCTGAATTGATGGACCAAATTCTGGAATGTTGCTCTTTATGACTTAATTCTTGCCACTTCAGCTGAAACAAGATTTCCTAGGGAAGACCAGACATCCAAAGAGGGAAAATCCTGCTTTTTAATAGCCCTAATGTCCATCCAGCATCACCATCTTCCCTCTTCTTTTCATGATGGCCTTTACAGTAAAACGACAATCATTTTATTGTCTTTCATGAGTTGAAGTCAGTACAAAGCTTCCTCAGTCCATAAGAATCATTGTAATGTCTGTTTTCAGAAGTGTTTTGACACTTTTCATTAAACCGTGAAAAGAAATGTTTAGAAAGGGGATTGAATGTCACAGATTGAATTTACAGAGCATTGAAAGTGGACAAATATTTACAATTATAATTCAACTGCTAAAAATTGTGTAGAGTACTAAAGAAGCTAAAGAATGAGTAGAGAAGAAAACATGCCCCGAAACAAAATACCAGATACTCTGGAAATGAGAAGCATCCAGTTAATATAGGTATTACTTAACATTTCCCATGCAAAAAGCAAATACCACTTGAACTGAAACCTTGTGATATGGTCATCCACATCCATGGCTTTGCTTAAAGCTAGCTTTGACAACAGGAGCTAGCAGTATCAGAAATTGAGCATTTCACTCAGAAGGAAACTCCATGCCTTTGAAGATCTCTACAAACACCAGCCTGTGTAAAGACTGGAACACTGCTTATACTCTCCAAGGGGGAATTACATAATTTTGAAGCAGTAGCTAGCTGGTCTGAGAGTACTTATGGAAAAGGATATCTGAAGTTGCTTTTAGAAATAAGATAAAAGTAAATAAAAATTTTGATTTGCTTCTGGATGGTTTATCTGATACCTTTAATGAATGTGATGAAGTCCAAGGATGGAAAGTTCAAAATAAAATTTCTCGCCTACCCCATTTGAGCAGTGCTGTACATTATTCTCCAGCCTTCCATCTCAGCAAGAGTTTTTTCAGTGTTTTGAGTAAAAAAAAAATAGGTCATACACGTTCATTCATGTACTACCTGCTATGAAAGATGTGAAATACAGCTGATTGAATTGCATTTGACCTTTATGCCGAGTCTGAGTACAGAATACTAATGCAATCATAGAGGCACTGCAACTACATCCATTGGATGGTTTTGAATTTGTTTAGTGATATTGGAAGGACAGGATTAATAGCAGGATTTCCTAAACCCTGCTCACTTCTATTTTTCTCTCACTGTACTTTTGTGTCTAACAATTATAGTTTTGATTTAAAATTTTACTAAATTCTAAAACCATACACAGTTTAGTTTGATATTTCATTGAGCTAAAGTAAAAAAAGTATGTTGCCACTTAAATAATGAATTGCCAAAATAATACATAATTAACATACTTTTCTTCCTGTGAATAAGATCTTTTAGTCATGCAACTCTCTTGTCATTTACCCTATAAGGTATAGAAAATCTATATTTTTATACCATCTCTTTCAAAAAAATTGAGAATAATTCTGTCTTCCCAAAAGGCTTACTGAGAATATTTCTGAAATTATCTCCTGTTTCAGTCAAAAGTCAAAATCTTTTGTGGATTTTCAAGTTATGAAAAATTGCATTCTAAACATACCTCTAAGACAGCCAGGAATGGATGGAGGGCTAGGGGCAAACAATCAGAAGCATAAATAAATCAGTCTTCAGTTTTCTAGTGTTTGCTTGAATATTCAAGTTTGTAGCTTTGGTCTTAAAGACATTTTCCATTGAAAAATTGTAGGCTTTGTTGTATGGAGATACAGAATCCTAAATTTTATTATTTATATATTATAAAATATATTATTTTCTTTTTTTTTTCACTTTCTCTGATAAAAATAAAGAAAGTGACTACTTGTAATTATAACAGAATTTTAAGTCCTTATTCTTTTTATGGAGAATAATTTGAAGTGCTGTCAGAGATGAACTGTTGATGTTTTTCAGTTTGTCTTTAAATAACATCCTAGAGTGAACTGGTCCATTTACCTGTAATTTTTGTAAACAGAATGTCCATTATTTCTTGTTGTTTACAATATAATGACTAGGGAAAAATCAGAAAAAAATGTCTTCTTACTTACACGGACTATCTTCCCTTCATAATACCACATTTTTTTCCTTACTTTGATGATTCCCATTAATTTACATGTTAACTCACATGAAGAAGGAAAAATGTGACATGAGTCCTATTAAGGGAGCTCAGAGAAAAGCTATGCTGAAAACACAGTGGTGGTCAAAACAGACATTATTATAGTATGAATAAAGAAAGAACAGTTTCAGAACAATAATAAAAAAAAAACATTACCATGATATTTTACAACTAGATTGTAAACTTTTACCCATAGCCCTGTTTTGAGCCTGGCCTCAGTGAAAAAAACTGCAAACATATCTTCTGATTCCAAGAGGGGAAAGATTCCATTCAGGGTGGTCTCTGAGCAGTTTCACCCAGGAGAGAGCCTTTCCTCCTTGCCTCATGAGTGGAGCATCAATGTAAGGCTAGAATGCTCATCAGACCTGGTGTCAGTCTGTCCAAGGATGTGATGTGCCTCACGACCATCTCCAATGACTGAGGACTGAGACCCCAGGCTCTGAAAGGAGCCCTGGCCTGGCTGAGGTGGAATGTTTGCCAAGTCTCGGAGGACTGGTCTGCATCTCCATGAGAACGGAGTGCAGGAACAATGGAACTGGTCACAGTGGACTGAGCCAAGGCTGCTTGCCCAAACTGGTCTGTCCATACCAGAGCACGGCACGTACGGTGTGCAGCTTGTCCCTGAGCACCCAACCTCGATGCTTTGGCCCTGTGCCCCTCATTTTGTCTCAGCACAGGTGGCTCCTGCTTTGGCTTTGTGCCACTCGCTTTGGTCCCCGTCTTGACCAACCTATAAAACCCTGGAGACCCCTGCTCAATTCCGTGATCACCCCACTGGAGAAGATCGTGTCTATGGGCATCTCGGCCTCGAGGACTCGTCCCTCCACGTCGGTAGCTATAATCCCCTTTCCTCTCTTTTCCATCTTTCTTACTATTCTCTACTTTCTCTCCCCACTATTGCATTTTTTTAAATAAAGGTGCATTTTTTTTTGTATAAAGTGAGTTGTCCCCCGCTGTGTCTTTTGCTCTCTGCGATCCTAAAATGAACCATCAGGTTCCCCGCATATGTTTGCAGACCCTGACACCTGGGCAAGGTGAATGAAAGCATACAGGGACATGACTGGTATTTTTCTACACTATTAGGCTACCTTTTCCCCATCTTTATATTCAATAAAGTTATATATTAAAAAAAAATAGTGGTAGCATATGTTCAAACAGAATGGTTTTTCTCTGACATATATGCATGCCTTTTCTAAAACAGGCTTCCTTTATTTCAAATCTGCTAATTATAGCACTGGTTATGGTCCTGTATCCAAATTTATGAAATAGGTTTATGATCCTCTAGAATTCATGTGGTTTGACTTTACATTTTGGCAGGGAAGCTGAGGAAATCAAAACAAAAGCAGTGACCTTTCTGCTTTCCATATTTCAGCATGATGAATATTTTCAAGCATGTCTTCTGGAACAGATATAAAAAAGTAGCTTAAATAAATTGTGCTGGCATCGGTGTAGTATAATCATCTGAAACTGTCACATTAATGGTTCCAGCTTATCCTGCAAAAGCAAAATGTGATAAAAATAACCAGAACATGCAAATACTTACTGGGACAGTAATTCAGTGGAATGGAAATGATTGTTTGAATACTTCACTTACACAGCATATCAGTTAGTATTGGCACTAAAAAAGATAGTAAAACACTAAAGCTTGACAAAGAGACGTTTCATAATTCCTTCAAAATAATGTCAGTTCCTCAGAGGAGACAATCTTCTCTATAATCAGTACTAGCACAGACTGATTGGCGGAATCAATTAACCAGCAAAATCCCCAAACCTCCCCAAATTTTTATATAAATATGCTCATCACCAAAATGCTTATAGAAGTGAATAGAGTTACAATTGATTGCTGTCAGAGTCTCCAAATTTATTTCTGAGGAATCTTTTTCATCCTATGTATTGTTCAACTTGGATTACATTGTGTGAATTAAAGAAATTTGGGCTTACTTTTAATAAAGTTAATTTAAAGGGGATCAACATAATTGTGAGGAATGCAACTAAAAGATATAATGAATGTTCTGTTTTTATTTCTTCCTTGCCTCAAGATTTATGACTCACATCTAGCTTCCAAATAGATTGAGGAACATTATAAAGATAATTTACAATTAATCATGACAATAAATGAAAAGAAAAATTTACTGCTCATTACACAATTCCAATTTTAGAAAATTAAAAGGAAGGGGAAAGATCTTATTGGCTGTGTTACCAATTATTTATGTCTCATTAAAAGCTCAACATTTTACTCACTGCAACTATGATTCACTATCCTTATCCTCAAATACCACCTACTTTTTTGTCCTCTCTTAACTTTAGAGGCTGCAAAAGATGATTTTGTGATAATAGTTGGATATGTACATATTTGTATTTCAATTAGTTAAAAAATAAATCCTTCAATACCTGCAGTGTATATAATTATCATCACAAATCCAGCATTTTTTTTTTTTTTCTTCTTCATGCTGCAGAAAATGTACTGGGTAAGGCTCCTCAGCCTTTTCTCCACATCTGGCCAATAGCTGTGGGTTTTCAGAAAAAAACACCCAATACCTGAACTACTCATTTTTACCCTAATTGTGGTATTTTTTAATTTTTACGGGAAAATATATTCTTAGCTAAACAAAATGCAGTTAAACTAAAGGAAAAAATGCAAATATTAAAATTCTGGTTGGATAATATGTGTCATGCCATTATCTTGTCTGAAGCTTAAACACGCAGCGAAAGAAAAAAAATAATCGGAAAATTACACCCTTTTTCAAAAGAAATGTCATGGAGTAGGAGTTCATAAATCCACATCCAGCTGACGTTTTATAGTGAATTCAAATACGAATAGTTGCAAAGGCTGCATTATCACATTACCCACTTCTACCTGTTTAAACATTTCGAGGGAAAAGTAATACCTGCTACTATTTACAAAGCAGCAAATGAAAGGGCAAAATGTTCCCATTTCTTGTGGAGCTGACTGACCCTTGTTCTCCAAGAGAACAGTTTGCTGCTAATAGAAAAATAAACAACAGATGGCCTAGAGGGAACTTTTTTTTCCTTTTAATGGGTTTTTACTTAACAGAAATCTGTAGCTTAAAGTAGGTCATTGTTAGCTGGGAATAGAGAACTACAATAGGCCTTAGCAGTTTGGATTAAGTGGTAAGAAAGGCCACCAGTGTGCCAGGATTGCTTGTGTGTCTGGGGAAAAGTTCATTTTAAGGTAAAACATTGGAGTTTAAATTCTTTGTTTTAGAAGAAATTTCACCCCTTTTATTCTGCATGTTTTGGTGACTAATAAATAGAACATATTGTTTTGTTGGGGGGGTTTTATTGTTTTTTTTTTAGTTTTTCTTGTTAGGGTCTGACCTCTGGGATAGAAACTTTGTAATAATCTAGTATGAAAATTCAGAAAATGAACTCAACCTACTGTCATAAGGTTTTTCCATCCTTTGTCTGGATACCTTAATATATTTCTTGCCTACATCTTAGGGCTTCCATTTTAGAAAGAGAATGGATTTTTAATTTTTTTTTTTAAGAGAGTCATTAAGATTTGGGGTAGGTTGGGAGACATGAACAGGTAACTGGAGTGAAATGTTGTGAATATAACTTGTACAGCACAGGGCCACAAGACAGCCCCAAATAATTTCCTCAGTGTGGATGGATCGTGGATGGAATGAATAAAGACCTGCAGAATAATTCCCAGCACATAATACTTTTTAATATTTCATACTTCAAACTAAATACAGGAGGTTTCTGATGCAGAGAAATTATAGGAAGACTTGCATCAAAACCAGAACACAGTGGCAGTGGGTAGAGATTGCTACATATTGAGGTGGTTTACCTTTGATGATAACTACAATTCATCAAAGAAGAAGTAACAGCGAACTTATTTGCTGAAGGAATCTTTTCCTGTTTCTTCTTCCTCCTCTTATCACTTCAAAGACTCATCAGCAGAAAAGAACATAGTCATTGAACAGTCATAGTCATTGGGAAAGGAAAAAAAGGTGAAAAAATCAGAACAAGTGGATAAGAACTGATCAAGTAAATTCAAGACATCTATGTATTTTTTTAAGCAATAACCTTTCAGTATTCAGTGCCCTGGAATAGTGCACACAAATTAATTACACCTCAGTAGAATTTAGCATAATTGTGTGCATACAACAAAGAGAAGTTTTTTGCTCTGTTGATTTTGTTGAAGAAGAGACATCCCCATTTCTCAAAATCATATATAATCACTATAATTTACAGATTTTCCTAGTTTCATAAGAAGCATGACAAAAAGCATAATTTAAAATTTGTGAAGAGATATTCTCCTACAGAGTTATAACAAAAATTATCACTATAATAAATAAAGATCCTTGACCAATGCCATACAATGAATATAGCATAAAACTAAGCTGAAATGTGCACAGGGAGAAAAAAAGCTGAGAAAAGAGATATATGATTCAGAGGTTTGTTGGCTGTGCATAAGTTTTAATTGTTTAACAGTGTACGAAGCCTGTGCCTTGAAAAAGTGAAAGAGTTTTTATTTTGTTAACACACAGTGCTTAGAGGGAAGCAAGAACAGATAATATTTTATTTTCCCAGCATAATTCAAAACAGGATTAAAAAGTTAAGTTCGATATAAGACACAACTGTGATTATACCTAGTTAGTACATGTTTCATATCAAAAAACAACTATCCAAATGCAAAATGTTTTTCTGCTGACCAATGTCATGGAGAAGTACCATGAAGTCATATAAGTAAATCAAAACGGAATGATCTCCCCCATTTGGTCATCTGTGATCTGAATGGTTGGAAAATGAAGACCTCTGGAGACTTTTGCCAATGGAAAGACAGTGATGGTGCAATCTTTGTGTATCAGTTGATTTCATACATCAAGAGGATTTACGATCACACTACTTGTGTCTGAATAACTTCAAATCCTAATTTTTACTAGAACATATTCAGTGACACTCCCTGTAAGTTGTTTAAAATAAATTTTAGAGTAATTTACAGAGATATTGGACACTTACAGAGGTGACCCAGAAGTGTTTTCAAAACATCACACAACCACACCACACATATTCCATTGAACTTGACGTAAAATGAGTGATACAGTGCCTTCACAATAGGGCATTAAGTGGGGTAATCAGATATTAAATATTTAACAGCAATAAAAAAGGCTGAGATCTCATGTGACAAGAGTTACCCAGCCATGAAGGTGTCCCAATACTTATTTTAGACTTTGGAGCTGTTTAAGGAACAGAGTTTTGGCTCTGGAGAAGTTGAGCTAAGTTCCTACTTAACTTCCATCATAGTCCAAAAACATGCTGGGAGAGCTATTTAACTCCATTGAGATCGTTAATAATAGCAATTCAGTAGAAGTTTTGAACTTAAAAAAATCTGTAGGTTGTTTTTGTTGCCACTTGTATAAAATTTATCCCAAATCCTGGCCACTGTAAGAAGCTCATTGCACCAAATCAGATTTCAAATGGGAATATTTTTAATGGGAACCTTTATACAAGCCTCAGCTTAAACTATTTTAAGAAATTTAATTGCATACAGTTTTTCTCTAGTAAAATTAAATTAGATTGTTAACATTTATTGCTATTTTCCCCTCTTAATTAAAATGACCTAAAAAGAACGTATAAAACCTTAAATGGAGACCAGAGGCATTCTAACAAATTATCTTATTACCTATAACTTTTTCTAAGTCTCCAAACTTTCTGGGTTACTGGGTTTTGCTTCTGTGTGTTTTTGTGTATCTTTTGAGTCTATGCATTATAGAACAATGAGATACAACTTTATACAACTTATATAGAAAAGATCTAAGATCTCCCAGCTCTGTTTCTGCCAGGCACAAGCACATAGCTTTCTAAACTACCTGTGTCAAAGCATTCACAAATTTAGATCTGTGGTCAAAAGAAATCCTCCAGAATCCCTGTGTTGCCACACATTCAAATTTTAAAGTGCTTAACTCAACACTTTCCAGGCACACTGCATGTTAGATACCACCCAAATTTGTGCACAGCTGAACCAAGAGGGATAAATTACCCTCTATTTGAAAACTGTGGAAGGTTGCAATTAGCTTCACTGGAGCCACTATACCATTCTCAGCCTTGGTTTTATTTTGGTTTTGGGTTTTTTTGGTTTTTTTTGGTGTTTTTTGTTTTGTTTGGTTTGGTTTGGTTTTTTTGGGGTTTTTTGGGGTTTTTTGGGGTTTTGTTTGTTTGTTTGTTTTTGTTGTTGTGGTGGTTTTTTGGGGTTTTTTTTTGTTTTTTTGGGTTTTTTTAGTTTTATTTTTACTATGGGGATGTAGGAAAACCTCTAGTACCTTCTGTAATTGTATGAAGCTTGTTGTTAATTACAGCCTTTGATGTTAGGCTGCACACTTGTTGGCTGTTGTTTCAGCTCATAAAGCAGAGAAGGCAATGTAATAGTCACTGTGTGTGGAAAAGAGGAATTCCCAGGAAACACTGGGAAGAAAATAAAGCGAGCAGAGGAAACAAACTAGAAAAAAAAATCGACAAAGGAAATGGAGAACATCAAGTGTGAGACTTAAAGTCTTACTGGAAAGAGCAGACAGAATGGTGTGTTCTCTCCGCTGCTTTGATCATCAGAGGTCTAAACCCCATAGTTAACGGGAAAGAGAGACCTGCATCTTTATTCTAAAACTACACAAGGCCAAACTGGTCAGTTCTGCATGGCTTAATAACACTGTGCTCCAAATATGGGCTCACCAGGATTCACCTACATGACAAAAGCTTGGTGCAATAGTTCTCTGAATAGTCAAGAATATAGGAAGTAAGGAATATCAAGGAAAGAAACTGAACATAAAGAAAAATTCCCTTTAAAGGGTGGGATTGTTTTTAAAAATTCTGAGTAAATTATGAACTTGTTGGCACAGGTCATTGTGAAGATGAAAATAGATGTATTTGCAGCAAGAAATGAATTAATGGTGAAAAATCCACCCAACAGCAAATGAATATGATATTTGTATACTCTCTTCACCTTCTGCAACTCCTAACCCCTGCTTGCTTGCTTGATGTAGCAGGAAATTGATCATTCAGAATATTTCTATCTCTAATTTGTGCATCTATTACTGACATTTTTTCAGTGAACATTTATTGGAGATGCCCAAAACATAATAAGTTTTATAAAAGAAAGGGAAAAGTAAGACAAAAAAAAACACAAAAAGGGGGAAGTCCTGAAATATTTTTCGGTTATCTGATCTTTTCCTATTATGGATAAACAGTAAAATTTGCATCTTCCAAAGTTACTGCATGACTATATTAACCTTTAATATTGCTCATCTTGGGTTTTTTTGTTTAATTTTATAAGTATTATTTACACATGTGTGAAGGATTCTTCCCCAAAGACTTTTTCATTTTGAACACCTTAAGTACTCAAGACAATAGTTTAACAACAGTTTTGGCAATAAAAGATTTTGGATTTGGAGGGGAGATTTCTTATGGTTTTTGAATATGATCCATTCTCTAGAAATTGTTCCAGAAAGGGATCACAGGGACTCTGTGTCCCAATCAGAGATGATGCAAGGACTTTCAGAAATCAGTTGTCTTTATCTTCAACCATTTCTTAACAACTTAAATAAGGTTAAACTGACATTTCTCTATGCTCTGGAAAAAAAGATGGTGATTATAAGCCTCCCCTCCATAAAAATTGACTTTTTCAAGACGTGTTCTTAGTATGCAAGTGCATAAGAATCTTCATACATTAGTGACTCAAATGAAAACTTTTAATAGAGCTGAAAGAAAAAAAAAAAAAAGGACCATGAGAGCTATTTACAAAGTAAATCATATCAAATTTATCTTGATATGGGCTACTTGACCATTTAAAATACCTTTGGATGGTTTCTGAGCTGACAAGTACCACTTTTGAACATGACATTTCATAAATGTACACCTTTAATATATTTTGACATCATGTTGAAGGTACGTTTTCCTTTTTTCAGTCTTTCATTATGTACATTCTTTCTGGAGAAGATAGTTACTTTTAAGTTCATGTTTGACAGAGTTACTGATCTACAGCTTCCACATTTGCAAATTTGTCTTTAATCTCCAGCTCATGGCAATTGTCATGTAGCGTTCTATTACAGTTTTCTACATACTACAGAGTAAGACAAAGTTTAAAGTTCTATGAAATGTGAGCAAAACTGTCTCATGAAAGGTGGAACATTTTTTTCTCTTTTTATTCTGTCGTTTTTCTTTTATTTAATTTTTTCTTACTTTTTGGGGTTTTGCCCCCAGACTGGACTGAAGCAACACTTGACACTTTAGTTCAAGACATCCTGGCCATGACCTTCATGTGATTCTGAGACTAAAAGTGTTTGCTTTCTCTTCAAAGACATTTCTGTTTTGTTGTTACACTGTAGAGAAGAATTGGAACCATATCTGTTCTTGAATCAGTGTTCATATCTGATGTATTATCATCTCACCAGTGCGGTATAGATAATTCAAAATATTTCAATCTGCTATCTATCTATGAGATTAGGTACTAATCCCTTCTTAATCACCCACAGAGAGGTAGACTCAGCTTCACAGTAATTTAATGGCAAAACCAGACACCATTCTGTTCTTATCAAGTTTAAACCATTGCTTAACGGTTTGATGTTTAGGGGTTTAAGGTTCTGTGGGGGAAGCACAGCAGAAAGCACACATTCCCAAGCTACTGCTGCTGTTCTATTGTGTGAGGACTGTAAACATCTGCTTATTGTCTGGTTCAAGCCAGTTCAATCACAGAATGAAATAAAATGAAGTTTTCAGTGTCTCTTTCTGTATTCAAACCCCAAATTGTCCTGGGGAAGCTGTGGAAGACATATGCATTTAACATCTTGTGTACTGCTACTGGCCCTTGCTGGAGTTGTCGGGATCTCAGGAGATAAGGGAATTGGAGAAGCAACACACTGAATCACTGCTATCTGGGCTTTACCTGATATATTGAACTCCATTGCCAAAAGCATCCACAAAAACCCAGCTATTAGTCACTTGAGTCTTCAACATCACTGAATATCTGAGAGGAAATGGGGAGCAGTATTGCCAATAGTAGCAAGCTGAAACAACATTTTTCAGGAGAAAATATGTTAAAAGAGTAAGCAGAAACCCAGCCATCCTTACAGAATATGTTGTAAACATAAAGAAGTATTTCACTCCTGTAAAATAGAAAGTTCTGCAGATTTGTTAGAAGATGGAATCTGACCTCTTTCTTTCTCCTCCTCCAACTTGCATCCGTTAAACATTACATTTTACAGACATGGATATAGAATCAAGATTTTTAACACTGTTTCCTCTTTGAAATATTTTTTTTTTTTAGGGAATGTTAGATCTTCCCATTATACTCGCCACTTGGAAGGTTAAACAATGTGACAGCTGCCTAAAAATTGTGCAGGTACTTCTTGACCCAGACTTGTATCCACTTCCTCTTTTGCTTCCTTGAGATTTCTGTGGGGATGCTCACAGACACAGGGCAATGTTGAGAGAGGAACCACCCCCAGGGATGCTGCTGTGCCTCTCCTTCCCCATACAGATGCCACGGTATCTCTACCACATATGTTGTCAAATCACCCAAAAGCTACCCTAATTAAATTCCAACATGTTTCATCTTTGTGTTTAAAGCAATGATTTTATTATGGTCCTAGAAGGACAGCATGCTCCTCCACTCAGGTGAATTAGGAATTGTGCTTTATTTCTTAAATCTAATCTTAAAATGGAAAAAAATTATTAAGTAACTTTGTCTAAGGAGTACAGCACAGTGAACTGCTTACGCATGACCTCACTGGTCTTCACTGAGTGTTTAATGAGTTGGTTTTATGCATTGTCTGAAGAGTAATGACAGCAAGTAGAATTCATGGAAGAAGTAATTATTATTGTTAATATTGTTATTATTGAGGATTTATGCTTCATATAACATAAGGATCATTATTTCAGGCAATCATTTACTAGATAACTTGCACTTTTTCAAATTCATAATAGAGTTCAGAAACTGGACTTTTCACTTAAGAAAAAATGTAACAGCTATTTTACAATTCAGGAAAGCTATAAAGAAACAAAAAAGTTAGGCAAAAAGGTATAACACAGCAGATCATTTCCCCATCTTGCTTGTCTGGGTTTTTTTGGGATTTTTTTTAATCTGCAAAATGTTTTTAAGTGGATCAAAAAATTTTCTTTCCAAAAAATTATAACATTTTTTTGCATATCTTCAAAATATTTTCAGAAATCAGAATAATTTATAAAGAAGCTAGTGATAAATACACACTTTTTCTATGAATTTTATGTTAGGCTATGGAGCCAAACTAGAATAGAATAACCTATAATACAGCCAATAAATTTTTCTGTATGTAAACTAATAAAAAGAGGTAATTACAGAAAAGTAGTTAATGATCAAGACTTCAAGCTTTAAAATTATTAGAGGAGTGGTACACTTACCTTGTGACTCTGAAAATGGTAAGTTACCTTCAGGTAACTTTTAAGACACTCTTGGCACTGGACCTGTCTTATCTCAAAAAAGGTAAAAGATTATTAGTACCAGAGGCTCCATAATACAATTTGAAGTACACAAAAGGTTCTTTTCCAACTATTGCATTACAAAAGTTATTATTGTTGCCTTAAATAAATAGCTCAAAATGAAGATAATATTTCCATTTGGTAAATTATCTATTTATAACTAAATATATTAACTGATTCACATTTTGCAATATGGCATTCAAAGCAGCTGTAAAAAAATGAACATTAGCAGTTATTAACCAATGTTGGCTAAAGTTAATGAAAGTATAAGTATTTATTACTTAAAAAAAGGGAAAAAAACCCACAAAGCGACAGTATAATGTGTCATGATAACACCAGACTAAGAATTCGGAGAAGCTTATATCAGAATACTAAATAGAAGTCAGGAATAAAACTTGACTGTCTTCAGTTTCTTTCTGCATATCCTAAAAATTGTCCAAAAGTTGAAGTTGTTTTTTCTTTCTTGCAAACTTTGAACCTTTTACAAAATTGTGTATTTCCTACCCTAAAACACATAACCAGCTTAATACTTAATTAATCTAACCATGTCTCAGGGTTTAAGGAACATTGAAGAAACTGAAAAAAAATCAATGGCCAATCAAATGAGATGAACTTTAAAGTTACCAGATAAGAAAAATACAGTAAACCTCTTTGTGCTGAAGTAGAATTGGTCACCAGAATTCTGAAAATTTAAATTCAAGGGATCTGTTTTGTATCTCAGTGTGGAATACCAAGTAATCCTTATCTCTGAACACATCCTTGGATTTTCATTAAACTTTTAAATTATTTTCTTTGTCATGCTAACCAATGACAGAACAGGTTTTGGACCTAGCTTGTTGGTTGGTTAGGTTAATTTTTGACGATGTAGAAACAATGTTCAGGATGTGTTACATTACTCAGGAAAGTAATTAAAACTGTTTATGCTACCTTTAATGTATATGTATACTGTCCAAAAAGATTTTGTGAGGTTTATCCTGGTATAAAGTCCAGGTTCTGGATTTTTTTTACTGGGAATATATGGTGTTTTATCAGTTTTTCCTTCCCAATGATCTAATTAGGAAAATTAATCATGGTCTGCGAAGGATTTCATAAATACTCTTGACTCTGCATCATTTTCCTCACTTGTTTTTTTAAATAAAAAGAACCCCAACAATGGCACATAGAGCAAGGAGAAATTCTACTTTTTTCTAGTGCATCTGATTTATACTACACATACATCTGTAACATTTTCACAGACCCCCAGAAAACTACTCATAAATAAATATGAGCTACCTCCCATATAAACATGTGAACAAATAGGCAAAATACAGATAAATCATGATGATGTCAAGATGAAAGGACAAGACTGTACTAGAAGCAGTGACCACAGGTAATTACCTTCTTTTCAGTCTTGTTTTTAAATGCTTTCAAAAGGCTTTTAATAAATTTTAAACACATGAATTAAATTATTGAAATACTTTGCTTGAGAGAAACATTAACACTATTAAAGCATGGCAAGCTGAAACACAGAATATGGGAATATATTTGAATAAGTAAAGGGTTTTTAAAAAGCAAAAGGATTCCTTTTATGCAGAGTCTCTTAATATACATAATTTCCTGGGTCTACCTACTGTCAGTCATGTAATTTGTAAAACTGTATTTTCAGTTTTCAAGCCCTTCATCTCCTTCATATCCCAAACTTTATGGAAACACTGTGACAAATTGCAGTCGCTGGGAGAGAGTCAAGGGAATTAATTATTGATGACTAGGTCATTAAATTTTACTATGCATGATGCAAGTCTGGGCTGTCTATGACTTTCAGAATGTATTTGATATTCAATTACTAATTTTAAACACAGTGTCTGTACATATATATAAAAACCTACACCTGTATATAAACATGTATATAAAAAAAACTGTGTAGAAAGATTGAACCAAACAAACTTTTTAATAAAACTTAGCTGTGAAGTTCAAGATGTTCTAGCTCTGAGATGTACAGGAATCTGTCTGAGCCAATGACACTTCAAAGTGATTCTCTTTGCTTTGCAGCATAGATATAGCCCCTCCTGAGTAAAATATATTCTTCTTCACTGTATGTAATATCTCTTTGAATTTTGCATTCAAGACATTATGTCATATTGTGATACTGTTTCCAGATATCAGTTTCCTTTTGCCAGATAAAACAAAGAGACTGAACTTCCCCGAAGAAGAAGAAAAGCCACCCACTCAATATACCATTCAGTTCCAGAACTGTGTGATTTTTAGCCAAAACCATTCTTTCTGTTGGAAAAAGAAGCTCTGTGAGGAACTATGTCGTGACTGAAGCATTGCTTGTGTTACTAAACCAAAAAACATCTTTTCTTTTCAGTTTAATTCCAAACTCTTTTGGTTTTTACACAGGGTATTGAGTAAAGACAAACAAGCAAAAAGGGTTTTTTTAACTACCAAAATAAATTGTGCTATTTTTTGCCTTTACAACAGTCTGCTGATAAGCTCAGGAGATGCTTAATGTACTTATTTATCTTGTGATAGCAGGAATACATACAGCTGCAGCATTTCCAGGACTGGGCAGCAGATAGTTTTCCTGCATCACATGATGGCACCAGGATCTGCCCAGGGAGTTGCTGGTGCACATCAAGTCAGTCCAAGGAAACTATGGCTCCATATACCCCTTTAGCCATTGCTAACAGCTTCTTGCCTAATGTCACGAGTGGAAACGACTGAAAGATATAAGACTTTTCTTAATTATTGATGAATAATTAAGGTCATTAAATTTTACTATGTATGTTGCCAGTCTGGCCTATGACTTACAGAATGTATTTGATATAAGACATTATATACTTGATATATATGATATATTTGGTAAAAGACTTTTCTTTTACCTTTCTTGCCATCACATAATTATTTTTTTATCCTCATACAAGCTGTAGGAGATTTCTTCTGTTCTCAGGCAGAATGGTTGTACCTGTTTGTTATATAATTTCCCAAATTGCCAGCAATTTAATGTGGTATTTTTATACAGCTTGTTCAGCCCTAAAGTGCATATGTGAAAGATAATTTCCAAGCATATCCTCTTCCTGGCTCTCACCCTGGGCTATGGACAGGCTCAATGGACAGCTTTTAAAACCTTCAGATCAGAGGGCTCCAGGCATCAGTCTACAAAGATATGGGAAAGTGATGCAGGTTAGATGGATTTCCATTTTTATCTTGAAAAAAATAATAAATCTGAACTTCACTACTGACAGCTCATGTGCAGTTGCAGCAATTAGAAGGAAACGTGCTACAGAGATGCCAAAGCTGGGCCTCATTGAGCCAGGCTTAGCTCTGAGCAACAGCCCAGGTACAGAAGCAGAGAAATTACTTATCCTGCAAGTTACATGTATGACTTCAGCACAGATGAATCCTTTCACTAAACCTACCTTCAAAGCATGCCTTACTCATGTCTTTGTTGTTCGGACAAGGTTAATCTCAGGAATTTTATAATTAGTCTTAAGAAATGCTAATGACAAAAATAGCAACAGATTGCTCTACCTTTCTATAAATTTTCTTACTGCTGGCAAATTCTAGACCTTTAAGTCTCACTAAGGGTCTCATTTATAGAAGCAAACTGGCAATGTAGAATATTTTAATGTTTTTTTTTTACCTAATCCCTATTGGGTCTTTTTCTTCCAATTTTAATTCTGCTAAAGAGTTAGAACTTTCTATTTCTCTTTCCATAATTACTTAGAAAAATATTCTGACAATATGACTGTTATAGAAGTCTGACTGCAAGCATTGCAGGAGTGGCAAACAGATACTATTTTAATTAATGCTTCTATCTTATTTCTTGAAGAAATGCACATTTGCAAAAACACATTCTGAAAGACATTTCCACACAGAATTAGCTGGATTGCATATGTAAATGAGATGCTATAAATAACCAAACGCAGCAAGTTTCTGTTCAAAAGTTAGCCCACCAAAATTGTACTGCACAAAGAAATAGGCTTTGGCTTTTTACCAGATTAATTTAAATTTTTCCTTCAAGACAGTTTGTGGCCAGTGTTAGAATTGTACTTAACATTGAGTTTCTAGTTAATTTCTACTTGAGGCACCCACAAGTTAAAACAAAAAAATATACAGCACCATGAAACTGCAAAATGTCATTAAACTCTGGTTATAGTCTATAGATTTGCTGAGGTTCACTCTGAACCAGCAATGGGCTGACTGGAAATTCTTATTCATGGGAGAAGATAGTTGAATTATGCTCTCTGCCAGTAAAAAAGATTGAACAAAATGGTTGCTGTGTTTTTGTATTATGGTCTTTCACTTAGGGAAATTTACCCTGAGAAATAATAATGTCCTCTGGAATATTAGCAGAGTACTAATACCTTTTGATTCTATAGTCAAAGTACCAAACAAACATAAATTCTGTGTGTGCTTCTTGCCTGATTAAACTATCATTTTCTTTCAAAGTCAATAATTCAATCAAAAAAATTACATGAGACTGACAGCCTCCCCACTTACCTTGAGTTTAGATATATTAATTTTAATGTAATATTTTTCAATTGAGTAACTAACCATCTGTGCATGTATCTCTCAGGAAGAAAGTCAATGACAAATAAACGTAACTGAACCTTCTCAAACGTGTGAGTAGGAACTTACTATTTACTTTTCTGGCTTGAAAATTCTCTTAGCTCCCTTTATCTCCATGTTCTGTTGTTCAGCACCACATGCTTCTCCTTCTCGTTTACTCTTTCATATATTTCAAGTTTTATAAGTTTAAATCTTGCCACAAATTATTCATGCCTTGTTCATTGTTCCATATTTTCTGGACAGGGGAAGATTTGGCCTATAATGTCATCTGGTGCATAAAGTAAATGGGGTGTCATTTGTAGGATGCCATTTGTATCTCAAAGATTTGTGTGAACATTTTCAAATTGCTACTGGCAGGGCAGCTTTCTTATTTCTCTTCTATTAAAGAACTCATCTTACTTTTCACCCTTTATAAAGAAATGGTTGACTTCCAGATTATCAAACATTCGTGAATATAAAGCATTTTCCCTCTATAATGAAAATAACAATGGGGAGTTATGATACATCCATGTCTAAATAGCCTTAGCAAGTTCCCTTTTTTCCACAACATTGCACAATATTTTTAGAGTGGATTTAAGCTTCATATTCCCTTTTAAATCAGTAGGAGTATCTTACTAAATTTTCTTGATAATGCACTTTTCTCTTCTGATATGTCAAAGTACTATTAGTAGCAAATACATTGCTGACAGTCTTTCTATACATCAGGATTATCATGGAGTTTTCTCGTGCATCAAAAAAAAAAAAACCCAAAAAACAACAACAAAAAAGGCACAGCTGAGCAGGGAGCTCGAGTAGTGAAGAGATACCATAGTCTGTTCAATCAATTTAGATAATTCTTCACCTTCTTTTGCATTGATCCATAACTTTTCCCTCTCTCTTTGATCATCAATGTTAATATCTTTTATGCTAAAGTCTTCTAAACAGTTCAATAAATTATTAGCAACTGTATCAAATCATCTCTACTGAGGAAAGCAGAAGAGAAGAGATGGGGAAGACATGGAGAAAATATCCATTTGGAGTTGTATTGAGCATGAAGTTGTACTAAGCCATAGACAAGTCCCAAGTGTTTTGTGACATTGTGGAAAGCTAGAGCCAGCCAGCAAAAATATTTGAACAGGAGAAAAAAGTGTTTAAGCGACCAGGACAGGAAAATATTCAGGGTAACATGGTAAAGTCAAGCATTATATTATAGTAATGAGACCCATGTTTTAACGTGAAATGGGATTTTTATTTCTAATCTAATAATTTTTTATCACAAAAACAACTCACTTGGGTGGTGAGTCACCTGGTTGCCATTCTATCCCTTTTGCTTCTTCCTCCCTATCATCTTATGTCCAATGAGCCAATGTCCCTCTGCTGCTTTCTGTGGTATGATTTTCTTTGCAGGGTGGAACATGCCCTTCTGCTACTGCTGCTCACAACCTAAATTGTGCAGCCAATCTGGCAATACCAGTATATAAAAAGGACAGAACATGTTAAAGGTTAAAATTCAGCCTCCTATCCAGCCTGAGATTGAACTAAGATCTTGATTTGGGACAACGTTTTGCTTTCAAACAATAGAGCAACAGTGGTCTAGGAATCTTCCTTCCTAAGGACCCTTCTTGGAGTTTAGGAATTAAAGAAATAGGACAGCAATGGGACTATGTGAAAGAATGCACCTTCATCCTTTTCTAACTCCAAGTGGATAGCACAACAGCAGAAAGAAAGAAAAAAAATGCACTGAAGATAAATTTCGGTCATTCGGTGCCATTTAGCAGACTGCACTTCACTAAATCTGGGCAGTGCTGTATCACAGGATGCATACAGAAAGGGTATTTGAAAGGCCAGTCTTCACTCTAGGTTGTAAAAATCAGAGACAAAACAAAGATAAGGGTGCTTGAATTGAGAAGTCTCATTACACATTTGATTTGGCACTTTTAGTGTTCATTAAATACCACTGGCTGAATTCTAATCGGTGCTGTGGGCTTTTTTTTTTAAATGTCTGAAGCTATGTAATGATATAACCTCCAAGAAAGACATGACAGCTGAAAACAGCCACTCTCCAGCAAATCCTATTGAAGTGCAGAGTAGAAAAGAAAGGACATAATAATATTTCTGTGCTGAGATAGAGCATTCCTCTCACACGGAGAAGTACTTCCCCAGGTAGTAAAGGCATTTCTGTATAACTGGCTGTTATTTTACAACATCACAACTGAATCATGTAGCAATGTCACTTCTAGGACCTAAAAACACATTTTAGAAGCTTCCCACTAGTATTTACAATCTGTGAATAGATGAAGACCCTGTGAGTGAAAAGATGCTTAAAAGGGATGTAAAAGGGTTGCTTTCACAGGGACAGAATTGCCATAGGCTTACTCTGGGTTAAGGACATGTTTAAATGCTAATCTGTATAGTATTGTCTGAACTATTTCTCCCTTTACAATTCACTCTGCAGAGATGCTTGATGTAAAGATTTGCACATTTAAGAAGAGCCAAGTATCTTTAAATGAAAGATCATGTATTTAAATTTCTGCTTCAGTGTGGAGGACAAGTCTCCTTTGTTTAAAGTTTTCTATTTATGCAATTTATTATTATTTAATTGTGTATTATTTAATTGTGGACTTATTCTTATCTTAAATGGCTGACATGAAAACCATAACACAGTGGTTTTCACACATGCATTTCTCCTTATTTCTTTATAATCTTCAATGTAAGTGCATTAACACAAACAGATTTTGGGACAGATTTGCTTTTTTTCTCCTGCAGTGTGTTTGTATTCATGTGCCAAGCAGACATGGAGAAATAAATTCCTGCTGGAATTTCTCAAACACCACCTGTTCCCCTCTCATAACTCCAGTTCTAAGTAACTACAGTTTTCCAACAGAAATCAGATAAACAAAAAAACAAAAGGTAAAATTTCAAGCTTGTCAATAAACCTTGTCAATAGAGCTCAGAATTTATCCCTAAGGCCTAAATGTGCAGGCAACCACATGGCACAGAGGAACTGAACAGGCTTGAAGTGCCCTAAATAAGAATGTATTTACCCTCACTCGTATTGCATAACTCTCTCCTAAGAATTCTGCTTTGTTCCCCGAAGGATTTAGCAATCTCTTTCCTTCACATGCATTTCCTCTTCATTGTAAAGATTTGATGAATTGGTCAGGGAACAGAACACTACAAGGAGACAGGCAGCTGCTCATAGAGTTTTGACTATGCAGTGGAAGTTCACACTGTTAGTAATTAGCATAAGAAATACATGGATATGTAATCCTCTCCAGAAGCCATTCCCTATAATCACTGGTTCATCCAGTCCGAAAACTGGACAGAAAATGGCACCTAACTATGATTAACAGTGCTTAAGTGCCAACAGAGCCCCACTAATTGCAATACTCAATGCTACAAACCTAACAGCCACAGTACAAGACTTGCCACCCATGGATGGTAGTGCTAGATGTAAAAGATATGTTCTTTATGGTGCCCTCACAAGATAAAAAGAGAAAGAAATTTTCTTTGCCTTTTGAAGGTATACAATATACAATTACCAGACTCCCACAGGAGTATTAACACTCACCTGTGACTGCTCATGCTGTGCTTGCTGAATTTTTACAGACAGTCTCACTCCCTCAAGATATAAAATTTTTCAATATGATAAATATTGATTAACAGGTTAAATAATTCAAGGAGATTCCCCTGAAAAGGTCAGGGGAGCAGTGCCAACAGTGTGGCAAGCACCCCACAAAATAGAATTTGAGATCCTGAATGAGAAACATCAATAACCAAGATATTATGGTTTTAGATACTTGATGTATAGCAGAACCACATGGTAATTCCTCCAGGTACCTTAGGAAAAATCAAACAGCTGCAGATGACCCCATGTAGGAAATAATTACAGCAGTTAATGTGAACTTTAAGATACTGGAGAAATTTTGTGCCTAGACATTCTATTATTGCTTACCTGCTGTACTCACTTTCGTAAAATGGGAAACCATGGAAATGAAACCCAAAACATGAAGAGGCAGTAAGAAACCTAATAGAGGAATTAGAAATGTATCAGTCTTTGGGACAAGTATACACAACCCTGAAGTGTAGCAGTATGGGGCTTTGTAGAACATGCTACTGCAGTGTTGAACATAAACACATAACTGGTCGTGATGGACCAAATACATCTTTATTATTCATCAGAACTGCACTTAAAGAGACAGAACAGAGATATTCTGGGTGGGAAAAAGGACTTGTGTCTTTGGTTGATGCAGCTAAACAAGCTGAGCCACTAAAGAGTAACATGACCAGAAAGATCTGCCAAGACTTCAGCTGTTTTCCATTTCCAGCAACAATTCTGATACTGATACCAGCACACCTCTACTGGAGTCCCCAGTATTTACCTCAAAAGTAAATAATTAATCAAAATGCCCTTTAAGATTTTTGGCTCACAGAGATAGAAGGCAGATACTTTTTGAACTGCCAACTCATAAATTTCCTTGTACAGTCACATGTAACAAACACAACAGAACTTGTGATGTTAGTTCTACAACGTACAGTGGTATCACCCCTAGTAAAACTGAGAAACTTTCTAAAGCAAACTTTCAGAAGTACTCAAATATTTTCCTCTTGTTCCTGGCAACATTAAAAATACACAAAATCCAGTAAGTTTGCGTAGGATTTTCTCTGTTGTGAGCTGGCCTCTTCTAGTAATTTACTCCCATTTGCAGGACTTCAAGTAACCTTTCTGATGTGTGGTGGAAGAGGAGGTGGCATCTGCTTTTTCAGGCCTTAATCACAGCTAAAGGCAGTATGTATGAACTTTTAAATGTAATTAGAAATTGCAAAAAAAAACAAATCGGGGAGTTATTTTAATCTAATTATATGCAGGGTATTTCACTGGATATAAGTCACAAAATGCCATGTGTCCATGGGCAGCTACACATCTATTATTCTTCAATGATTTACCTGCCATGAAAGAGATAAGTTCATACAGAAAAGGTGAGAAGTAAAAGCTATAAAGTCTAAATGAAAACTTTGTGAGGCATAAAAAAAAAGATCCTTTCTCAATCATTGAGCCTGACTCATGAAGGTTGACTTTTATATGACGGATGGATGTGGACCACTACCCTTTACTTCAGTATACCCATGTCAGACTACCTCATACAGAGCAGTTTTCTTAACTAGTCCATCTTACAGAGACAGATGTCTCCCCTTCTGGTTAGCAGCCTACATTTTGGTGCCAAACTGTAAATTCTAATCCCAGTATCTGAAGTAAGAGGTTGCCTGGTGACTGAAGTGCGAAATGAAGTGCCACAAACATCTAATCTTAGTAAATATTTTTCTTTTATTGATTTTTTTTCTTTATTTGCTTGTTTATTTACTGAATTTGGAGTTCGGTGAAAAAAAATTAAGATTATTTTGAGTGCTGAAACTTTTCAGAAAAAATCAATTAGCTGCAATCCAGCATCCATAAAAGAACATTTTCTTTTTTCATGGTAGAAAACTGAAAATTATGGATTTGGATAAGAATTTGGATCAGGCAAATGGAGATGGTCCTGTTAATCTCAATGCATTGGGTCTAATCCATTGCCCAGTCTGTCATCACCATGCGGAATGAATGTGCTGCATCTTCTTTACAAGGATTTTTCTCTGTGACTGTGAAACACGCTCAGTTTATAAAAAATCATTCAGCAATTTTTAGCAGCTAAATTCCAACAAAATATAACAACTACAGGGGGAAAAAAGGGGATTACAAGGGCAGAGACAGATACTTGACCAAACTCAAAGGTGCTATTTTTATTATACTGAATTCTGGGGGTGTTTTTTTACATGTAAGGGCACCCTCCCTCCCAGATAGGTCTGGATTACAGAATCAGAGTATGACCAAAAGAAAGTTTACCTTTAAGTCTGCAGATGCTGTGTGTGGCCACAGAATTTACAGCTGGTATATCTCAGCAAAAGAACTCAAGTCTGTCGGCATGAAGCTGAGTTCCTATGGGTTTATCTCATCTCTATATCAAAGCTTTGACTTACTTCCAAAAATATAGATGCAACAGTTTTTTGCCCTTAAAAACTATCTTTCTGAATGTGTGCAGCATTTAAAATAAATGATGAATGTAGATATATTTAAAAGGAAAAAAAAAAAAAAACAAAAAAAAAACACCTTGTTTCCATTGATAACCTATTTTCTGCTCTAATCTCTCTAAGAGCAGCTTTGGACTGTTGAAGCAGCCTAGGTGACTACCTGGAAATTTCACTTATATGATGAGTCCAGCAGAAAAAGTTGCTGAGCATTACTGCAAAAATATTTCTCATTTTTGGAAATGGTTGGGTTTATCTCAAATACTCTTAAGGAGAATCTGCTAGAAACATCACTAGATACTGAACTGTACTTCTATTTAATAACATTCCTGCAAAAGTGCAAAGAGAAGGTCAAATACACAGAAACGACGGGTCACTGCAATTTTTGTGAGATCAGTGCACAAAAGGTACAACAATTAAGACGAGAAAGGACAAAGATGAAAATCTGGAGCTGAGAGAAGAAATACCTGTTTCTATCACGTAGGCATTTTTGAAATTTCTAATGTTTCCCGTGATGGATTGAAGTAGGACAATAGCTCACTTTTTCTTTGAAATGTAGAATCAGATAAATGGAAAAGGTCAAACACAATGCATATAGTATATTTGTGTGTGAGCATGCACACACACATGCACTGCCTTATTTTCTGCTGATTTCAACAGGACCATCTGACCTCTGCAACAAAGGCTGTGCAGCCAACACAGGGAAGTATAGGGCATATGAAGACGCAGAGCTACTGGCAGAGGAAACAGGGCACTTTAGAGCCAGGAGGGTCTAAAGGGTTTAAAGCCAGGAGAGTGGTCTCAAATGCTGTCTATAGCCAGTGGAGGTATGTGTTCATGTAAGAGCTTCTTGGTATAGATACCTGACAAGATTTTGGATATATGACTCCTTCTGATCCACTCTTCTGTTTCAGAGGGACATTTTTCTTTCAATACTATGTTAAACAGGAATTATTTAGTGAGAGAAACCTTTGAATTTCTCATCTCTCTTAACACTATGGTAATTCTAAAAGATAACCCTGGCAAAAGCCAGTAAAATCTATATAACAGAACTGGTAAAAAGAGTTGGCTTGACACAAAACTACATTAAAATGATTTCAAGATAAAACACGTTATTTCGTATGAGCTTGCTATTGCTGCTTTATCTACCAAAAGTTCTTAGAGACATTTTGATGATTATCAACTAAGAAAAAAATCCAGGTATGCCAAACAAGGTAAACAAGTTCTATGCTCAAGACAAACAAAGTGGTATAGTTGGGAAAGACTGAGTCATGGGGTGAAATAGTAAAATAAAAATAAGCCTTCAAAATAACAACAATAAATCATCAAGAAGATGTGTACCAAATAAATTAATTTATTTTTCTTGGGAGAATTAAGCAAGAAGGTCATTACTATGATACAAATAATTAGCCAATAAAAGAAAATATTTTCAACGAGCAAGATGGCTTGATAAAAATCTAAGTCTTTACTAAATAGAAAAGGAAACATCAACAGCCACAGTGAAATTCCAAAAGTTCCCTGTGTCTTGTAAAACAAAATGCTCAAGCCTAAGGGATGAAAAGATCTATCCTCTTGATAACTATGCCTATGCCTTGTGGTATTTCCAGGAAGTGATACAGCTTGAAAAGAAATTGGTTTAACACTCAATCATTTTCTTAAAAGACAAAATTTCCATTTTCTTTTCAGCTTTCCCCTTCCCATTTTTCCCCATGTTCTCTCTTTATTTTGGTTCCTCACATTCTGTTATTTCTCATTGTTCTGCTTTCTCTTTTTTGCTCTATTTGCTTCTCTTTAGAATAAGATGTACAAAGCACAGACATTATCAATTTCATAAACTACACACACACTGAATTGCCTGATACAGACTGGAATGAGAATACTGCACAAATTTTATGAAGATTTTACATAAAGTCTAGAAAGTTTCTGTGGAGTTTCAGTTCTATTTCATTTTTTTTAAGGAAGGGGGAATTCAACTAGGCTTCATGTATTCATGTATATTTCCACATGCTTGTATATAGTCATTTTAACCTAAAATATGTTTTAATGTACGGTTTGACAGGCTGCTGATTCCTCACCTTGTGCAGAAAATCTAGTAATCCATTAATTAGAACAAATCAAATTTACCTTTATGGAGAAAAAAAAACTGGCCTAAACAGGGAAATGGCCAATTCTTTGTTCTCTAAACTGAATTTTGAACCATAAATTAATTTTTTTAGTATTTAAACATATCAATTTTTATACTATTCTGGTCATGGATAGTTGTTTTTTTGGGTGGGTTTTTTTGCCTTTTTTTGAGGGGGGGTTTGGTTTTTTCTGTTCTTTTAAGAAAAGCCTTGCTCATCAACAAAATAAGCTAAATACTGTTTAAAGTCCCAGGAGATGACATTTTTTCCAAGTCTTTTAATTATCCAGACATACTTGCAGCCATGAATGTGGTTCTTAAGCCAAATAAAAGTCTAGAATCAAAATAGCATGAGAACTGTACAGTCTCTCTAAGTAACAGTTGATGGCGTTTTCAAGCTTATACTTTGTGAAGATTAGGACCATACTGCCTGATTTACAGCCAATTTTACATCTTGTTTTGCAGGTAGCAGGAGTTGTTATTTAACTATTCAGTTTTTCGCACCACTAAAGGAAACCAGGAATTGCTTCACAAAAAAAAAAAAGAAAATCTTTGCCAGTCTCTGCCTGTCTAGTTATGAAATTATTCAATATGCCTTAGCTGCCCTTTAGAAATAAAAGAGTAATTGAAGGAAGAAGAATGACAAATAAGGCGGTGAGTTTCCTTCTTTGCAGAAATTTTAATATCTAATCAACATAAGATAAGGCCTTAAAATTGCCTGCAGCAATATGGACATTTGAGTCAAATCACCAAAGCTTCAATGGTTACTTGAAATTTATTATGGTGAACCTATACATGTGTTTGGATGTGGAAAAAGAAAGGTGTAGGCAAAGGGATAGAATTTAATAAAATATGATCTAAATATTATCTAAATTGGATTTTTATACTCTAAAATATAAGGTAAAATTTAACAACAACAATGTAAGGTGTATTTACACTAATAGATTCATTCCTTCAAACCCTATAATTTAAATTAGGGTATTTTTCCATAAGATTCTTTTTTTTGTAATGTAGTTGATAACTAACACAACTAGCTAACTTTTAGATCAATATGTTGCGTGATATCAAAGGGAAAATTCTCATGGAAATCAGTAAGGGTCTCTGAACAGAAAGGAATGTGGGTTTTGCTATAGATATATATATAAAAAGGAAAATTAAGTATTCTTCCTTCTCTAAAACTGTCAGGAGCTTAGATTAGAGGATTTGTCCCCTGAGAATCTGCTTGAATCTGTAGGTGCTCCACTGGGATCTGTGTATCTCACCACTCGGTATAACATGACATGAGACTCTTATGGCATAAATTTTTCCATAAATGGAAAAACACAACACATTTAAAATAAATTAAACATGGGTTGAGCACTCTGTCAAGAGACAACACCCCTAATTGGCAGCTGCTATTACAGGGGAGGTTGATTAAGGATGAGAGAGTAGTAATTCTCTACAGAAAGTAACTGTCTGATATTATTAAAAATTACCTGCTTGTCACAGATGTTCACTCTGCTTATTTTTAGCATGAATTTGAGTTTGAAATACTGGAATCCAAATTTATCATTAGCCAACCCACAAAGAATGTTTTTGGCAGTCATTTGTTCACTATCAGCAAAAAAACGAACTAAATTGCCTGACAAGTTGTAAAAAATCAGAGTAATATAAAAAGGTGTTTTTAAGAGCAGCATTTCTCCCAGAACTTTCTAGTGGAGGTGTCAAAACCCTGGAAAAAATCGAGGAAAAATCTTGAGGCAAAAATAAGAAGAGAAGCTATAAGGATCAAAAGTAGAAAGATATAATGACAGGGAAAAAAAATACAGTGGGAAGAAGTTTGCAAAAAACATTTAGAACCAGATATAAATACTCCTGAGTTGTGCTGCAGGTAAAGCCCACATTACTTTTTAAGTTCATGTTCATCACTAGTCTCTCTTCTTCCCATTCCCACGTGCTGCAGTTTACCCCCAGCTGACAACTAAATACCACAAATCAGCACACTCAGTCCCCCTCACCCTCTCACAGCAGCCACAGGTGTCTCCCAGCCAACTTCCCCCCAGTTTATATACCCAGTATGACTCTGTGCTGTGGAATATCCCTTTGGTCAGTTCAGGCCAGATCTCCTGGCCATGCTCCCAGTTTTTTGTGCTCTTCCTCCCTGGCAGAGCCTGGGACACTGAAAAGTCCTTGACTTGGGGTAAGCACTGTTTGGCAACAACCAAACATCAACGTACCGTCATACTGAATTCAGAACTGTAACAGCTACTAAGAAGAAAAGAAATTCAGTTCCAGCCAAAACTAACTCAGTGTCCAACCCTTACTCCATACCATTTACACCATGCCAAATTCTACGCTTCATGACATTTTACAGAGTCACAGGACCCCGTGACATTTTACAGAGCTGCAGAATCACAGCATGGGTGGGGTTGGAAGGGACTGGAGTGGGTCATCAGGTCCCAGCTCTGCTCAGGCAGGGTTGTTCTAGATCACATTGCTCAGGATTGCATCCAGATGGTTCTTGAATATCTGCAGCGAGGGAAACTCTACAAGCCCTCTGGACAATCTGTTCCAGTGTTTGCCCTAGGTTGTAGTTTAGGATGTATTCTATCACCATCTTCAGTCCATGGCCCATCAATGCCTTGTGCATGACTCACAGGTAACTCCCTCTGGCTGTTATCTCTCTTTAATGGGCCATCAAGGAGCTCCTGGATGACTCAGCATCCCATTGGGAGAGGCTCCGCCCACGGGGAGGAGCCAAGCATTCTCCCCTGGATAGAAACTGGGATTTGGGACAGTAGAAGCAGCCCTCACCCACTGGATTCCCAGAGGACCAGAGCTTTTTATGGGATCACTGCTTCAGGAAGAGCACCTCACCTGGACTGTTTCCACCACCCTGAGCAGGTTGTATTCTGACTCTGTCAGTGGTTTTTCTTTTTGTATTGTTGCATTTATTTTATTTGATTTTTTTCCTTTTCTTCTTATTAAGTTGTATTTCTGTCTTGGAGCCTCTCACTCTGTTTTCAAACCACAACAGTGCTCAAGACAAATGCACAATAAAGAAGTTCCTCTTCATATTCAGGTAGTACTTTCTGCCCATAAATTTCTGTCTGTTGCATCTCATTCTATTGCTTGGTAACACTGAAAGCCTGCCTCCATTCTCTTGGCACCTTCCCTTCCAATACTGACAGATATTGATGAGGTCACCTCCAAGTCAAAGTTTTCACTTCTTTGGTTTCATTAAAGTTCATTCTTCACTGATGTGGCCATCAATGGGCAGTCTGGTTCTGATCCTTGGGTCCAGAGTGGCAAAGACACACTATGAGTCACTCAGTGTGGTCATGGAACTGATATTACCCAGTGTTATATAGCAAGCAAGATCATGCAATTTCATTCATTGGATACTATCACCAAAGATCAAATCCCCTTAAGGCACACACCAGATTTCCCCATCCTTCATCATTGTCTACCAAATGCCCCCATGTATTCAAGCAATGACAGGAAAATCAACTTTGGCCCAGACAAAACAGGATAGCACACTTATTGTTTTACAAGTTTATAATGATTTAACATGATTTGGAAGGACATATCTCAATAATGTTACTATTTAAAAAATAATGTAAAGAAGTCTTCCTCAATAGCCTTTAACCGTAATTATGAGCTTTGTGTGGCTTTGGGTGCCTTGTACTTATCATGAGGGCACCCTTGCATAGTGTGCAAAGGTTCTCATCCATTGAATGATATCAGAGCCTGCAAAGAAAAATAGCAGGATTTAGAAAGTTTAAGAATGAGCAAAAGGCAACAAAATGAAGATAACAAAGAATAACAAGTGTATTTTAAAATCTGTGATGCAGCTTTGCAGTATAAAAGGAGTCAAGAGGAAATGCTACAAAATATTTCTTATGGAATTTACATTGCGCAGGAACATCAGTTTCTGACCAGTTGCCAAAGTTCTAGAATACAGACACTTTTCTGCTCCTCTTCCTATTTTAAAAAAGGTTCAAACACTTTTAATAGAGGCCTCTTAAAACTTCAGACTCCTGATGTTGACTAGTAATGAAGCCCCTTTTTTTTCTTTGTACACTGACTGCATCTGCCAGTCCATCTGCACTCCTCACAACTTGCAGGGAGAGGGTTAGTGACAGTAAAGCCAAAGAGTTTAAGTGGCTTAGGTTGTTCTGTACCCTCCAAACCCCAAAAAATGCCTGTAAGTGAAGAGTTTCAGGCAAGTCTCTGGGAAATTAGTAAAGCCCTCATAAAAAAACAGAGGATGGCACTTAGCATCAGATTTATTTCTTATAAAAGTTGGCCTGCTTAATCTTTTATACAAAATATTTAGATGTTTCAGAGTTATTTAATCATAGTAGATATAAAAACAGTCGGAACCCCCACAGACAACAAAACCATAGCTCAGCAAGAGATCTGGAAGAGAGTCTTCAGCAGGAAAGATGTTTAAGCACATAGCACCATATGCATGTTTTAATTACAGGAAATTTGCTTCAAGTTACTTTTGATTTATAACAAGCCACTGAGAACAAAAACTGGATCATTGAAGCCATTATCCTTCTCCTTTTGAAGGTAATAGCTAAACTTGTATTGACTTCAATAGACCCAGTCTGTTTGTTTTTTTTAAATAGCAAGTGATAAATACAAATTGTTGACATTTAGAACCAATTCTGAAATACAATTTTTCTATGCCAAAAAGAAATCACCACTGATTACAGTCATGGAAAACCTCTTGAGATAAATTTTGATCAATTCAACAGTTACCAACAGTCTATTACAGCTAAGAATACAATTTCTTTGCACCTGTTAAAAATGGTTCTAGAGGATATAATATTTCCCTCATAATAATAATGTCTGTATATTTGACATGGGTGAAAGAAAACATAAAACAAGATGAGAGCTTATGATTCAAGGTTTGGGTCTTTTAAGTATTTTCAATATTATTCAGGTATTTTTCACAGAAAAAAATTACTGCTATAAAAGGAGAAACTATAAGGGTTTTTTTTTTTCCTTCCATGAAACTTCATAATCAAGAATAAAGAATGTAATTAAAGCCCTCAAAGGCTTAAATAACAATATTTCATGAAGAACCAGTACAGTAAGAAGAACATCAAGAACAAGAATATTATGGGAATGAGAAAAGTAGCATAAATTAGTAGTATAAAGTAGTATAAATTAGTATAAAAGTAGTATAAATTAGTGTACTCCTACTCTCTTGTTTGAACTCTCAGAGATTTCACTCAGATACACAAGTAAGAATTTATGAAAAACTGTGCATATTTAGAGACAGGGTTTCTGTATATTCTTTTTTAACTTAGTTGAGCATTTATACTCTATGCATTTTTGTCTCTTTTCAAAACCATGGATTTGAATCCCTACCTTACTGACCATATATAGTCTTCAGTAAAGTTCAGAAGTCCTTGCTAGGAAATACTATAGCACTGAAAAGATATGTTGAAAAGAACACTAAAAATAACTTGTCCATTTTGATGAGATTTCAACTTTATTGGTACTCCCATGTTCTGTTGTCAGCCAGAGAACAGCCACAGCACCTTAAACAAATCTGAAAGTTGGTGCTATAACTTTCCTCCAGACAATTTCTTTCCTCTTACTTAAGCTCAAGGCACAAAAAAGAGCAATTAAAAAATTGATGTAATCAGGTCAATATTTTTCAATGAGAACCAGATTTTTCCTAGTTTTGTAGACCCAACTCTGACATTCCAGGAGTTAAAACCAAATTAAAGGGTGAAAAATACTTGCTAAAGACTCTATTGCAACTAAACTTTCTCCACTAATTCATGTTTATTTACCTGGTATAATATTGGACCATATACCGTCTATATTTATTTGTGAGGCTGATGTGAAACTCTAAATTTAAATGTATTCTTAAGGGATATTTGAAGTCTGAATGTTACATATTTTTCATATATATTAAATGTAGCTATATAAATGTATTAAAAGATATTTCTATAAAAGCCACATGTATATAATATACCATATAAACCCTAAGCTCTCTGTATTGTATACTATATAGACATATTGTATCCTATATATAATAAACTATAAATACTGTTTCATATTCTGTATTAATTATTTATGATTTATTATACATTATATCAAAGTGCATCTGTATAGTTTCCTGAATTCATGTAGTAAAGCACAAGATTATTGAAAAAACATAAAAAATGGTATTATTCAGGACAATATGAGAGTCAGAGCTGATTCACTGAAGCATTCAGCATCTAAGATTCTAATTCTAAAGAAAATTATGTGTTTCCTTTGGAGACATACCTTCTTTCATCTATTTTTTCATACTTTGAGGACATTATGATGACAAAACACTCCTCAAACTATCATGAAGGGTGAGAATTTGTGGTATTTGCTTTCATATTTAAACCAGTAAGTTTTCAGAAAGCCCAAATACTTGTTTAACCATTACTGAGATTTAAGTTTAAATGTTACTAAAAAATTAATGGATTTTTTAAAAATGTCTGGAAACATTATTATACTAGTATTCATTAGTATACTAATGAATAAAGTATTGAATTCTTTTGGTTTGAGGTGTTAAATATTGCAGAAGAGACAAACAGAAAAATACACAAAGTATTTTCAAAGTGTTCATATTCACTGTTCTAGTTCTAAAAGTGATTCAAAAATGTACAAGCCTAAATCCTCTTTAAAGTTTACTAAAGTAAGACTAACTTCATTATTGCTTTTAGAAATTCTACCAAATTTCTCAGAATTGAATAACAAAAAATACACAAGTATTAACAATAACAAAATAAACCCCTACCATGCCTGTCAAATTATTCTTCTTATTTCAGTTTTCCCACAATTAAAAAATAGTTACTCAGTGACTGACTGTGGAAACTAATACAATCTCATCAAATTGTCTCATTAAATGAACAGAAAAGTCTTAGAAGAAAGGGAAGTTAAAAGGCTACTATTAAAAATACATGTAAGCTCTCTATGTTTTGCAGCTATTTTCTTGTATTTCAGCCTTCTTTTTAAAAAAACAAAATATTTGCTCTTGCTTTAGTCTAACACCAGCTGGCAACTAAGCCCCATGATAACTGTCCTTTCAACAGGATGGGGGAAAGAATTGGAAGAGTAAAAGTGAGGAATCTCATGAATTGAGATAAAGACAGGTTAATCAGGAAAGCAAAAGCCACAACAGCAAGCACAACAGAACACAGAATTCATTCACCCCATCCTGTGGGCGAGGAGGTTTTCAGCTATCTCCAGGAAAGCAAGGCCGCATCACATGTAAAGGTGACCTGGGAAAACAAGTGCCATTACTCAAACCACCCTCTCTCCTTCCTTCTTTCCCTCAATTTATTTCCTGAGCATGATGCCCCATGGCCTGGAACAGCTCCTTGATCAATGAGGGTCAGCTGCCCCAGGTGTGTCCTCTTCCAACCTTGTTAAGATAGGGTTAAGAATTTCTGTGGCCACAAAGCTGAGGAATAGAACCTCAGCTTCACTGCAACCAGAATGTGGCTTTCATTGTTCTAACCAAATCAAGTATAACTTTGCATGGGTAATCAGGGGAAAGGGAGGATTAGGACGATTTGTACTTAGGGTTATGTATTTTAGAAATAAAGCTATTCTGTACTAGGTCGGGTGAAACTGTACCTAATCATCATAAGATAGATGATATAATTGTAATGATTGTTGGTAGCTGAACGTGATTATTACCTTAAACCAGAATTGTGAGAATCACAAGGGAAGGTATTTACCAAAATTCATGTTGGGTGTATACAATAGAACAATGGAGATTAATGATTGACACAAAGTTGTGTAACAGAGGGGTATAATATTGGGACCTTCTTGGGCCCGAGTTGGATTTGGGTTTGGGTACCCCGACTCCCAGAGCTCTTAATAAAGCACCCACTTGATCATTGATTGATTATGTGTTTTCCTCGCTAACAGTCTCCTGCATCCCAGTTCTTGCCAGGGGAGGTTGGGTGAGGTGCAGAAATGTCATAGACTCTGCAAGAGCTGCCCAGCAATAACAGAAACATCCCTGTGTTATCAACACTTGTTCCCAGAACAATTTCAAAAAACAGCCCCACACCAGCTACGGTGAAGAAAATTAACTCTACCCTGGTGAAAGCCAGTACAAACATTTTCATGCAAATTATGCTGACATGATATCTTGTGATTTGAAACACACAGATAACTGTATTTTTGTGGCTAGGTAGTCATATTAGCGGGTCAAAAGTGATTGCTAACAGAGTAAAAATAAATAACTTGAAGATTGACCCCAAAACACTATTTCTGCACTTGATTATGCATGTCTCTGTGTTGGGTTTGTGTGGCCAGATTTTGGGAGGGGGTGAGCTCAGTGGTGGCCTCTCTGAAAAGCTGCCAAAAGCCTCTTTTATGGCCATGCCAGTCAGCTCCTCTTAAGACAGACCCAGGTCAAAGCCAAACCCTTCTGTGATGGTGGCAGCACCTTGGGGGTAACAAATCAAAGGGAAAAAAAAAAAAAAAAAAAAAACCAACAAAACTAAAAAAAGAACTGCAGCCTGTGGGAATGTCTCATGTTGGAGAAGTTTGTGAAGGATTATCTGTGTTGGGAGTGACCCTGCTCTGGAGCAGGAGGAGGGTGTGAATTCTCTCTTTAAGGAGTGGCAGAGATGTGTAAACAGCCCCCATTTCCCATCAGAATGTGTTGCTGGGGGCAGGGTGAAGTAGGTAGAGATCTGGGGATAAAGTTAAGCCTGGGGTGAGAGAAGGCATGGGAGGAAGGTGTATTTTAAGATTTGATTTCACTACTCATTATTGTTTTCTGATTTGCTTGGCCATTAATTCAGTTGATTTCCCAAAGCTGAATGTTTTTCCTGTGATGATAGATGTTGTCTCTCCCTACCTTTGTCTCAAACCATGAACCATTCATTCTGTTTTCTCTTCCCAGGGAGAGTGGTAGAGCACCTTCAGTTCAGGGCTGGCATCCTGCCCAGGGCAAACCACCACAATCTTACAGGCATGGGATGAAGAATCTCAGACAGTGACAGAAAGAAAAAGAAATGTCTTTCAAGTCGTTCATTGCTGTTATTCAAGGAAAGGTGTTATAAAATTTTTGCTGAAAATAAAGTGTGTGGGAAAGCTTGGCAAAAGAGATTCTTTAGGGAGGGAATATTCAGTGTTGACTGTCACTTTTGGCCTCTTCTAAAATGAGTGTATTTGTTCCTAAGAGGATACCAAACTAGGAAAATTACAGATGGGGTAACCATGAATATAGAAAAGAGACAGTAATAAAGAAATCCCATATTCAGAATGTTGTTACTAGGCACTGCCAGAAAGTGTATTTTTTGTGCCATTTGTCATAATCTCTCTATTTATTGATGCTTAAAGAGCAGCATTTTTATATAACTCTGAAAAAATATACCAGTTTTGTTAATTTTACAGGTCATTTTAGACCAAAATTAATCTCCAACCAGTGCATATTTCTTCTTCATAAATCCAGAAGTTAACTCAAGGTCCATTCATAGGGTCTAAGATTGTTCCTTTATCTGGCTGATACAATGCTTCATCCATTTCAAAGACTTCTGAGTTAATCTTAGAGTACAGGAGGATAAAGAGGGGTTATAATACATATATATGTGTATATATATATAATGTGCATATCTATATCTATATACATATATATAATCAGTATGTAGGGATGGGGGAGGCATATTTTTGTAAGACAATTATACTTGCCAGGAACAGGTCCCAGGGAATGACAAGAAACCTTTTGTATCAAAACCAAATCACAAAAGTAATGTTTATACTATAGACATTACTGAATTTTTTTCCCCTTTACAAGAAAACAATTATCATCAATAAAAAAACTAGCTAGGCATATTGGACTGGAGGAGTTTGATGTTCTTCAGCCAGTTCTACTAGTTCCTGTTTTTCCCGTTTGGAAAAGTGAACAAAAATGTAATGCAGTGAAAAACAGATGCTTGGCTCAGCTCTGCTGGTAAATCTATCTTCTAGTGTACCAAAATTACACTTTCTTATTTAAAGCACAGATCTTAGTAGTACCAAAGGGTTTTTCATCCCTTTTTACAATTACACAATATTATTTTATGTACCCGTATTGTAATTTTTCAGATATTTTAAATTAAATATATATATATGTGAAGGATATATCAGACTCTAGACATGTTAAAATAATCTAATACTATGGTTAATTTGATTTGATCACTGTTTTATATCTGCTACTGATTCAAAATTTGTGAGAGCACAGACTTTTTCATAGCTCTCATAAGTCTGGTGAGTTTGACTCCCTGATGGAAAAACTTCAGTGATTGGGTTTAAATTTGAAAGAAGGTTATTCTACATACTGCTTCTCTTCTGGACATATGGTCTTATGCCACAGATGTGCAATTTTCATTAGCTTTAATAGAATTCATTTCTGCCAACCCAGAGAACAATTTTCTGCAATTTGTCAGTTAATTTTAGCAAGGATATTTTAGGCTACATGATGACATAGTTATATAGTACTAACATGAAAATGGTTTCAAACATTTTCCTTTAAGTATAACATTTTAATTTTACATTGGTATTACATAGATAAAGCCCAGAATGGGAGATTTCAGATAAGACAGCTAATGTAGAATACTGCAACACAGGACTAAAATCCCCGTTATTATGAATCCACAGTTTAAAACAGTAGGGAGAAAAATCATTAGCTTAATTGTGCTCACACAGTGGCAAGCATTTATGTATGAATTAATTACATGACTCATCTATAGGAGTCCTATAATATTCAGTAGGTGCAATTTCCCTAAGAAATTTTTGTATCTAACTCTGAAAACTCTGTTGCAGATTTCTTCTTCCATACATATCATTTATTTATTATTTATTATTTCTTCCAATGATAAATCTGGCTACCTTCACCAGAGTTCAGAGATGCAATTAGGTCAAAAAAAGAGATTTCTCCCTGAAAAGAGATTTCGTCTTCCATCACTCCTCTGCTTTCCAAAACTGTGGTGAATTCTTTCTCTACCTGCAATATCCATTCTCTGAAGGAATCCGAAATCAAGGTCTAATCACTATTTCTGAAAGCAATACTAGGCTTGTTCTGGCTCTGTGCATCGTTGCACATCCTTGCCCCCAGCAGGTAGAATGTCCAGACTGATGTTGCTGTAGAACATGCTGTGTGTTCTGGTAATCAGAACAGGGAATTAGATTTGGCTTTTGTTTTTCAATCCCCTGCTATATGATACTTTTGTCAAATTGTCATTGTACAGGTACAAGCTTGTTTTAAGTGCCTAGTATCTAATGTACATAATGGCACAAAATAAGGTAATTTAAATGCATTTAAAAGTGGATGCAGGGAAAGAAAGAACTGAAAACTTGTTTTGGAAGACATGTTCCTCTGAAATAATTATATATAATCTTTGGAATGCAGGGATTATTGACTGCTCTTCCAGAAGTCTAAGACTGATGCAGCACTGCTAGGCTCTGTAGGATGGGGGAAGGACCAAGTGGAGTTTTCTCAATGTACTTTTTAAGAAACCATTCTTTCGTTTCAGTGAAGCCTTATATTATTTGGAGAGAGAAATATCTTTTTATATAATGCTTCAGAATTTTATCTCAGAAATGCCTCTTTCCTAAAATAAAAGTAATAAAATACAGATAGCCCCTAAAACTACAGAAATCTATAATAGTCTTAAATGAAATTCTATTTAGTCATTTACTGACATGATTATTAACAGGCTTCAACTTTACTGTCATGATTATTAATTGGCTTCAAGTGTATGTTTTGCACTGAAATGAAAAATGAATATTAGAAGTGCTACAATATTAATACCTCTACTTTTAGACCACACTTAGGAAGCAAGGCAGGAATATTTCTTTGGGTGAAACAACTTCAAACACTGCTCACATACAATAGGAGCTCATTATAGTAGTACAACATGCAGACTGAAAAACAGCAACTGTGCACAAAAATACCTTTTTGAAAACCTAATGGATTAGAATACCTTTGTTTCTAAAAGGCAATAAGAGCCATTTTAAATATTATTTTTCATACATTTTAGTTAGAACAGCTAATGTGCTCAGTCCTGTTTGAACATATGGTGGTACTTAAAAATCTTTTCATAGAAAACATTTGTTTCTTCAAAACATTCAGGAACTAACAAAACCAAACATTTAAGAAAATATTGTCACTGTAAAATCCTAGGGTAGCTACAAAACCAGACTTGCTTCGCTTACAGTTAAAGATGAAGAACGAAGTGAATCTACTGGGAAGACCTAAAAAAGCTCAGATAACACTAGAAAAGGCTCAAATCAGGACGAAACTCAGCCCCATATAACATTTAGCTATTATTTTGACACTCTACAGAGAGAAAATCGAAACTTTTGTGAACTCATTAAAGTTTCAAACACCATAACTCAGATCTCATTGATTTCAACAAAAGCAGCTGGCTAGGTGCAAAAACTAATCCCTACATTTATGTGTGTTTCTGCTGAAAGCTTTGAAACATCTATCTCCTTATCTGTATACCAGGATGGGAAAACTCCCTTCTGAGTCACACTTTTTTCCCATTTGTGTACTACTGGCACATTTAATAATTCCTTGTGCCTTCTTTCCCTTTTTACTTTATTTTTTTTCTAATTCCCTGGAGAATGAGGAAAGTTACATGCTTGAGCACTTTTCTCACTCAGTTTTGTACTCCAGCATCAGTTTATTGCTTCTGTCAAAGAATAAAGAAAGTTTTCTGGCCACTTCCATTGAAATGCAGAGTTATTTTCATGCAGAGCTTTTGCTCAGTAAGAGGAAACACAGACGCAGTGTCTCATAGCTGTCATTATTATGTCACAGATACATGTTTAGATTGTGAAGCAAGTGTAGACTTTCCTAAATTCCATTTGTTTATTATGAAAACCGTAAAGAAGCCCTACCATTATATAAAATCATTTCAACAGAAGTTTATTTTCTTTTGTGTCTTTTAGCCACTATAACATTATATTTACTTTTTCATGTTGCTGCTGTGAGAGTCTTTCACATTTAATTACTTTAAAACTCTTCATTTATCCTTGGAATTCAGGGGCACGCTGCATTTGCAATCCATCATTCTCCCAATATGTAGATTGCAAGTGGATATGCATATTTCGGACTTCTAGTCTTCTGGTTTTGGCTCTTTTCTGGCCAGTTTCACCTAAATATTTAGTCAAAATATGGGGTAGCACAAGGAGAATAAAACCTGTTCAGTTTTTACTTTTATACCAATGTGTTGCTCAGAAATGAAAGAAAATGTAAGAGAGTTACAATCTTGTCTTTTTATAGTATGACAGTAGTCCTTGGGACAGATGAGAGACTGGAAAACGTAGGCCTGTATTCTATATTCCTTGGAAACAAATGCAGTGATTTCTTTGGGCTGCCAAGGCAAAGATATGCAGTTAGAATGGGAACCACTCCACATTATACCAAAATAAACATAGTTTTTTACTAGTAATTAGGATTCTATTCCATTTCAAGTGTTTATGATGTACTTCTTATTTATGAATCAAGGGTATAGCAAAACCTCCATAAACCTTAAGCAGCTTTACTGCAGTAGATTTTGTAGATGTATTTAAAATTGCATGAAGTACCAATCAAACTTGAAACTATCCAAAGAAAGCTATTTTGTATGAAGCAGAAATAATCTGGGGCTAGGACAAAGTCAAAGAAATACTGCTTATAATAATAAATTATGGGGTGAATAAATATTCCTGGGTTTTGTAGGGTTTTTTTCTTTCCTATATGTGCAAAAATAGGTTACTTTTTTCTACTTTAGCATATTTTCTGGACTTCCACAAGCAGAAATAAATCATTTTAAAAAAATAGATATTCATATTTTATCTCAAGCTGTTTCATCGTACTGTCTCAATTTAAATGAGCTTCTTTCTAATATTTTCAGAGACCTTTACTGAAAAAAGTCTACCCCTTGTCGTGGAGAAACCACAGCTGGATCAACATAAGCAGTCAGAAAACATTAGACTCAATGTGTTCCTTCTTCCAGTCTCCAGTGTAACTGCAACTGATAGGACAACACAGACAGGATTGCTTCAACGACTTAAAACTCAAAAAGACCTCTCAGAATTGTAATAAGGCTCAGTGTCATTTGTTTTAGGAAAAAAAAGAATATCTAAATGCACCAAAAACCTATTTTACTCGCTTAATATTGCAGCAAGATTTAAAATAAAAAACCTAGAAAAGCTGTGAGCTCACACAGCCTGGCAAGGACAGACCTTATTGTTATGTACAGCCATTCTCAAATCAAGCACCCAGACAAAAAAAATTTAGGATTGCAACTGCTATCTCAATCTAATTTGTGAGCTTATCTTAATTAGGGGAAAAAAAAAAAAAAAAGAGAGAGAGAGGGAGAGAGAATGAAAAATTTGCATATATGAGTGCTTATCCTAATACCTAAAAAAGCCATAGAAAAAAAAATTATATGTTCTCTTAGCTAATGCACAATTCACTGTTATTTAGATCTCAGGTGCTAATTAACTAATCAAAGGCTTTCAAGCAGATCAAGCCAATCAGGGAAGGACCTCAGTAAGAAACTTCCAGAAATAGTTATAATGCCAGATGCAGAGTGAAGAGACCCTTTATCAAGTGAGGAGGACTTGGAGAAGATCTCATAGTGGTTGTGAGGACTGACATAGATTTATTTCTCTGTATTCATTCATAGCACTCATAAGAGAGTCTGACTCGAAACCAGTACCAGGGTTTCCTTTCCATGTCAGGACAAATATATGAAGGTAGAATTATAAAAATTGGGCAAGTATTACTGAGATTTTTGTGTCAACTGCTATATGCATAATTACCTTCTGTCTGGGTGAGTGGTAAACATGGATAGTTGAGTTAAACCTGAAGAATTTTAGTCCTCTAGGTATCAGAGGTTGTCCTAAGAGATGTGAGGGGAAAACTCACTTTCCTTTTCCTGGAAAACAATTCTGTATTCCTAAGAATGTTATTTGAAAGCTAATTCCTAATTATTAATAGTATAACTTTGAAATAGGGAGATACAGAATTAGGTGTGTAAACAACTAATCTTGTCACTTTGGCCATTGTAATAATTTAACTATGAGTTTCATAAATACTGAATTAACTTCTACAAATATCTAAGCAGAAATCTCTCTGCTGAGCAGTGCATTGTTTCCAATTTACGGCATTTATACTTTACATCTGTATTTGTGAACTGTAAATAAGCATGGTATTTGAGTAGATCATACTTTCAGTTAGATCCTGACTAGATACAGAGTTCCTTTCCTTTTTCTAGAGCTCTGATTTTCAGACAAGTATCTGTGAAACCCATTAAAACACAGAGATTTTGAGGGAGCCCTGGACTCTCTCAGGGCCATGGTCACTTAACCAGGAGAGGATGCTACTGAGCTGTTTCTACCTAAAATTCTTCACAAATGGATAAATTATATGATGACTCTTCAGGCTTTATAATTTTTCTTGGAGCTTAACTCTCAGTGGTGCTAAGCAATAGGACAAGGGGCAATGGGCAGAAACCAGGTCACAGGAGGTTCTCCTTGAACAGGAGGAAGTTCTTGACTCTGTGGGATTGCCCAGAGAGGCTGTGGGATCTCCCTCACTGGAGATGCTCCAGAACTGTCTGGACATAATCCTGTCCCATGTGCTCTGGGATAATCCTGCTTGAGCAGGAAGGTTGGATCAGGTGACCCATGGTGATCCCTTCCAATATTACTCATTCTTTGATTCTGTGATACTTTTAGAGAGTTTCAGGAAGCATTTCACACTTCCACAACCAGTGCTGCACTGCCCAGGAACATTCCTGAATTGCACTGTAATGTTTCTGTAGATGCAGGTGGTAAAAGGCCACTGGATTTAATATTGACAAATAAAATTATTAGAGCCACTACAGCATGAATGGTTAGTGGTTACTGTAAGGACTGTAGAGAAGAGAAAAGAAATAAACAACTTAAGAAATCTACAGGACCAGTTTACAAGGCACTAAGGAACATAATGAGTTTCAATTTGAACAGGACTCAACCTTGTTAGAACTTATAATTTGAGGATTTTCTAATATTCAAAATAAATTACAATAGCTGCAGGCAGCGTGCAAGACTGTTAAAGCTACTCAGTTGCAAAGCCAAGGGATTTGATAATGTATACAGTTTTTCCCTTGAGGCCAAAAATGTAATTATGAAAAAGTTGTGAACTGAAAAATAGTCTTGTCATCTGTTTTTATGCAAGATAAAAGATCATTTTAAGGTGAAGAGGTTGCATATAAGAAAGAAAATTAAATTTAAAAAACCCAACATGACCAACACTACAGCTGCTGAAGAATAGTAAGAAGAAAATTAGATATTATAATTAGAAGGGGAAATCATTCTACCTGTACTAGACATATGCTATTAAAATATTTAATTCATCTCCTGATTAATTCACTGGATGATGTGAAGATTATTTCAGAGGTGATAAATCAGTAGATTAATATGTATTCAGCAGGGATATATGAGATGGGACTGAATTAAAGTTCCTCAATCAATAGGAGATGAGTTAGACCCTTCTCACTATATTGGTCTAGAGCAGAGAATCTTCTCTTTTCATGTGATTCTAAATTATCTTACTGTCTCAATAACTCCTGACCAAGTGAATATGATTGGAAACACACTTCTGGTGCAAGCAATTTTAGCTGCTACTTTAAATATTTTTTGCTGACTTTTCTGAAGAAATTCTCGGGTATACTTTGGTAAATTAATCTTAATTTTCTAGTTAAAAGTGATAGTGATACTGCCCCTAACCCTTCCTCAGCAGGTTGCATTCCTTTACATTTGGAGAAAAAGATATCCATCAGATTTGTCATGTATTCGTCTTATTCCTGTCATCCCATTCAGATGTGTTAAATGGCTCCAAACTTTGAAGTTCTGGTTTGCTACAAGGTTTTTTTTATGACAAGTCTTTCTAATGAGAACCTGGGAAAACAATTCAGGATGCCATATACACATAAGTTCTTTAGCATTCTTCATTATTTTTATAAAGAAGCCTTTCAAACTGGAATATTTAAGCTGAATAAGATCATGAGTTTATGTGGTAAAGTTGGGAGACAAAAACCAAAAAAAGGAGGTAAAAAAATACATATTTTTAATTTTTTTTAAGAAAAAAATTCCCCACAGATAACAAATAATCAGGTAGTGAAAGAATATAGACTGAAAAAGGATACTCAAATTTAAGCTGTATTTGAACAGGAACATATTTTCCTTATCCTTAGGAATTTTCAGGTACACTGATAAGCTTTTTTTTTGGAATTATATTTCAAATGTGAAAAAAGAAAATTTTGCTTTCATTTTTGCCTCTACTTGTACTTCTAAAGAGTGCTATGATTTTTTTTCAGATGTCGCTTCAAATTATTTGATACTGCAAGAGTGAAGTAAATGAAAAGTTAAAAAAAACCATGCAGAAGGAAGGAAGTGCAGAAGCAAATTTATTGAAAGGAAGATAAGAAGATATTGGAAGTCAATGTGCAGGAATGGATGAAAGGAAGACAGATAAAAAGTCTGATTAAAAGTCATTATTAGTTTCTAGCATGGCTGCACAAAAGTCAGCATGATAAATCCTTGTAAATGCACTTTCAGAGTTTGTCAAGTGATTTCTCTTGGCTTAAACTGGGAGAGGAGGAGAAGGAATGGGCTGATACTAATGAAAGGGGATATATAACTGTTTTGTGTGCCACAGTACTTAATGAACTGACAATAAAGTCATGGCCTCACTACTGAAGGTTTGAAATACCGCTTTTCAAATGATAGTGGTATCACACAAAAGCTGTTTATTTTTTTGGAGATACACAACATAAGGAATGAAAATATAAAGTATTTACCATGGATATTTCATAGCAGACCAGCATCCTGATAATTTCTTTTTCTGGAAAAATCTAATTTGCTGCATTTCATTTCTCTAAAACTGTATTTTATTTGAATCTCAAGTACTGCACGCTGGGAAGTTTGGAAATTAGATTGAAAATAATGAGGTTCAGCTGAGACTTTAGAGAGAGGAGACAAGTCAGCTGGTTGTATTGAAAGCTGATAATGTGTCAAGAGAAATTAACATACCATTTTCTTAATGATCTGGTGTAGGTTGATTACTATTGAACAAATTCATTAGCAAAGTTCCTAAAAGCAGAAAAAAATATATTAACTAATTTACCATTGACACAAATTTGGAAGATGTCATTAGTACTGAATAGTTAGAATATTTGACAGGAAGATGAGGGTGACTAAGGAATAAGGAAATAGAGATAGGATTAAAATAACCATATCAAATTCGTGGTCTGAGCTGACAGTAAGATATGATTGTCTTTATTAGCAGCTCCAGCCTGGTATTGACTTTGACACTGACTAGGACAGAAGGAGGAATTATCTGTGTATTAATAGATATCAATACAGCTGTTAATCAATAAGTGGATATGAGACAGTGAGACAGCAAGACTCTGAAGACTACACCTCCCTCTCATAATACTTCATGTGAGCCCTTCTCATCTGAGATGGGGAGTATCCAAAAGTCTTATAGATGGCTGTGGACTTCTAGTACACTCAAGATGTTTTTCTTAACCTCCCTTAAAAAAGGAGTCAAAGATCTGCCTATGAAGCAAAAAAAAAAAAAAAAAAAGAAAAAGAAAAGAAAAAAAAAAAAAAAAAAAAGAAAAGAAAATCCGAAGGGGGAGGAAAAAAAAAGTCATGGACTGTAAAGGAAAATCCTTCACTGAATATAAAAGACAAAATATTATGATATTTCAGACTGATGACATTGGCTGTAGCAAGACAGCCAATTGTAGGACACAATAATATGCATAATTCTCTGTTTTGATTGTGAGTATATATACTGCTTCCCTTGGCTTGAGCTCCATGGAGCTGTTTAATTCATCCAGGGAAAAGATGAGTGTATGAGAGCTATATCTAAAATCTTTCAAAAGACCAAGTAGGATACACGTTGGGCAGGGCAAGAGCCTGACCAGGGCTACACCCAAGGTGGACTTAGAATGGTCACAAAATGGATGACTGGTCATGAGGTCTTATACTTTTATAAGTTTTGGTCCATTTGCATATTGGGGTTTAATTGTCGAATTACAGCTCTGGGTTGTCAAGTCTCATCCTTTCTTGTTTTCCTTCTTCAATACACACCACTGTTTTTGCTTTTGGGCTTGAAAGTTGTCCTTGGTCTTCAGCAGGAAGAGGATTTGTTTTGTCTATCCACTCTGTGAAGAGAGCTTACTAACACTTAATATGAGGCTCAGAACTGCACCACAGGGCAGCGCAGAATCTGAAAAACATGAAAGCTAAAACTTAAGACACCATAATGAGGTCAGAACTGCGCATTGTTATCTGCAATTTAACCAATATCTGATTCTCAGATGTGCTCCTTTTTCATTGCTATAACAGTTGTAAAAGGTATAGAAAATGTCACAAAGTTAAGCCTTTAAAAGGGAGTTTTAATAAATACAGATGGTGTAATATCTGTGGTTCTGTGATAACTTAAGACTAAACAATTGCTAGAATTTAAAGAGTTCATCAGTATTGCATTGGTCAATTAATTGAGTTACCATTGCATTAGCTGTATTCCTTTTGCCAATATCATTAAAACCAGTTGTGTTAATGAATAGAGCTATATTGTGGACTAGGACTTTTTTGCTCGTATCTTGTACAAAATTGTCATGATTACTTTAATATCTTGATGGACTGTCCTTAAAAGCTTTCCTGATTAAGTCTAGGCTTATAAGTATCTGACAAATAAAGAAAACAAAACAAAAAAATCCACCTATTTGTCTTGCACAATATTTGGATGCATTTTTAATAGGAAATTATTTTAGTGTTTTCCTCCATATAATGATAAAATTATACAAAGTCTGAATCATGGCATCTTATTAAAATATTTCCAAAACAAAAAGGGAAGCAAAAGAAGATTTAACAATGCAAAATTTTTGTTGAGTTCAGCAGGATTTGTATTTTTTCTTCCACAGGAATGAGATTAAGTGCAAGAAATGTACATACACATATCCATGTTTTGGAGAATTTTCAAAAACCAAGATAACTCAGTCAGAGATCTATTGTGGCTATTGTAGCATTCCTCAGTGCCCTTCTGCTTCACTGTTTGTCAGTTTTCCACCAGGCCCAAGGATGAGGAGAGAAGAGTCTCTAATTTGATAGCACAAAACTTGAAGCCACTGTGTGAACTAATATTTGCACATATATTACATTTTATCTTAGAAACCTTGCTTATTTTTGTGGAAGGATAATTTTTTTCAGGGTTCTCTTTTTCTTCTAAATTCTACTGTTAGTTTGATTCTTCTTTTCAGAGGTTTTCTGAAGGTAAATGTTCAATTAGGAGTACATGTTGCACAGAAATCAAGTAAAGTATTAGTACTTTCTAAGCTAGGCTGCTTTCTCTGCAAATTGTGAAGATCAAAAACCACGAGGAAGATTGTGAAAACAAATGACAAGTAAGCAGATAAAGCAGGAGGGAGGATTTTTCTGTTCTATGATTCTTGGACAAGTGTATATGCAATTTTCTTCATGAAGAATATATCCCATAGGAACATATTAATTTTATGATTCGGGAAGATATGTTTTACAAAAATTATTTTAGCTGCATGTACAGGTTTTTTTAGAAAAACAATGAATGCTAGTAGTTTTTGCAATTTAAAATAAGCCAGCTGGAGGAAACAGACATAGTAACTTAACCCAACTGTGCATAAATACACAAATGCGTGCAGTAGTATAGATTTTCAAATAACACTGAACACATAGTGATCATCCTCAAGAAAACAATCCTCTGTTAGGGGATAGAGCAGATGCCAGATTGAGTACTGAAGCAAAAAAGAAAAAAAAAAAATCATTGATTACTGCAACTGATCCTGACATTGTTTTATATACAGAGCTCTCCACGGCTTTGTAATAATTCTTATCCACAGTTTCTGCATTGTTAAACATGGCACTGAGCCCCATATCTACAAATCCCAGAACATTAAATATTTAGGTTAAAGCAAGCAAAGAAAAAGAAAAGATAGTCAAACAAATCTTGCATTCACTTGTGTGAATACACTGACCATTTGCCAGAATAGTACACACGTTTTGTTCAACAGCATCATAGAATTATACTAGTGTTTTACTGATCCCTTTAACTTCCAGTGACAGAAGACACTGTCCTAATTGTCCTTCTCAGTGGCAGAAAGACACCTGAACAAACAGTTTTGCCAGCTTTAGTATTACATGACAGATAAAACAAAATAAGAAAGCCATTCACATACAAATAAGGGATTTTTAAAAGCAGGACAAGATAATAGCTGCGGGCAGGATTTGGTAAGAAAATGTTGTGCAATGTTCTGTGTTTGGGGAAAAACCTGTAAAAGTACACAGGAAAACTGTGCAACTAAGGGTTGGGCTTCAGAGGAGCACAGTGTGATCTCTGATAAACAGTTCTTATCATAGTCAGGAAGAACCCTTTTGATCCCATAAATGCCATTTCCCAAAAGGATCCTGAAAAAAAAAAAAAAAATAGAAGGCTCCTGAGCTGAACAGACAGAAGATATCATAAAACCTGTTAGTAAGAAACTGGCAGTTTTTCAGCACTCTGCCAAGGTGTCAAGATCTTTAAGAGAAATTGTTATGGGATTAGAGACACAGGAGGTTTGAGAGGGGATTTCAAAAATTTCTTGTGGTGATTCCTTAAGAAAACTGGAGGCTGGTGAAAAATTTAAATTTAAGTGGAAATAATACATGACACCACCTTATTTTATCAGGTTTTCTGCCCTATACATATTGTGCAAATTTAATTCAGTTGTGCAAAGTATATCTTACTGAATTATTTGAAGAGACAGTGCTCAAATTTGTAATGGTATAACGTTCTTAACATGAAAAGCCAAGGGACTGGACATGTAAATTAAATTTTAATACTTCACTAGCACATGATGTGAGATTAATTAATCATTAATTAAAGTCTTAGTTCCTCCATAAAATGTATGATTTTAAAGATCCATTTTCTCGCTATCTAAAATCCCACAAAGCAAAACTCAGGTGATCATTAATCTGGTCCTATTTTCGGAAATGTAGAGGGTTTCTTGTGCTGTAAAAAGGATTGCTGCATTGTAAAATGTATTGTTTGACCACAAAATCAGTCATGGCACTGATTACTTTTTAAAAAAAAAACCAGCAATGTACAAGGAAGTAGAGGGAAAGTGTATGTGGGAAAGATGTCTAATATATACACAAGTGAAAAAAGAAAATTTGATTTGCTGCTTTGGGGTATCATGATGAAATACCCTGTACAGAATCCCTGCAATTAGCCAGGATCAGACTGGCTGAAGAAAGAAAACAGTATATTTATAGATGTCTGGTCCTGTGTCTGAGTCAATTAACCTCACTGAAGGCGAGTTCATTAGTTCAGTTCTGCAGTCTTAACTAACTTGTTAACTAACTAACAAGTCTTAACTTGATTTTGTTAAATGCAGACAAACAGCAGAGATGTAAGGGAGAGAGCTCACAGATAGATGGAAGGAGAGAGATATACTGATAGGAAATTATAGAAATGGGTGAAAGTCAGTAAAGCAGTACTGAAAACTAGAGTATAATTTGAAAGAGATTTTAGCGGGAAAGAAAAAGTAAGTTTCATACAAGGAAATGTTGGCAAACTGATTTTTATTGCATTGAATTACTGAGGTTTTTCCAAAATAAAAATAAGAATAAAAAAAATAACAGCATGAAAAAGAAATTTCAAGTGAAATATTGCAGGAGTGTATTTGAAATCACTTTTATGAAATTTCCCTTAATATAGGAAAGCTCAAAAGCAGCAATTAAAAAATTAGATTAATTCAAATGGTAGTAAAATATCACTTTCAGTTCTACCTAATTGCAGTTTCCAGTAAACATCAGCAAACATGCTGTTTGTTTAGCCCTACTTAGGGTTCATTTCTGTGAGCTAAAATTATCTAATCTTTTTCATTTGCAATGCTGCATTAAGAGTATTACTTCTGAATTCCACAAAGTTGTTCAGAATGTGTGTACATCATTGAATACTTGGCAATGACACAATGAATAAGGAACTGTGCAAACCAACCTAAAAATGGCATTTTATGCAGTAATGTAAAGAAGACAATTAAGCTTTCAGCATTCATAAAAATAATCATACCGATTTTTATGTTCTCTTTAGATTGCCCATTATCTGAGATATATTTTCATTTCTCTGAATACTGCAAATCATGATAAAATGCCACTTATGGGAACCAGAGTAATCATGTGAAAGAAGGTATTAGGCAGTCCAACCAGCGAAAAAATATGCAGCAAATTGCTAATGGATCAGGTAGGGACAAAGATGCAGAACGCTCTCCTGGGGTGAGGCCCTGGGCAGAATAGTGAGAGCAGTGTGATTTAGCATTTGACAGGCACACACTGGACTCCTTGCTGACTTTGGCAATGTTTTTATGACATGTCATGCCAAAGGACCTTCAGTGCTGATGACTTGTCTGAACATAAAAGCACAGATCACTTCATGCACTATTGTGCTAATTTATGATGACCACTTTTTAGTTTCCTTTTCTATGGGGTGAATAGAGAACCTTCAGCCACTAGCCCCAGCTAGACATGAAAACTTGTGTGTTTACTGGACAAACTGGCCACTGTCAGTCAGTTGGTGACTTATTGGCTGACAGAACATGGTCATTTTGTATTAAATACCCATCTTACCTTTGCTATTTGTCTCTTCTTCTGTCCTCCTCCTTTTTACAGTTATTTCTAAGAGTGGATCATCACTCCCAAGCTCTTACCTTGCCTTGTTTTTTTTTTTTTTTTTCTAGGCAAGAAATCCAGATTTCATTGGTCCAACATGCTTTTATGAGTCTAGAGATTGTTTTTTCAAACTCCATGAGTAATAAGTCAATAAATAGATGAGATGAAGAAATATATGTATGACCCTCATTGACACTTTTTTTTGTTTATTAGAATTTGATACTGATACCTCAGACACTGCAGGCTCACAAAACACATACTCACCTCTGAGCTTCCACTCTATACTTGCTAACAGTCTTCAACAACATTTTTTAGTCTTAATTAAATCCTGATGTTTTCACAGTTCCCAGTGGCACAATCCAACCTTTCTATTGCCTATTCTACTTAATTTAGGGGTAGTTTCTGTTCTTAAATTGGCTTGGACTTGGGAAAAAAAATCTTCCCAATAAGCTGAAGTTTTATGCTCATTTATTCCAATGCTAGATGTTCCCATTATGATACAAATGGAACAAGAGGAACACAAATGTGTAAAAATATGAACTATATAATGAAATTCTTATTTTTATTTCAGTTTTTTAATAATGTCTTAGAAAGGTCCATTTTTTGAACTTGAGCCTCTGTTTAGCATATCCACTGTTAGTTTACTCTTTTTTTTGTTCATATATGGTCAATGCTTCTTGTGGAAAACTGTGTGTACAAGAAAAATTGCAATATTTTAAAGTAAACCAAGAAAACTACTTTTGCCAAAGGGGCTGTAGGTGTGAGTCATACTAAGGACCTGTTTCCTGCAAAGGTAAGAAATCTTTGAAGTATCCTGATTGGACTGTTGCTCCACAATCCATAGATTTTGTCTTCTAATAAATGAGACTTACTGGGAAGAAAATGACAGTAATAACCATTAACAATACAAATTCTGATTGTAGCTGGTGAGAGAAGAATGGTACTTGTGCATTTTGAAGGGTTTAAATCATTGTCCAAGAATCTATTCCTTGAGAGTTGTAAAGTTAGCTGCAGTGAGGGAATCAAGTTCTCACAGTCACAGGGAATCATGAAGGTAAGTTATTCCAGGAAGGTTTGCATATCTGTTTTTTCTGTCCCTAGAAAACAAAAGAACCCCAAACAAACAAGCAAAAAAGCCACCCGAAAGCCAAACAACAACAACAACCCCAGCCATCAAAAAAAAAAAACTATCTCAGGAGCATGATATGACTGAAATAAGAAATTATTACGAGAGTCAAATGACAAATTAACAACATTACAGATTTGCAGGAGCATTGATAATAATTACAATTCGTAAAAACATTCCAAAGTATACAAATATATGCAGCTGTAACATTAAACCTGGTTATCTCTTTCACTTGTGCTATATGCCACAGGTGTGGAATAAGCAAAATTATGTAGTGAGGGAGTGATGACAGGTCTGTATCCACACATCATTCCTATTGAATTGCATATGTGCACCTTTTATTTATTTAGGTATTTTCATTATTACTCTTGGACTTGTTTCAGCAAGTTAGAGTTTCTAATTGACTTAATGGAAACATTCTGAAAAAAAAATCTGTTCTGAGAACGTTTTGCCTGTGCATTTGACATTTGCCTGTTTTTCTTCTTATTAGGAGTATTTGCATGAAAAACATGGAACACTGAAGTTCATTTGGTTCCAAGATCTATTCCCCACCTGAAATCAGAATCAATTCCATATTAACTAATTGAACTTCAATGGATTTTAAGTAGATTTTATAATTATAGAAATTCTCTGCTTAATTCCGAAGAGAAGAAGGTGAATTTGGCCTAAAGCCAGTTAAGCACTCTCCTGCTCATAGGTTAAATCCCAGTATAAGCTGAAATACCCTCAGGCTTTCTCTAACTTGCACCAGATGGCAGAGCCCCTTAGAGGCAATTACATTGGCAGGGATGACTGAAGCATGGTGTGCTCCAAGTAAAGCCCTTCCTGCCCCAGTACATTTCCAATAAGCATTTCCTTTGCCAAGATGCTGCAATGACAGCTTTACACTGCTCAGAGAGTTCTCCCATGTGGGATAAATCCCCAGTTAGTCAGAGCAGGTTTAATTCTGCTTAGAACTGCTAAAGCAATATACAGCAGGTTTGGCTTAGATTAACAATTGGCCCCACACCCACAGCTAATGAATAAGCAATAGTCCAGCTCTGTATGACATCAGTTTTCTGTGTGCATTGTGGTTTTTTAATGATTCTATTTTTTGTTCATCCTTGTAACAGTCCATACTTACAGGTTATCCATGTAGAAAAATTATTTCTGGTACCTACCCTAAATTGTTTTTCCTATAATAACTATTCACATCCACTTGTCCAATTAGCACAGTTATGCTGGAAAAAAAAACCAACCTATTTCCCTTTCTGAAGCTTCAGGTATGCATTCAATACAGTTTTTCAACAGCCTGCATTCTCAAACATTATGGATCTAAACTCTCAGCCTGCCCTCATAGCTTATAACCTTTAATCCTGACATCAGTCTTGGTGCTCAGTGCAATTACTACAGTGCTGCGTTCTGAAAACTGGCAGAGACTCAAGAGAAGTTTGTGAAAACTTGCAAGTTTCTCATTCATTTTCATTAGAAAACTGGTGAGACAGAAATCCCCTTCAGAGGTTCTCGGAAATTCCTCCTACTCAGAAGTGAGGAACAGTATCTCTAGTCTGTGAGTTTGAAAAATCACAGAAAACTGTTCTGTTTGTGTTACTGATTTCTACAGGTTGGCACAAGCCCTGTAGAGATTTTCCAATTCCTTTCAGGAGTGCCTAGTAATTTATTGTTTTACTTTTAACTACATTCTGGTGCGAACGAACAAATTCAACACTGAAAATCTTAAAAGGATGCCCACTAGACTCCAGGTGTATTGAAAGTTCACAGTCTGTTTCTAGATCAGAAACTGTACTGCAATTATTATTCCTACATAGTGGCCCTCTTTAGAAAACAAAAACAAATGCAATAGGAAGAGATTTTATGGAATAGAGATTCTGGCATTTGAGAACAATTTGTATTTTAAAGTGAGAATTATATCTGAGATTTTAAAAAATGAAGAAAGTTTTGCATTAATAAAGGCCTCACATTCCCTGATAATTCTTCAGTCTTTGATAGAACACACCTTCTCCCTAGCATGCAAATATTCTGTCCTGAGCTTTAGACCTTAAAAGACCCAAACGGTGATTCAGAGAGTGAAAATTTCATCTGAACTGCAAATGGATGGGGTTAAAACTGCAGTTTTATTTTATAAAGTTGTCTCCCTACTACTTGTACCTTACCAGCAAGAGCAGCAAAGCCCAGTGATGGGCAGTCTACTCAGTCTGAGTCCTGGAGAAAGCAAGGTGGCCAGTTTCTGAAGCAGAGCCTATGCATCATCTTCTTAAATGTCTTCAGCAAAATGAATTACTTGTTCAGGCTGAAGGTATCAAATTGCTTTTTGAAAATGAGGTCTCTAAGATAACAGTGAAAGCACATTTTCTGGAAGCTGAGTTTTTGTTGTGGTGTTTTGTTTTTTTTTTTTTTCCTCTATCTGAGCTCAGCAAGGTACCTAAGTTTGGTCTCTAAAAACATTTTTGCTTTGGTCCATTAAATGATACAGCTTAGCATTGATCTGAGGCTTTATTTCCCTGTGCATTTTCATAACCTTACAGTATAATCCTACAGTAATGCAAGAAAGCACATCAGACCACCTGCTTGCATTCCACTCTTTCCTGGCCTCTCTGATACCTTCTGCCCAGTGAGGAATGGCATTGTCTTCACCTTCATTAACATCACGGGTCTCATGACGAAACACTGATTTCCTCAGGTCTTTATCTTCACTGTTATATCCACAGCAGTGAAGCCAGTGTTGTCTCATAAATGCTTCACTTTTAGATAACTTCATCAGGTTTTCTGCCACTCACTGATCAAGGAAAGAACATTGCAGATGTGTAGTTTGCCAAATACACAAGCTGAATATTTTACTTCCAATAACATATATCAACAGTTATTGTAAACACACACATCACTTATGGCTGTCTTTTACTCAGTTTTCCTGATGAAACTCCAAAAAACACCTGAAGACAAGGAAAGAGTTTCAACAAGAATTGTCTAACAGTAAAGAGAAATTTAGCTAACAAGTTAACATTGCAAGTTTAATGTTCTCTGACTGGGAACTAGTAGTTAAAGTAAGATGCAGTTTCTGGGAAAAAGAATTAAATAAAGAATATACATACACCTCTTTTCTGTATTTTTTTGTCTCTTTTAGAGTTAAGATCTATGGGATTTTATGTATCATCCTGAGTTTATTAGTCTATAACTTTATGATATTTTAGCAGCTTGGCAAACGGAAATTCAATAATGTTGTAAATTATATTGACAGCCTTTTGATTCCTAAGCCACATTTTTATTGTACCTGTATCTTGTACAAATTGGCATATGAGATCCCATTAGATCAGGCAGATAGATTGTTTGACATACAAGTAATATTTAATATCACTCCATTTTGATGGAGGTCAATCAATATATTTTTCTAGAAAATTCCTAGTCATATTTTAGTCCACTAAGTCCTTTTTTTGAAGAAAAAGATCGAAAATTCAGATACACATTAAAAGTAATGTAACTCTGTAAAGTCATTAATTTATCCCATACCAAGTTATGCAAATCTCAGTCATAACTACCATGAACATTGTGGGAGGACCAAATACATTCTTATTTTTAAATGTTTAAATCATAATACTACATAGAAGCACAGTTTTGGGACATAACTGTGCATCACTGAGATGTTAGAGACCTGATGATCACCATTTGAGAACAATGATTCTACAACATATATCATTTTATTATTCACAAAAACGAACACATTTCATAGTTTGTGTTACTAAAATAAACCTAAGCTCATTAAATATTTTGAATCGAAATATGCCATTAACAAGCATAAATAAAAGTCTTGCAGATTTTACTTATGATGTTACCTTGATCCCTGTTTTCTAATATTGTGGTAATTTCCTGTTAAAGTGAAATCCTTAGAAGCAGTGAACATCTAAATGTAAAGTCCTTTCTGTGCAAATGCTGAGCAGTTTTTATAGAGGGGTAGCAGGAGTCTTGAATTATTAATTTTTTTCTTCTGAGAAACAATCTTGTGTGATAGATGCATAAATGACAAGGGCATTTCTTAGCTGGGAATTTTAATTTCTAGTTACAAACCCAGGGATATTTCAAGGCAATGGAGAAAATGTACAATCTATAACATAGGTAAACTGGATACACGGCACATCATCCAAGGTAACTGAATTTTTACTTCTGCAACTAACAATTAATTGTATATTTGCAGGCTCCATATGTAATCAATGAGCATTTACAAGTGCAGTGACATTTTTTACAAATCTCCTCTTTACATCATTTGTTCTGTGTCCTAAAGAACCCATATTTAAGAAAAATAATTGAAAAATATATTCAAATATTTAGCTAAAACTAAATGAACATTTTTACACCCTTACAAAACTGTTTGGATACTGATTGTTTTTCCTCCTTGAGACCAGGTTTTAGGAATATAGACATCTGTGTTGCCACATGTAGGTAAGCAGGCCAAGCACCAAACCCCAGCTGAAATTCAGAATAGATTTATGTCATTACCTTGCTAACAATGCTGGGTGGCAGTGTCCTGGGTTGTAGTTTAGGATGTATTCTATCACCATCTTCAGTCCATGGCCCATCAATGCCTTGTGCATGACTCACAGATAACTCCCTCCGGCTGTTATCTCTCTTTAATGGGCCATCAAGGACCTCCTGGATGACTAAGCATCCCATTGGGAGATGCTCCGCCCATGGGGAGGAGCCAAGCATTCTCCCCTGGGTAGAAGCTGGGATTTGGGACAGTAGAAGCAGCCCTCACCCACTGGATTCCCAGAGGACTGGAGCTACCAGACCTTTCTATGGGATCACTGCTTCAGGAAGAGCACCTCACCTGGACTGCTTCCCTCACCCTGATCAGGTTTTATTCTGACTGTGTCAGTGGTCTTTTTTTGCATTATTGCACTTATTTTATTTTTCCATTTTCTTCTCATTAAATTGTATTTCTGACTTGGAGCCTCTCACTCAGTTTGTTTTCAAACCACAACACAGAGACACACGAGGCCACAGGTTTCCTCGGGCTTGGATCATCCTATCACTGCCAACCCAAGATATCAATTGCATGCAGAGTTTGTCACAAGGCTGTGCTTTTATGATCTCTCTCTTTGCCAACAGGAGTTTCAGGCATGTCTGTGAGAGTGTTATCTCTACACAGGAATTCTACTTTTCAAAACAGATAGAGCATGAACAACTGTAGGCATAGTAAATGGAGTTTTCCCAACATTCTTAGGATTCCCAGCTGCAAGGTCACTTTGAGCAAAACTTTTTATTCCTCACCACATTTTTCCAGTTTGAACCCTCTCCTCTCAACAAAAGGTATTAATAAAGAATGAGAATGTCTTGTACAAGTGAAGCGAATCTTTGTCTTGACGAATAATAATTTCAGTCTTCTGGAGCACTTTTTAAAATTTCACATTCAAGAAAAGAGAGGTTCTTCTTCTGAGAAAAAAATTATTTAGGCAGTTTGAGCCTACACATTCTGACTGGAGTCGGGGAAACTTGATTTATCCTTTACTTCTTTAGATTTACCATGGGAAAGACATTTTTCTGGGATATCAAGTTCTGTTTGCGTATCTTCCCATTAATTTATAATAAGGAAGGGAAATGTTTCAAGGGTGAAGCCATTGAGGTAGTCAGTCCTCCCTCCACTTCCGAGAGAAAGCCAGAAGTGAGAGAGAATTGAAGGAATACAGGAAACTTTTGGAAAGCTGGCCTAGGACACAACATGTCAGGACACCTCATTTCTTGAATTTGTGATTTTCTCTTTGTGAACAGGCTTTTCTTTTTGGTCTCTCTTTCTTACTCTACCTAGTTTCTCCACAGTAAACACCTCCTTCTGTCTCCCTGTGATCACTTTAATTTTTTTCTCTTTCTCCTCATATCAGTATCATAGCTTTTTATCCTTCCTCATGGTTTTCTTTTAGCCCAAATCCTTCAAAGCTGTAAGACAAATCCAAAACATAAAATTTGTGTGACAGAGTATTAGTCTTGGTCTATATTTTGACTCAACCTGACTTTCTGAGTTCCTTTAGTCTCCACTTTTCTCTTACTACACAATTTCTGCAGTGCTTAATTGTTCACAAAATTCTCTAAAGTATTTTCCCAATTCTCTTTTTCTGCTAAAAAGGACGCATGATGTCTCTTTATCCACAGATGAAGTGGATCAATGAGAAAGAGTTGTGACAGCATTTCAGTATCATTAGGAGATGCATTTTCTTTCTCAGACATAAAGCAGAGCTACAGAAACTTGTTTTGGTTTTTTTTGCATAACCCGATTAAATATCAAGTTACTGTATAAGCCACACAGTGATTTTTACTAGGAGGCATTTACCACACAGGCATTTAGAGACAAATACAGTCAACCACAAACTAGGTTTCAAATTTAAATAGAACCAAGTTCCACCTGGAAGCACATTTTTGCCCGTGGTTTTCGAAGAGAAGGTATATCAGGTGCTTTCTCTTCTGTTTTCCAAGTGATATGCACCTTTGTCTCATTAGTGGCAAGTTTAGAACTGGTGAGAACTTGGCCTTTCATAGGTTCTTGCAGACTTATCAAACTGCTCCAGAAAACTTGCATATTCTCCCCTACTTCAAAGCCACATTTCTAAAGCAAAATGAGGTGTAAAATTAAGGAGAGTAAATGAGCAATCAAGCAGGAAAAATGACTGGTGTACAAAAGTACACACAAATGTTTACAATAGTTTTATTTCAAATCAGACAAAGTCCATATATTTAACTGGTTGGCTGCATTTACAAGTATTTCCCACACCATTATATGACTTTTTTGGCTGTCAGAAAACCCCAGAACATTTCTGGTTTGTAAAGCAGCCCATGGAGATGAAAAATAGGATGTTTACACCAGTGTACATTAAATGTGGTTAAGAATCAGCAGTTCCTATGCATAACACTTTACAGTGGGTGGCAAAGCAATGAGAAAATACTATCAAATTAAGAAGGAATTTTTAGATTAGAGCTTTCTGCAACTCCTTGTCCAGCAGGCAAAAAAAAACCCTAAATACTTAGAGAGTAATTTGGCTCCTACTCAATTTTTAAGTGTAAAATCTCACTCTCTCGCAATATCCACAAACATCTTCCATTCTGTTTCTGCAAAAAGTGCCTATCAAAAATCCCCATTAATTATACAAAAAAATCTTGGGCTTAGAATGTACATATTAGTGTTACCAATTAAATAACCAGTAACAAAAGTGACATTTTCTGCTTTGATGTATTTCATGTTTTTATAATGTGTTCTTCAGGTAGTTTTTTAATGTCTACATTCTATGTACACTAAATAGTGCACACTAATTTTCCACAAGTTTTTTTTCAACCTTTAGTCTTTACTTTTGTCTTTGATAGTAAAACACTATATGAATAATAAAATCACCATACAGCCCAGCCTATGATGAAATGCCAAAATAATGGAATGCAGTGATATGGAATATCTATAGTATGGTTTTCACAATAGAATTGCATATCTATACTATGTTTTACACAATATAATTGCAGTTTAGTGTTGCATCTAGAGCTGCCTTTCCTCTAGGCTTAAGATGGATTTATTAATATATTAGTATAGAGATTGTGCAGGTGTGAGGCCTAATTACAAAATATGTTGGTTCTGATTGAATAAATTGCATGACTAAATCCAACTTTGGATACAGAACAGTACAAGTTATATTAGAAAGTCATTATATTTGGAAGTTGGAGCAAGACATTGTAGCTAAAAGGCAATTGGATTAAATTAGCTTTGAGATTACAAGACTTTAAGCAGAATTTAGCAAGTGAATATTAACATGTGCATTTTATTATAACCTTCTCTCTTTTTTCATTTTCAGTTACTTTTGATGTCAATGAAATAAGACACATAAAAAACCTCCTACACCAATTTCCACCATTGCACTTTGGCTCTGCTCAAGCTCATAAAATTATTCTCCTGTGTCTCAAACACTTGCTGAATCAAAGCTGAAGCCATCATGTGGGCTACAATAAACTCTTTGTTCTTCTAACTTGTTTTCATCAATGATATTTTGTTTCCTACAGCTGTGTGTCACAGAAAATATGCAGCTGTCTTGTACAGAGTTCCAAGTATTACTAATCTAAATGGTTAACACTGTCTTCAAGGCACCATAAGAACAATCAATGAAGCCCAGGGAATTCTGTCTTTTATAAACAAGTGTTTAATGCTTCAAGACTACTGAATGAGGATGTGCAAGGCTATGAATAATTGTACCTGGGGGCTTATGCAATTTTTTAAGACTGAGAAATGTGTATGCTATCACAAAATCTTCTATCTTCAGATACCTCTCAGCTACACTGCAAGCCTTTCATGAATATTTTACAGAGCACATCTTGTTTGCTATTGCTCTGTGTGAAACCTTTTGTTTTCATTCTCTGTGCTTCCTTTCGTGCTGATAAAGTGTAATGAGTGCATGAAATACTTCCCAAGTGACTTACATAATATGCCCAATGCCAGTGAAGCTCTGAGTGAGCACATGCCTTCTACTGAATGCAAAAAGGGAGATATCAGTAACAGCATTATAAACCACATTTTAACAAAAATAATACAATGGCAATGCATCAACCTAGCGGGATTGCAAATAAATCATTAGACTTGGGGACTCAGAACCATACATAGAAGCTTAAATTTATTCATACTGTTGTTTTTCTGTCTTTTTTATTTATTATGTATCATCAAAATTACATGTAACATCTCAGTCATATTTCTGGGGTATGTCTGCCAGATCTTTTTCAGCAAATTTTTAAGACTTTACCTAAATAAGAATTTGTATTGGAGGAAAAATTAGCATTTACCTGAGCAAAACCTTCTCCAGTTCCTCTTAGACACATTGCAGACATCCTTAGAGTCACATCTCATTACCTGAGATCACCTGAGGTGATCCTACAGAGCAGACATGGAAATCATCACCCAGTATGCATCCAAGCCCACTGTACTGTCACCAACAACCTCTGGGACACATTATGTCATTGCCTCACAGGTTTTTTCATACTTTCCATTGATGTTACTGGATCAGATTTGCTCAAATAACTCCTAAGGGCCATGCATGAAAGACTTGTCAGGGGTCTTCTGTAAATGTTTTGGGTTCTTAAAAATTCAGTTGATTCACTCCAGCCCTAAGACTGAGACTGTGAATTCTTTTTGTGCCTATGCATGAGAGGCCTAGGCAAATGTTCCCTATGGAATTAGGGGAAATTTGCATATTATAAAATACCTTAGGCAATATTTAAGACCAAGCACAACAAAGATAATGAAAAGGCTAGTGAACAGTTATTACAAGGAGTGGCTAAGAGAGCTGGGGGTGTTTAGTGTTGTGGTTTGAAAACAAACTGAGTGAGAGGCTCCAAGTCAGAAATACAACTTAATAAGAAGAAAAGGAAAATAAAATAAAATAAATGCAACAATACAAAAAGACAAACCACTGACAGAGTCAGAATTCACCCTGATCAGGGTGATGGAAGCAGTCCAGGTGAGGTGCTCTTCCTGAAGCAGTGATCCCATAGAAAGGTCTGGTGGCTCCAGTCCTCTGGGAATCCAATGGGTGAGGGCTGCTTCTACTGTCCCAAATCCCAGCTTCTATCCAGGGGAGAATGCTTGGCTCCTCCCCGTGGGCGGAGCATCTCCCAATGGGATGCTGAGTCATCCAGGAGCTCCTTGATGGCCCATTAAAGAGAGATAACAGCCGGAGGGAGTTATCTGTGAGTCATGCACAAGGCATTGATGGGCCATGGACTGAAGATGGTGATAGAATATATCCTGAACTACAACCCAGGACATTTAGTCTGAAGAAAAAGAGGCTCAGAGGGGACCTTATCATGACAACTACTTGACAACTACCTGAAAGGCAGCTGTAGAGAGCTGGGTGCCAGTCTCTTTTCCTATGTGAGGTGACAAGAACACAGGAAATGGCCTCACAGGCCTGGGAAGGTTGTGACAGGGAAGCTTTAGATTAGGTATTAAGGATAATTTCTTCACTGAAAGCGTCAGGCATTGGAAAAATATTCTCAGGGAGGTGGTGGAATAACCATCCCTGCTAGTCTTCAAAAATGAGTAGAAGTGGACTTGGGGATATGGTTTAGTGGTGAAGATGGCTACATTAAATTAATGCTCTTCAGTCACTAATTACTTCAATGACCTTAGAGGTCTTTCCAACCTTAATGATTCTGTGATTCTATGCTGTTACTGTTGTTACTGTATTCCAGTCAATGCTACTGAAATTACTAAAATGGGGCTACTCTGATTTACAAAAGATCCAGTTATTTTTAATCTTTTGGCTGTAGTCAAAATGTGGAAGTCCCTTTAAAACAATAAAGATTACTCTTTATCTAACTGACTAAGACTCAAGAGGAGGTAAGAAAACTAGCTAGAAAAGCAGAATTTTTAACTAAAACCTGAAACCACCATTACCTTCATATGGAAAAATAAGTCCTAAGATTCTACACCTGTTTGATTTTCCTTAACTTATATACAGCTGCCCATGCATGTAATCACAAGAGACCACAGTGTATCATGAAGGTTCTTGTTGCATGAAATTAATTAATTTATTTGTTTCATAATTAATCTATTATTGAATACTCTACTATTTTCAACTAAATCATGTGGGGTTCAGATAATGTAAAAAGTAACACCCTTTCCAAAAATGTTGTATCCAAAAAGATAAGCAGTCTGAACTCTGGAAGATGCATCAATGACCCTCTGATCTACTGCAGAAAGTCTCTGCAGACTCCTGGATGGCTGTGACCTATGGGAGAAAAACAGACTCGTGATCCTTCAACCTGAAAAAAGTTAATTGTTAATGGATAGCAAAGGGCTTAATTTATGTGATCAGTGGATGGCCATTTTTTAACTGAAATCCTTGCTCATCTGCAGAAAAAAAAATGTTTCTGGAACACTGTATGCTTTTTTTTTTTTTTTTCTCTGCCAGATTATAGGAATGAAATGAAATATCAATCTGCAAAAATCTATGTTCTTTCTTCATTTCATTCATGTTTCAGGCCTTATATTTACTTTCCACTGTCCACAGAAGCAAAGAGAGAAAGAAACTGGCTCTAGACTAAATTTCTTTTGCCTCATTCTGGACATTTTCCTGAAAATCTTTTTAATGTCAATGTGAAGAAATAATCAGGAGTCCCAGAAGAGAAATAGTCTGTTGTGTTCTTCCATCCCAGTTGTATTATCAAGGTACACTTGGATGCAAATAGGGTGTAAATGCTCACTGACTCAGGTCTGTGTTATTTTGGTAGTATGTGTAAACTAATCCCCAGGTAAGAATCAATCACACTCAGCTGGATATTGAAAATCACAGCAGAACAAGAAAATAACTGAGCGGTGCTGATCTCAGCCACGTTGTGGTACTGGTTTATTATTATTTACAGTTTTCACTGCAGTTTTCCTCAAAAGCTCCTTTATAGTATCAAGCGTTTTTCTCTCTGGATCTGTAAGAAAAAGAAATACATCTATAGATAGATAGATAGATAGATCTACTCCAAAAATCCCCACAGAACTATCAACCTGACAGCCATCACCTATTTTTTAGTTCCATACTACTTGATTGCAAAATAGACTGTCCCCAGCTTCCATTTTTCCTAATGATTCTTATCTTCTTCAGCACCATGTCTCCCAAAGTATACTTAACCATCTCTCTTTGCTCCCAGCTCACTTATTACTGCCAGCTTGAATGAATACATCACTATGTCCCTCTGGTTTGACTTGTTTGGAGCTACAGACATATATCTATCTGTGTATACAGAGAGAGAGAGATACACATCTTAGATTTTTCTCTAGATCTGATGGTGCTTTTTATTAGCTCGGTTACCAAAATTCAATAGCAAGATAGACTGCTCCATAAATGTTTTCTATTCCGTGTGAAATTATTGATGCTAAAACCAATTTGATATCAAATAATAGCCCATATTGGTAAAAAGCAAAGTCAAAACTCAAGGTAGAAGAGCTCATAGCATTAACATTAAATTTTTGCTTGTTAATTCTAATATTTTGGACTCCTAGAGTCCAAAGTAAAAACTAATCAGAACCAAAAATCTTGTAGTTGATGGAAGAAAAATCTTACTCAAACCAAGTCATTTAAGAGGGTTTCCAAGCAAAGGAGTCGTGGTCTTAAAGCTGTGATTAACAGAAATATGTTTATTTTTTATTTATACTAAAGGAGCACAAGCTCATATTGAAGGTATGCTAAGAACAGATCAGCTTCATGTAGGTTGTATAAAATAGTAGATCAGTCACTTAACTGAACATTCTGAATAGGATACAAAATCTGTGCAACACCAAAAGCATGTCAGTTAGTAAAATGTAAAACCTAACCTGCTGAAGAGAAATATAAAATTTTGACAGGAACAGTCTGTCATTAAATTAGTTCTAAAAGCATTATCTTTGTTGTAAAAAAAACCCAAAAATATTTTCCCTATCTTTTAATTCTTTGTTTCTGAAAATGACAGATAGCCAAAGTCAAAAGACAGAAATTGAACAAATCACACAAATGTTAGAAGTTTCCCTAGAACTGCTAATCATATTTTCAGTGATTTATTTGGCTATTACAGTCTCTGATGTAGTATACAACATCAAACACAAAATAATTATGTACAACGAATGGTGGAGGACTATCATTAGGATTTAGGGATCTTGGTTTGACCACAGAATCTAGCAAGGGTAGTTTTGTGAAGGTACATGCCACACGTGCTGCACTGAGATTGTTCCATCTCCTCCTTGCTCTTTGCTCTGATGAGAAAGTCCAATCACACACAGCAAAGGTTCTTTTACAAATTTTTTGAGATTATCTGAAAAAAAACGTTATGGCTCAGAAAAATCTTTATATAAATAAATACTGCTTATTTCCCAAGCAATGGCCATTTTATTAAATCCAGCTCCTCCATTTCAGAATCCATTTCTGTGCAATTTGACTGCTACAACTATCATCCAATGCATATTTGACTGAATTTAATCTCGACTTTAAAACTAAGTAGAATTCCAACTTTTACTAACTCTAGGTATATGTCTTTGAATGTTAGAGTGGAATCACAGTAAAATAATAAGAGCAAAACCTGCAATAATAATAAAATACAAAGATCCTTGGACTGTGTATGACACTCTAGAAGGGACACCCATTAATAGGGACCAAGTTTCAGGATTCTAAACGAGCTCACTTTTCTCTTACCACAGGAGTAAAATTTCCTGTTTATTTCAGTAACAACTCTCTATATTCAATTGTCTCTGAATTAAATAATTTGTGCATGTGTGCGGTTCATATTTTTTAGGATGTTTTGGAAAAAAAATGAGCAAATGTTATGGACAAATACATGAGACATGCAAATAATTTCAGTTTTGTTTTCTCACCAAATCCAAGACAGATGGCCTTGAAAATGGTATTGTTGACTAAAAATCAGATATTCAAATTAACAGAAAAAGGGCAAACAAATTACAGTTGTCAGAAAGGGAATCAGAAACATTTCAATGACCACAAGGGTAAGAATGAACCCATAAGTGCAGATAAGCAGTATTGATATGTGCAAAGATTCCAGGTTTTTGTGCTTCTGTCTCCTGTTGATGATTTCCAGCAAGAGCAAGATCAAAAACTAGAAATATTTAGGCACTATCATCTCAAATGTTTAGATGCTACAACCAGAATTGTACCACTACCTTCTACAGCTGGGTATAACAACCACTGCAGCCTTTAGCTCTTGTAGGGAGAAATAAAAATCCCAAGTAACCCCCACAAACCCCCTCAAAAAAAAAAAAAAAAAAATCCAACAAAACATATACTAGTGATAGGAAGCCATAAAATTAAAGAAAATGAATCCGTGAGTACTGATGACACTCAACTCAAATCTGCTTTTTAAGTGACCTAAGGTCTCACTGCATCACTTTAGGGGAGGGGTACTCAGGGGATTATTCTGCTTTAGGAAAGTTCTTTCCAGAGCTGTTGCAGATATGTGATGTGAGGTTACACGCTTGCTTTGTGGTCCAATCCACAGAAGGAGGTGAAAGTAGAGGCACTGGATTTTTTAAATTTGTTTATCCTGACAGTGTATGGAGTCTTCTGACTGGTGGTGTAAACTACAGAGATGCCTCTCACAGTCTCCACCAACCTTCTGGGAGCTGAGTCAGAAGGAGAAAGGCAAAATAAATGAAAAGTCTGGATAAATGAAAGCATTATTTCAGGAATTATCAAGCAGATAAGGACACATTTGTCTTTGAAGGACCTGAGTATGTTATTCCCATGCCTCCACGTACCTCATGTATTTCTGACCTGGAGAGCTGACAGCATGCACTCAGACAGTTTCAGTATTCCCAAGCTATGCCAGATCTTCCTCCTTGAATCTAAAAACTTAACAGCAATTTTAAGAGAAGAAAAGAAATATCAAAACTATTACTAATCAAATAAGTCCTTCAAACCATTGCTGTTCTTGACAGCTGTTAAATATTAAATGAGGCTAGGCACAGACATGACAGAGAGCCTGAAGCCTTGCCCTTCTAAAGAGTGCCTGGAGGAAGAGAGTTCCTGGACACTGAAGTAGTCAACCAGTACCTGACAAGCCATTCATTAAACCAGAACAGTTTATTAATGCCTCTCCTTGTTTCAAGGTTACCACATAAATCAAATTACAAAGCCCAAGACCTTTAGAAAGATGAGTAGAGCAATTTGATCCAGAAAAATAGCGAGCTCTAAAAATGGCTTGAAAAAAAAATGAAATAAATAAACAAACCTTGAAATATAGCAATAATCACCACATAACTGATGGAGCTGAAGTATGCAGGAGTTCAACAAGGACATTTTGATAATTTTTATTAAATATGTCTAAAATATTTTTTAAAAGACTGTTCTTAGATTATACTGTGCATTTCTTTTAGAGAGAATTTTTTTTTTCTTTAGAAATCTGTAGCAGGAAAATACCAATAAGTGGCAAATATAAATCTACTGTTAACTTTAAAGAGAAACTCTGTTCCACAGAGCAAGACAGTGCTCACAGCTACTGCACAGAACTTCCACATTCTTTTCTCAATAGCTCTATTTGTTTTGTTTGGTGGGACCTAGTAGATGAAGTGTATTACAGTCCTGCAGTGCAAAAGTGAAAGATATTTATTTATGGCAGTGTTTGTGGCCAAAGCTACATTAAATATGGTCAATTACTTTCATTTAGGGGGAAAAAAAAAGGATAATATGGCAAGCAAAATTTCAACAGAACAATGAAGTTCTTGTGCCTACAGGCTACATTGAACATAAGTTGCAATGGAGTGAGAAAAATGGACTTTAAAAGTACATTTATTTTCTCAAAACACCTGACAGTTACTTGTAATCCACCTACTTTGCTAAAAAATCATGTTGCTGACAGCCTTTAAATCGTTAGTAGTTTTCAGTGCCATAGATATACCGGGTTAAAGCTATTATTAACACCCAATAATGTGTTTATAGATTAAATAACGTTGGTTGTTCCTGGACTAGTATATTACATAGCTGAATAAAAACTTGTAGTAAACCTCAAGGACGTTCTACCGTACAAATAATATTCAGTACAATATTCAGTTCTGTAAGCTGCATTTCTTTTTTTTTTTTTTTTAATTTCAGTTTATTTTCTCTGACTTTGTGAAACGTATTTTCAGGGTTCTGTTACCAGCTTCTTTCCTTGTAGATCCAAGGTGAAGCAATACAGGTTCTGTTTCAATGCTGAAACAATAGTTTCAGTAATTGTCTGAAGCCACAAAATTGGCTGAATATCAAATCAATCATTTCCTTGAGCTACTTTGTTTAAACATCATCACTGGTGGGTGATTTCTTTCAAAGTTTGCTTGGTCTGTGCACATCTTTTGGGTGTGAAAGGTTTTTCTGGAAATCAGGCACCAATCATTCATGATAATGCAAACCTTTTTTTCTTTCTGGTAGACCACTTCTAACCCAAATATTCTGAAATGCACTTGAAGTAACAAAGAATTACCAAGACTTGAAGGTTTAACACTATAGATTAAATACAGGAAACAGTGTAGATGTTGCTTGTAGATTATTCTAAACAGCATGTTGGGACAAGGGACCAAAAGAAAATCTGTGCAGCATTTTGTATCTTTGGGACCACTGAGGGCTATATATCATCAATGTCTACAGAGAACAAAAATAGTTGGAAGTAGCAGCCTGCCAGAAAAATGCAGGCAATAAATGATACTATGAGGTCAATAAAGAATTGTCAAGGTCTGCAACCTACTACTGATATTGCAAAGTAGCTCTGTAAAGGTCAAGCCAAAACACATTAACTCTTTCCTAGAGAGCAAGTAAAATACTCTCTTAACAATCTTTCTTCTAAACATGTTCAATGTTGATGTAAACAAGGCTGTAAGCTAAATATCTTTTTTTCTGAAGGGCTGGGATGTAATCCAAATATTTATCCAAAATATATACATGAAAGTGTACTACATATTTCCAAGTATATATATATAATATATATATTTTGAAGATGAGCTAAATATATTGGTTTTTCTTAAAACCACAGAAAAACACATAAAGTTAGTTGATTTAGACTTGTATGAGAAAACTGTTTACTCTAGGGTCTCAGCAATGTAGCCAAGCCAAAAATCTGAATCCAATATAAAAATCAAATCACAGACCAAATATGTCATTAACTGAAGAAGCATTCTAGCTGCTCAACCAAGTTAAAAAATAGACTCTTAAAATTTGAAACAAAAACATATTAATATAAGCATGTAATGTAGAAAGCAACCATTACACGGGTCATACTAGACAAACAATTATACAGCCCTCAGAGGTCCCATTCTGCAAAGCTAAATTAAAGCAGACATTCAAAAATGCTGAAAATCTGTTCCACTTAGTCTAATTTGGACAGATTAATTCAGATGCAAACAGCTTTTCATGTAACTTGCAAGGAGGACTTCTTGTAGACAATTGTATTTCAAAGTTCTATGAAATAGATATGGTGAGACAAAAATACCAGCATTTGCAGAGCATTCCCTAACTGAGCTTACAAATGCTTTAGATGTCACCTGAGAAACAATGACACCAAAAGGACAGTTAAGAGTCTGCATTCAAAATGGAAATAAATAAAATCTTTTCAACCTGTAAACACAAAACTTCAAACTTCTTCATTTTATCTTCATATCTTTTCTGTTTTTTTCAGGTCAAGTGATTTTTTTTTATCTTACTTTTTTTTTTTTTTTTCCTCCAGAGTAATGGTGTTACCCTTCTCTTAGACTGAATGCTGCAGTCATTACTGTAGGACAGATTTCAGGTACCAGTTCTTCCTGAGGCAAGGTCTCTTATTTCTGAGAAACTTCCCAATGATTGCAACATGTAAAATAATGTATTTCAGAAAATTACCTGTTACTGGTACTCCCACTCGCTGTGTTGATAGTGGCACATTATTAAAAAGCATCCCTGAAACAAAGACAAATATGAAATAATTTATTACAGCCCACATGGGTTTATTACCAAAATATTCTCTGTTCAAAAAGAAAAGAAAAACCACTCACCATTGTTATCTGAAAGCATATTGGATTGTTGTAGAAGGCCCAAAACTGATAAAAAGACAAATAGAAAGAAAACATCTTGATTCCAGCTTTGCCAGGCATCCAGCTACTGAATATCATAGTCAATTGAAGTTATCCCTGTTATTCCAGTACTCAATTGTATGCTAACTGCATCATGAGTAAATTGTCTGGAATGATCTTTATACACCATTCACCAGGGTTTGAAAGTCTTTTGTGGCCACTTCTGACTAGTTACAGGGACACACACATCTTTTTACTTTGACAATCTGTAGGCTAGTCTTTCCCTAATGGAAAAATTCTTAATAAATACAAGAAAGTTCTGTCACTTCTGCACAGCCAGCTTGCACATGAATATGTCTGTACCTACAGAAGCCAGTAATTTCTTAAATATCTGAGCACACATAGACCTGTAGGCTTTTGCAAAACAAACGAAAATGGGTGAAGAAATGTTTGATCAGCACAACCAATAATTTTTGAGCAAGTGCTCACAACCACTGTAGTTTGGTATTAAGTTACCTTAAATTTTGTGCCTCACATTGCCAAATGGTCACAATACTTACCTCTGAAGTAGTTTTCTCATAGGGATAATGATGAAATACTAGGATACATACATATAATGTCAAATACTTTGGGCTTTGAACTCTATTAATGTGGTGAAATAAGATATTATTTCAGTTGGGTTATAATGGGCTCAGGGCTAATAATTCTCATGTTGTGAGTTTGGTCCCTGTACAGGCCATTCTCTTGGGAGGTGAGTTTTATGGCCCTGGTTGGTCCCTTCCAACTCAGAATATTTGATATGGGATATGACAAGGCTTCAAGTAGCTAACGTATATTTACAGTGAATCAAAATTTCATCTTGATTTGCATTCCTTTCTCCACAAATTATACCCTCCAAATCTGCTGCTTCTTAGCGCAAATGAATAAAAACTACAATTTCATTTTAATTGCTATTGAAGAGAACCAAATCTTTTTCTAAACCCAGATGAAATTAAATGAAGAGAAGAGAAATCATCCCTTGGGATAGAAATAGGACAGCTTGTAAAATCTCAATGCATTTGTAAAATATCTTCATTTCAAAGAACTGTCATATATCAGTTTTGTCATTTATGTTTGGTAATACAATACTATAATATTCTCACAGTGGTGGGAAAAAAAAATATTCTTGAAATAGATACCAGTCTCAAAACTGAGCACTTTCAAAACAAATGCTGAAAAAACTTCTACGCAAGATATTTAAACATTTTTATAACTTTGGCAAGGAAGATCTTTTTGGATTGCTTTTAATTTCTGGTCTTAGTTTGAACAAAGTTGGCATTAGTTTTAAAGCCATTTAAATCCCAGTTTAGCAACAAATTCTAAGATAAAGGGATTTTCAAAAACATACTTTCAGTGATGCAAAGACAACTACACTTCTTCCACATTCCTTCAAGTAGATTCAATGTACACCTTAAAGTGTACAAGGATTTCAAAGTTCTTAAATGGGCTAATTAACTTCTATTAACTTCTATTAACTTCTATTAACTTCTATTAACTTCTATTGCTGAGTTTGAGATCCTGTTTTAGGATTGAAAGCTAAAATCTTGTAAATCATCAGGCACAGGCAATAAAGTGAAAACTTGTTTGTATGCCCACAGGAGTGTTAATCCCAGAAGGGTTTCTAGCCTGCTCTTTTCACCACTTTGTTCAGGCAAGAAAATAAAGCAAATGACTCCTGCTTTAGAAATATTGCCTTCCTACAACCTACAGCCATTCAGAACTGGTGACAGTTTTGTCCTAAAGATGCTTGGTCTGCACTTGTGCTGGAATATCTCGTGCTATGTGTTGCTATTTATACTTAAGTAAAAATAAATAATGAGCTAAGTAATGAAGTTCCTGGAAAGGATAAATTGCAACCAGCTCACTGGGTGTCATGTAACAAAAGCTCTTCAGCAACACACAGATGGAGCTGGGTTTTGGATGAAGACATCTCAGCCACCAGCACATAACCTCCCCTTTTTAATACACCTTGCAGCATGACAGCAGTGATGCTGGAATACTGAGAATGAAAAAGGCCATGCAGCACACTGAGGTTCATCCTTTTCTTGTTTATTATTTTTCCAAGACATATACAATCATTATTTGAATGACCCTAGTGTTTTCTGAGTTCACAACTTTGCCCTGTGGGGACCTCTCACATTCATAATTCAGCACCTGAATGCTTCTCATGGCCCTGTCTGAATTTATGATCATTTCACTTCTTATTAGGCTAGCAACTTACCTATCTGGAGCAACCACAGTAACCTCGGGTATAGCTTTTAAAGTGGCTTTGCATTTTCATTCTTTAGGTTTAGAAAGTGCTCTATTTTGGTGCTTTAATTTGTGCTTGAAATATCTGTCAATCAGCCAATTTACCTTTGTACCATCTGGCTCCAGCTAGGAGATGTAAATAATAAGTAAAGAAAGCAGAAAGAAAACCCCTTCAGTGACACTGCAACTTCAAAGCATTGAATGATCCTCACAAATTCTAAAGCAAAGATTAACTGGGCTACAGTATACTCCATACGTAGTTGCATACAGAGGGAAAAATTTGTCTTTAAATTTCTAAGCAGTTTCCAAGTGTCTCATTCACACACATAAGCTCAAAAATGACATCATAATTGGTTCATATTGGTTGAGTATTTTTGTCTCTGAAAAATTTGTCCTGATAAAACAGTCAAGAGCAAGAGTTCTAAGAACAAATCATCCAGCAAAGACTTAATATTCATTAAACATGACATAAAATCTTTTGTATTCATAATCAAATTATCATCTTGTTGGATGAATTTGATTCTACAAATGTTATTAACTAAGGTGTTTTCTGCCTTGAGGCTTGAAAGTGCTTTCAATTTAAAAGTTTCAGAAGCTTTCAGAGACATTGGAAATACTGTGAGTAATGAACACTTTTATATCTTCGATTTTTAGCAATACTGATTTATTTTTGTTTTGATGTAAGAAACAGAAAATATAATTTCCTTAGGAATTAAAATGCAGTGGAAAAAAAGAAAGAAAATTAGCTATATCTACTAAGACTCAAAATGTTCTCCATGCCATACTAGGTTCCTTAGTCGAATACAACATTATTTCAGAAGAATTTGTAACTTTATTATTATTACACCTCTTTATCATTGTTAATTACATGGTTTTAGCATTTCTGTTCTATGTTCAAAGGCTAAAAATTACAAAAATATCTTTATAAAATCCACAATTTTAACAAAAATTAGTGAAAGCAAAACAAAAAAAAAATCTAGATAATAGACTGAGGAAGATATTTGTGCTGTGGAATTTTTCTTTCTTTTTTTACAATTATTCAGTAGTATGATTCTACAAAAAAAAAATTACTCTTAGAGACCTTATCAAAAAAAAAACCTCATCCCCCCCAAAAAACCCCAAGAAAGCAACAAAAAGAAGAACAAATAAAAATACTACATAAAATTGCAGTAAATTTTTGGAGTATCATATTCACCTATCACATTAGGAGAAAATATTCCAATGTTAGAATATATACTACTATGATTTTTGTTCAAGTTATGTTTGTCTCCAATTCTACTCTTTTACTTCAACCAGCAAGAAATGGGAGCAGTTCCCTGGTTTAAGAATTTATTCCAACTGAAAACAAAAAAACCCAAACCAACCAAACAAAAACAAAAACCATCAAAAAAAAAATCCACAAAAAACCCAAACAAACAAAAAGGTCAACCTTTGCAAGTTAGAAACATTTGGAAGGTGAAATATAATCAGAATTGTATTTTGTCCCCTCTTTATTGAAGATTGCAAACAAACATTTGTACACTCTAGAAAAGCTGCGAAATACAACAAAAAATAAAGAAATTCTAGTTATATTTCAAATTCTAGATTTGATAGAACCCATATTGAATACTGGTTTACAATCTGAAGAAAAATTATACACCATTTTTCCGTAATTAGGACCTAATTATGACCATTACTGTGTGCTGCCTTCCCCAATTTATTGTTTTCACATATCAACCTTTCTGTGGCCTTTGTGTTTTGTGCAAGATGTCCTGGAGAACTACTGAAATATATAAAATAGTATATGATTTTCAGAAACCTGGAAATACTTATAGCTACACTGAAGTTGCTGTGCTGCTGCCACACCAATGGCATTTCATTTCTCTTCGTTTCTTTTCATTTCTTTTCATTTCTTTTCACTTCCTGAGTGCACTGGATTTCCTGTGCATTCTCTGTACGGGTGATTTGTACAGCTGGAAAAAAAAAATCAAAATTACTTCACAGAGTAAAAAAAAAAAAAATCTGTATTGTTCATGAGCAGTAGGTTTCAGGCTTCTTGTCAAAGCTTTTCCTATAAAAGGAATCATGGAGGAAAATAGAAATTTCTTTCATTAACTGCAGTAAGTTAGTCAGTCAGTCGTTGCATCTGACTGTACCAGACATGACAAATAAGGTTCTTCAGACTGACTTTGAAGAATATATCCTCAGAACATCTCCAGGAGACTAGGAAACCAAGATATTAAGACTGGCCTGTCAAGCCAGTATCATGATCTTTGACAGGGAAATAATATCTTCTCAATTGTTTGATAGTAGGAGAAAAAACATTCTCAAATGTCCAAAACTTATTAATGCTGAAATATTTGTGTCATAATTGCAATTCTTATGCATATCTTGAACTTTATCAATGAGGTTTCTGTAATTTTACCCTTACCATCTATAGAATCAGCAACATAGAAATATATATATATATATATTTTTATTATTTTTTTATCCTGAGTTTATTAACGTACATGGAAAGAAACAAATATATTTAGTTCTTGCTACTGCTCTATGGACAAAGATGAATGCATTTTTCACTAGCTTTTCTGCAGTTGCCAAGCAGAGATGAATATTATCTTATCTTTTTTGTTTTGCTCAACAGAATTCTGCCCCAAGATGAAGTCAAGGCCAAGGGCAGACAAGCATTTCATATGAAAAAAAAATGATAAGTAAATATTCACCATAGGTATATTTTTGTTCCTGCATGGAGAAGCTAGAAAGAATCATTTGAAAGAAGCAAATATGTATTCATTTTTTGATTCTCTCTTTAAATTAGCATTCTTGTTAGGCACACTGGAACCATTTTCCACAATCTGGAAAAATCCTGTACAGCATTCCTGCTCTGTACTGAGTTGGTGCCACTGCCCTTTACTCAAAAAGAGTGCTTAAAAGACTGGGTACATTATGGCAGACACAAGAACCTCATTATGCTGTTGAGAAAAAAATGAAAACAGTTAACATTGTGTTCAAAGGAATATTATGTCTTTCTCAATGAGCTTAGTAATGCAAAAGTTCACATTTTAAGAGTCTGATGCTGCAGCATTTATTCATCCCAAGTACTTAAATGAAACTATTTTTGTGAGCAAAATCGCTTTCAACTGGACTTGAAGATAAAATTCTTAGAAACTCCTTGATATGAATTGATATTCATTACATGGACAGGAAAGTTCAAGTACAGAACTGCCTCTGAATATTCTGGTTTCACAGCATTTTGATGCAGGTTTTTTTTTTCTAGTTTGTGAGTGAAGAGAATATTTGTAATGACTTAAAATGTAGCCAGATTTTATTTCAGGATTTGATTGTATCACAGTTGGTCCAATACTGCAATTGTCTCTGGGCAGATTCCAGGGAAAATCAGACTTTGTCTATATCTGTTTTTGTGTGTATGTGTGCACTTCTTAATTTGTTATTTGTGTTGTGTTCCCTTGCCATTGGGCCCTTTGGTGTTTAACAGAACAGATTCCAGGGCTCCCTGAGAAAACAATCAAAGCACAAGCCTGCCAGAGATTAAAGAAGATTTGGACTCTTGGGGGGTGTCCTAAACTTTGGTGATCCCTGTGAGTCCCATTCAACTCTGGATATTCTTTGACTTGGGTTCCCTTTGTAAAGATTTCATTTTGGGATGTGGGACAGCCCTCATCTGACCATGATTTTTGTGTTCACCAGGACCTTCACTAGACCATCACTGCTCTGGTTTACTTTGCTTTTGAGTCTTTTTCTATTTTGTACTGAGGTTGCAGTTTTAAATCACAAGGGTTCAGAAAGTGTGCTAAGACTCAGGGTTCCTGCTTAACAATTTCATAAAGAATATGTCTTTAAAAGGCAGCTATTTGAAGTTATATTCATTTAATAGAAAATATTTTATAGAAATTTCAATAACAATAGGGTTAAAATAACTCTTAGATAATTAGCAAATTCTATAATTTCCTGAATAACATGTAAGTAAGAATTGAGGAAAACCAAGCCATTATAAGCCTTTATTGTCTAACATGTTTTCAAAATATGCTTTGCTCATCCAGTTACTTGAATTCTTTACACCGTAATATTAACTGCTTTGCTTTGAAGAGGGCATGTTCCTTATTTTAAAAAGATAAATATAAAAATAAACAAAAAATATATCTTAGGGTATTTATAGACACATGATGACAATCAGCTTAACTTTAATTTATGCAAAGTTTATGCACATAAGACTGTAATAGTTCCAGAAGAAAGGAACCAAGAATAAATGGAATTTCAACAGCAATCAAACCATTACCACATTATGGTGGCACCATTTCAACTATTATTAATGCCACATTTCCAAAAGGTCATAAAATAAATGTAACTTCATTCAAGAAGAAAAGCACAATAAAAAGATGAATATCAAAGGAATGAACCAGCAATGGCAGACATCCTCAGCACATTAACCAGATACCATAATGGCACTCTGACTTCTTTTACTGCTCCAAATGATTGCATGTAAGAAAATTTACACCAACAGGAACCAATGAACATATTCTTCAGTATTTGTGTGTGAAGCACACGTAACTGTGACTGGAAAACTAGCAGTATATAAAAATGCCTTATCTCACATACTCTTCGCCATGTAAATCATATTTCTGTTAAAAATAACAATATGAGCATTTCTAAATGAAGGACACAAAATGTTATTTTGTTGGTCAGAAAAAAAAAAGAAGTAAAAGCAAATATGCCTTCCATCAATATTTTTTCCTAGGAGACCTTGTCTTATGGGAAAAATTATTTGAATTTATTTTTTATATCTTCCAAAGATGTTAGATTAGGAGTAGAGAAATTTATTAAAGCAGTTTTCAAAAGCAAACTTATAAGAAAATATTCCAAAAGTTGAGAGGATTGTCTTTCTTGCCTTTCTTGGGGTAATTTATATTATTTCTTGTTTTTTTTTTTTCTTTATATTAATTTGATTTTAACATAGAATTTGAGTTAACTAAAACAAAACAAAACAAAACAAAAGGTGCTATTCATTCCTTGTTTGTCAATTCCACAGAACAGCAACAAAGAATCTGTAGATTTTTCCTAAAAAATTAAAGAACTTCTGTTTACCAAGTGAAGGAAAAAGATTCCCTAGCTGCTATTAATTTTTAGTGGAATTACATCTCTTATTCCTTGTACAGTTGCTTATCACTTATCAAATCAAACTATCATGGCTATCAGTTTCCTTTTGCAAACATCAAACTATTCTGAAAAGGTAGGAGACATTCTACTTGCTTAATATTGCACTGTTTGATATTGATATGTTTGACACATATGCTTAAAAAATTTCTATAGCCAATGCTTGTACATGGCAGCCAAAAGCACTAAATAACACAGTAAAGCCCAAGGCAGTGTACTATTGCACAGAGAGTTCCAAACTATATCCACTGATGGAATAGAATTGCAGGATTATGGAATGGATGGAAGAGACATCAAAGATCATCTAGTTCCCCATGGGCAAGGACACCTTTTACTAGTCCAGCTTGCTCAAATGCCTCCAACCTGTCCTTAAACGCCTCAAGGAATAGAACATTCACAACTTCTGTGGGCAAACTGTTCCAGTGCCTCACCATTTTCACATTCAAAAATTTCTTCTTAACATTTCATCTAAATCTCTCCTTTTTAGTTTAAAACGATTCCTCCTTGTCCTATCACTAACTGCCTACATTAAAAAGTCTTATTTTTATAAGCCCTTTTAAGGTACTGGAAGGCAGTAGTGACATGCCTGGAGCCTTCTCTTGTCCATGCTGAACAATCCCAGAGCTCTCAGCCTGTGTTCATGAGAGAGGAGTTCCAGTAGTCTGAGCATCTCCATCTCCTCTGGACCCACTCCAACAGGCCCACATCTTTCTCGTGCTGGGAACCCCCAAGCTGGACTCAGAACTACAGATGGAGTCTGTACAGATGCTGCACAGAGACTCAGACTCACCTCCCTCAACCTGCTGGTGACACTTTTGTCCATGCACTCCAGGATGTGGTTGTGTTTTTAGGCTGCAGGTGCACTTTGCTGGTTCATCTCCAGCCTCTCATCTCCAAATCCTTCTCTGCAGGGCTGCTTGCAAAGAGTTCAACCAGTCTGTGTTCATATCTGGGATCGCTGTGGCCCATGTCAATAAAATGGGGTAAAAAACACAAAGAAAAATACTTACATTTATAATTTGATGAGGATTTTACTCAAATAAAGCTATAGATTCAAATTCCAAACATATGCAGGACAATTTTTCTACATAGTCTGCTAGATAATAAAAAGAAAACCTACTTATGATTCATAGTTGCTGGCCACCATATCTGCATTGATCACTGAGGATTTTATTCAGCTGCTGCCCACTAGCATCCAATAGTATCTCAGATGCCTTAGAATACCAGGCTGAGGACTGATTCAGATACTGGATCATATATTTGTGGAAAATTCAGACGTTTGAATTAGACAACTTATAGTTTGTGGGATGTTTTGTGTCATGGCAAAAGACCAGACCTGCCTATAGGTGCTATAATGAAATTGAGGACAAAACATGAGAAAAATTTAGGGTAAATGCTGAAAATCTAATTTTTGTTTTCGTGTCATTGTAAGTAAAAAGAATGCACACAATATTTCCTAATATTCATTTTCAGATAATGGGAGTAGGGAGGAAGAAAGGTGATGTTGATAATTATTCTGTAAGAGTTGTAAAAGCATTATAGTGAGCACTACTGACAAACTGTGCATCTTCCAGTTTACTTTCTATTCTTGAGCAAAGATTATTTCCAGTAGAATCACCTTTTTTTCCTATTTATGAATAATAGTAAAAGTCAAATGAAAACTCTTTCCAAATGGATAAAACCCAAGAAGGATTTCAAAGTAATTGCTCGGAGATAATCAGATTTGATCTGTAATCTGGGACACTGGCTATTTGGCTGCAGACCTTTTCCTCTCATAGGACTAATACAGCCCATTGAAAAAAATTGTAATCTTGATTAACCATTAGAATCAATGTCTTTCATCCCAAAAAAGTATCTAAATATTTTCTGGTTATATATTTCTTTCAGTCTTATACTAGTCCTATACCCCCCCCCAAAAAAAAAAAAAAAAAAAAAAAAAAAGGATATTTCATTCAAGGAAAGTTTGTACCTTTTAACTACAACTCCCACTTTAAAAATCCTTACTTTTCACCTTGCCAAGAATAAAGGTAAAAAATAACTGCTGTTGTTAGTATTCTGTCACTGACACAACGCTTTCCAATGACTTTTAGGACTCAGCCTTAGCACTAGACATCTCCTTTCCAGTTGCAGACATATCATTAACTTTAGTGCCACGATGTACTGGTTTTGCATGGCCAAGCTTTGTTAATTTAACAAATTAAATTATTTTTAAATTAATTTAATTTGACGAGAGGGGCTGTAGGGGGGGCTACAGGGGTGGCTTCTGTGAGAAGGTGCCAGAAGCTTCCTCAGTGTCCAGCACAGCCAATCCCTGGCAGCTCCAAAGATGAATGCACTGGTCAAGGCTGGGCCAATTAGAAATAGTTTTAATGCCTCTGTGATAACATATTTAGAAGCAGAAAAAGCCCATTATTGCACAGATGTAATTGTGTCCAGAGAAGGGTGAGGTGATGTCCTGGGTTGTGTTTTAGGATGTATTCTATCACCATCTTCAGTCAATGGCCCATCAATGCCTTGTGCATGACTCACAGATAACTCCCTCCGGGTGTTATCTCTCTTTAATGGGCCATCAAGGACCTCCTGGATGACTCATCATCCCATTGGGAGAGGCTCCGCCCACGGGGAGGAGCCAAGCATTCTCCCCTGGATATAAGCTGGGATTTGGGACAGTAGAAGTAGTTCTCATCCACTGGATTCCCAGAGGACCAGAGCTGCCAGACCTTTCTATGGGATCACTGCTTCAGGAAGAGCACCTCACCTGGACTGCTTCCATCACCCTGCTCAGGTTGTATTCTGACTCTGTCAGTGGTCTTTTTTTGTATTATTTTATTTTATTTTATATTTTTCCTTTTCTTCTCATTAAATTGTCTTTCTGACTTGGAGCCTCTCACTCGATTTGTTTTCAAACCACAACAGGTGAGAATAAATGAGAAGAAGAGCTCTGCAGACACCAAGGTCAGTGCAGAAGGAGGGAGAGGAGTGCTCCTGGTGGAGAGCTGAGATTCCCCTGTGCCCCTGTTCAGAGCAGGGTGAGGCAGCTGCCCCCAGCCCATGGAGTCCATGGGGCTGCAGAGACCCACAGCAGAGTGGGTGAGTGCCTGAGAGGGGGTTTTAACCCCCCAGAGACCTGTGGGGAGAGGAGCCCACACAGCTTCAGCCTGTCCATGAAGAACTGCCCTCCATGGAAAAGTGACCCAGCTGAAGCAGTTTTGGGAGGACAGTGGCCTCTGGGATGGACTCACTTTGCAGCAGCTCACAGAGAGCTACTGCTCATGAGATGGACTCACATTACAGAAGTTCATGGAGAGCTATCTCCCATGGGAGAGGACCCCATGATGATGAAGAGGAAGGACTCCTCTCCCTGAACAGCTGGAGAAATGATGTGTGATGAACTGACCATAACCCCCATTCCCTGTGTCCTTATGCCATTGGGGAAGGAGGTAGAACTGGGAAGGAGAGAAGGACTGAGGGAAGCTGCTTTGAAGGTTTTATCTTACTTCCCATTATCTTGCTTTGATTTTGTCAGCAATAAATTCAATTAATACCTCTAATTAAAGCCTGTTTTGCCTGTGATGGTATTTGCTCCATATCTCATGAATCTTTTGTTATATTTCCTCTCCCCTGTCCAGCTGAAGGAGGGGAGGGAGAGCAGCTTTGACCCAGACAGAGTCAACCCACTCTACACAGGTAACAGAATAGTGAAGAACATACTTATATAGAAATATGTATGACTCAGAAACCACAGACCATTTCTGCAAAACTCAGAAGTTTCTTATCCTAGAAGAAAATCCTCCCATATCAATGTACAAGTCTGGCTAACAATTAAAATATTCATAATAGATGAAAATTAATATGGATTTACTCTGCAAAGGGGAAGGACTGTCTGAAAAGATGTATTCTGTATACCTAAGCAGTCTTAGAGACAGACATTTCAGTGCAGTTTAAGCAAGTTTCCCATTTACTGTGCTCTAGTTCGCATAGTGAACCTTTCTGAAAAACTAGAAACTGAATTTTTTCAGCACTTTTTAAAATAAAATTAAGGTAGAAGATGTACTCCAGGAATCACAAAATGCACTCCAGCTGCAAGCAGACATTCATTCTTTGGAAGCAGACTATAAGAGGTCTGAAGTTAAAAAAAGTAAAATAAAATTAAAACTTTCACACAGACACCACACATGTAAGCATGAATTTTAGGAACTGCTTAAGGGGTTCTAAGAAATTCTTTTTATACTGTGATATTAAGTTCTGATATTTGAATAATCCTAAAGGCAAGAAGTACTACTGCATATCCAATGTCATCAAACCAATTATTAGTGTTGATAGTTGACAAAATGTCAGTTCTTAAGCTTTCTGTTTACATTACCCTGTGACTGAATACTCTCCCTTGTATCCCAAGCTCAAGATAACTGAGATCACAGGATTCCAGTTGGTGAAGTAACACTTTGAGGTGGTAGCTTTAAATAAATCATAACCATTTAAAAGCTGCTCAGGAGCTTTTAAAGGCATTTTCGAGGCATTTCTATTTTATTGCTCAACAGAGTTCTTATATGTCCATTAAAAATGCATGATAAATGCTTCTCAATTAACTACAACGACAAGTCCATCTCTTCTGTTAAACAAGTCTTTTATATAATTTAAATATCTTTACATTTGAAGATAAACTGACTACATTTAAAATTTGAAAATAATTTAATATGCCTCACTTCTTACCTGTGTGAGTAATTTTCTTTCCTTAGCGACTGAAAGAAAATAATGGAATTAGCTTCAGATATGATAAATGAGATTCTAAATAAATCAGAGCTGGGCTTAAAATTCTATCTGATTTTCTGAATTCTTGAGGAACACAAAACATTAATTTTACATTGTTGGTTCAAGGGGAAAGTGCAATCATTCAGGATCTGTAGACCTGCATACATTCAGCTATTTATCTGACTCACTGTCTTCAAGGCAGCCTGGAGAGTAGTTTCTAACTCTTGGACTAATACTATGAACAGATTTCCAGAAACTGGGCCAATCTTTACTAAGGAGTCTAATACCTTCCTGCAGACCTGCAGTAATTACCAGCTGTATGCACATGCATGGAGTAAGCACTCAAAGGAGGTTTATTTACACTGCTAGGGATTCTTCTGAGATTCATCCATTCACTGTCAAATCTCCTTGCCTTTTCTCTGCAAGCCTCTTTATTTTTGCGGAAGCTGTACATGATAACTCGCTGAAGATCTTGCAAAAATGCCTTTTCTGCATGACAATGAAATAAGTAAAGAGACTGGGAAAAATATGTAGTATTTCCAGATGTTGCAAAAGCATGAAATAAAGAAGCCTGTTCTCAAGAACCTTGGTAGGAGATCGCTTACAAATATTAATATATACAAGATAGCTCACAAAAATCTGGTAATTGATAAGTAACTTCCTCTTTCTTTGTTATCAAGGCATTTTTCAACTGGAAATAGCCAAGATGAGATGCTGACTCTAGCTGTATTGCTTTAGCGTTCTTTTTCCACTGATGTAGTGTCATTTTTGAAATTGTGCCAGGCTAAAATAAGCCCCACTTTTCTGGCTTGGAAAATTTGGCTCCCTCATCTTCATCACCTACCTGAGCTGGGATTGGTGTAGCTTTTGGCAAGCACAAATGAGACTTTTCACCCAAATACCTGAATATATATTCAAACCAATCACATGCACACATAGATACATTTGCCAAATACCATTGATTTTACTGGTGTATTATATAAAACTATATTTAAAATTCAGCTTTGTATCCCTTTCCTTATTTTCTTTCTGCCTGTGTAAAAACTCCACTGTTTAAAAATATTTCTCCCTACAGGATAAATTATATGCCACTCTTTTTCCTTGTTCATCTCTCTTGAGATACAATAAAGATATGATAAAGATACCGTACTCATTATTTTCAAATCTTTAGAAATAGTGCTAATTTTATACACTTCATTTAAAAAAATGCTGTTTTAGTATGTGGGAGGGAGTTTTGTTATTTTTTTTCTTTCTTACTGTTAAAGTATTGCCTTGTGAGGACTTATGCTACAGTGTAAAGTGGCCTTACATTCTTTCTTCATACTGATTCATATGAGTTTCAGCTGCAGCATCTAATCTGTACACTTCATCATTCCAGTATTATTAATTTCTATACAACCATAACCTTCATTTTTGCATCAGTATTTTCTAATTATTTCTTTTAACATTGCATTCTGTAGTTCTGGGAAGTATTGATCAAAAGGGAGTGTATAAATCAATGAAAAAAGCTAATTTGTAGCAGAAATCATTCCAAATAGTATCTGTTCCAGGCCCATAAGGTACCTGTCACAGGTGCTGTAATTTGAAACCAGTGGAAAAATAGATAAAAGTCAGTATATAATTAATCACACTTTAAAATATTATGAAAGTGGAACAGTCTGAGATTTGAACATAACTGATGTCTGAAATATATTACATACATTTCTGAGTTCTGAATTACAGATTAAAGAACTTGAAAAGCAGAATAGACACAGACACAGATATGTCGGTATAAAACATTCTGAACAAGAGAATAGTGTTATCAAAAAAACTAACTGGTCAATTCAGAGCCAAAACTGTGGTTCTGATGAGGGGACCTGGAAAAAGAGGAGGTTGACTACTGGACTGTAGCATTTTTACACCACAGGTTCTACCAGCGTGGAAAATGAAGGTAATCAACAATTTGTTCAGTTAATACTGGTGTCCCCATTGGATGACCATGTGTAGAGAATCCCAAACTTATCAGTGGTATAGAATCAATTTTTTTTACATGAAGTACATCCAACCTTGAAAGAGTCTTGACTGTTTTTAGGCCTACTGATAGCTGCTGAGTTTTTGGCTACAGCTGCCTTATAGCGATTTACTTGTTATTTCAAAGTATAGTTTACTTGAAGCGAGAAAAAACCCCTCATCAACACATCTTTATTTTACAAAGACAGCAACAATGCTGGGTAATGACAGCTTATTTTCCTTTCAGAATGCTTTGAGATTTGTATTTTTAAATAACTTCAGAAAATTTAATAGAACTTTAAAATGTATTCTGTAATAAAGAATTAAGAAAAGACAATATGGCAAGTGCTGATAGAAAGAAATCCAAATTAGAGTCCAAACTGATGAAACATTGATTCATGGAATCATAGAAGCATAAAACCATAAAACCATAAAATAGTTTGGGGTAGAAGGGACGTCCTGAGATCCTCTAGTCCAACCCACCTGTAATGAGCAGGGACATCATCAAGTCACCCAGGTTTCTCAGAGTACTGTCCAATTACTGAGTGGTGTTTGCTTCCAGAAGGGTGTAGTAGAATGAAATAGAGGTGATTCAAAGTGCTAGGCCAAAACTTCTGAATGATTCACGTCATGAGTTCATTCAGAATTTTTTTTTTTTTTTTTTTTTTTAAGAAAGACTTTCAATTTAATTAGGAGCCATCAAAGGAAAAGACAGCACTGTCTTTCTTTCCTTCATCTTAATCCTTTTAGGGTTCTCTGCATGTGGTCATCCAATGGGGACACCAGTATTAACTGAACAAATGGTTGACAACCTTAATTTTCTATGCTGTTAGAATCTGGGATCCAAAAATCTGTGATACAAAATTATTTCTAAATCTTCTTCTTTAACAGTCGAAAGAGTTTTACTTTTCAAAATAATAAAATATTCCTTTTCAGATACTAAAGTTTGAAGAAGCTTCAAGAAGTCTACCTAGGAAACTTAGAGGCTCCTAGAAGATGTCTGTCCACTGTATCTGCACAAATGGCATGCATGTTAATAATACTACTCTTGATTTTGACAATGACAACATCATCACACTTTAAAGAAAATATTGAAAAAATCACTTTCTAAGAAGAGATGACAGAATACAGAAAATCATCAGCACCATTTAGAGAACTTTTAAATCCTTTTGCTATTCTGGATAACTCCCTTTATAGTGGTTATATTCTTAGCAAGAAATCTGGGGAAATCCTGAATTTCTACTTTTCAAATTTATTTTGTTTGTGAGAGGTGAACTAGCAGTTTACACAGCCAAGAAAGAAAGGAACAAACAGACAAATAAAGAGATGAATGAAAGAGCAAAGGGAGGAATAAAAGAAAAACATCATTGGGAGAATCCAAAAGGTGTGAAATTCCCCGTGTGGAAAATCATAAACATCTTGAGAACAGGATGAAACTTAGGTAGAATAAGGATAGAGATAAATGGATTAAGTGCATGGATGACTGGTTCCTCAGACTGAACACATCTCTTAGAACATATGAGAGCATTCCACAAATATTGTTCTGCAGTTCTTTTCATATTTTCATAATGCCAACGTCTGAATTTGGAAGCACACACTTCATGGTTCTATGCAATAACCAGTCGCCACAAACATCATCAGAATTATAAGAAAATGTGCCTCTCCATCAGTAGCAGCTGTGGGAGAGATCAAGGATTATCCTCCTAAATTTAGTCCATATCCACACTGCACCAGTTAATGCACAGCCACAGCTAGGCAAGCCCTTGTGTGTCTGGAGATGGCAGGTTAATGCACAGCTTAGAGTGTGAATTTATCCCGTCGGAGTGACCGAGGGCATGAGATGTATCAAATAACTGCATTGAACTTAAAAGCAGGGGAGAAGGTGAATGAAAAATGGGAAGGTAGGGAATAAAGTGAGCAATAAGAAAGGCTAGAAAATGAAAGGGCTGTATTCCTGTGTACCAAGCGTGTGGCAAGTCACTTGCCATTAAGCACAGTAAAAATTGGGAAGGACGTCATTGTCCATCTGACTCCGTTTATCTGATAATCAACACTTTTTATGCTCATAATCCTGAACTCTCATTTTAAATCCACATTAGTGAGATGACCAGGCTGTTTTACTCTTGCCTTATGGACCTTGCCAAGAGAACTCATTTTCTCACATCATTTGCTGCAGTATCAGTCTATTGTTTCATACTGCTCAGTCTGGTATAGCACTGCCTCTCTCTCACCTGTTACTTTAAAATTATACAGATGAATAAATAAAAGTGATTTGACATTCTAGTATTCCCTTTTTGGCTGAGGAATATACTTCTGATCGTCAGTAGCCAAAACAAAATATTAACATGGTGTCAAAATACTAACTAATTCATTTTAACATATCTCTCTTTTTTTTTTTTTTTTTTTTTTACTGATCACTTAGTTTCATGCATCTCAGACTTTTGTTATGCTCTTCTCTATATTTATTATTCTAAGTACTTCAGCTTGTGTGTGCAAAGCATGTCCTTATTATATTCTTTTTAAACAAGGGCAGTGAGGTTCATTTTGACCTTTAAATCAATGAGTTATGCCAGAAGCAGCAGTCTTGTGTGACTTTTTTTGGGAGGCTTGTTTTTCATACATATAGGGCTTGCTACTGTTAAGCCTCAGACTTCTGGTCTCCATCTCAAGTTTTTAAAGCACATTACAGTATGCTGCATGTGCCGACCCCAGCTAAAACTATGCCAGCATTTCCATAATAAAAGCTCTCATTTCCAGAAGTTCCAAACTGTACAGCTGTAAAAATGTGCAGTAGGCTAAAATTGGATATATGGGATTTCAATCTGGAATTAATACAAATTTAAAAAAAAAATTCCATTTGATTCGTGGAGTTCTTTAAAATGTAGCAGTTTGTGAGATCCCTTATTGCCCTCTCTCCTTGTAAATAAAAATGCAATTGAGCTTTTTAAAAATAGCTATATAACCATGATGAGCCTGTTTCTGCTTCCACAGAAGTCTTGCTTTATATCTCAGATGTGGATTTTTTTTTCACATACACAACACAGGTGACCATATGTAGTTGCTTACTGAGAAGAATTTAAAAATAACCCACTGTCATCCTGCCTACAGAGGTCACTGCTACTGGTGTTTTTATTTCATCAGAATCCTTCCTCTGCAAAGCAGAATGTTTAGTATACTACGAATACTTCCATGTAATAATTAAAAGTATTATTTTTTACTATTGGTTATATTTACTTTCAGAATTTAAAAATTAATTTATTTGATCCAGCTATTCTACTGTAACTTCAGTTTGGAGACAACCTTTTACAGTTTCCTTTGATCAAAACCACAAGGAAATCTGGGAGCAAATCCAATCTTTAGGGTCATATAGTTCTATCTTCTGTACTTCTCCAGCCACAGAATATTTTTGTCGTGCTGTGTAGAGCCCACTAATTGCATTACCTCTTCCAAAAGTGACTTTTTTTTCTTTTTTTTTTAATGTGAAAAGGTTACACAATAGATAACCCGATACATCCCTTGACAGAACATTCCAACTTCAAATTGCTTTTTAAGATCATTTGATTTTAATAAATGATACACACTACTACAAAAATAAGGTTGTAAATGTAATTTCAGTTGGTTTGTATATAAAGTGTCACTAAAGCAAATTAAAGGACCACTGCCTTTTTGATTATCTATTTAAAGAAAGGTGTATAAATGATAATTGTAGGCTTGAGTTTATGTAATGAAGAGTGTACCTTTAGGTATGATCCAATTAAATCAAAGGATCATCATAAATCTCAATTGGCTTTTTTTAGATTCCTATGAAACTGAAAAAATAATATGTACAAAGTTATAAGCAAATGAATCAATCAAAAAGAGCTACGTGTTGAGAAAATTGCAGACATCAGAGGAACATTGACAAAGCATCATAGGACAGGAAGAAAACAAAAAAATCCTTCCTAAAAATAGAATAAATTTATGAATTCTAAATGTTTTCTTAACAGAAGGGAATACTTTGAAAGAGGTTAAATTGCAGAAAACATGCACAATTTTGGCAAGAAAAAGAAATATGATCTTGAAAGGTTACACAGCACAAACAGAACCAGCATATTTCCACCTGCTATATAAAAATACTGATAGTGAAATAGAGAGTTATTTTACATCATTGAAAAGGAGCTAAAAATCCCTTTCTGTATAGCACTGCAATACGATGCACACTTTGTGGCACCTCAGCAGAAGAAGCTTGTCAGGAAATTGGAGGAAATGGTTAAACGACTAGAAGGGTTTATTTAGGAGTTACAGTGTATTTCAGCTGATAGGCAGTAAAGACAGTGGTATGAATATCTTATAAATACTACAGAACATTCATAAGTCTTACTAGGCTGCTACAGAAGAAAAAAGATTCATAACTATTTGAACAGGGGGAAATCTTTGCTCATGTCACCCAGATCAATGTCGTTCTCAGAGTAAGACACTTCACAGGAAGCAGCAGAAGTAGAATTGATCTTAACACATGTAAAAAATTGTAACTGTACATCATAGGAAAAAAAAAAGAAAAAAAGCTGGGCATCGGAACAGAAAAAATCCTTTGATGATCCAAGTTAACTTGGAAAAAACAAACCAACCTCAAACAAAATATCACATGTCAACAAAAAAATGTTTAAAACTGACCAAACTTAGCCTTCCTGTAATGAAGAGCAGTGTACTTCACACTTCTGCTTCTGTAGTTTGTACTGGATCCCTCTCTCACATTCTCCTTTACCCAGTTTTCTGCTTTTATACCCATTCATAGCTTTTGCAAATATCATGAACCCTGCTCACAACTCTGAATTGTTCCTTTCTATACACACAGCCTACAAGTTTATTGTTTTTTTGAAAACATATATGAAATATCTATTTCAAAATTATATTCATAAAATATTCATGAAATATATATTCAAAAAATATTTTGAAACCATTTTTTTTTCTCTTTGTAGCCAACCTGAGCTATCACTATCTCAGGTTTATTTTATTCACAGACAAACAATGCTTGGCATCAATTTTCCGTTGTTTGTTGTCAGATTACTTCATGTATTTCATTTGAAATATTATGTGGAAACAAATAATGTGTATAAAATATTAATAATCTCACTGTTGTGCATTCATTATTTCAATAAGAAAAAAAAATTAGGCATAAAAATCAAATATAATGAGACCATTACAGAAGAAGAAACCAGGTAATCAATTTCTAATATATAACACCACTACAATGATATTAGCTGTAATTTAAACAAAGTAATCTGCTTTTGTTTGATATGCAAAATGCAAATGAGACATTTTAGTAATGCTCCCATCTCACATCAGCGATGCTAATGAGGAGATGATAAGGTTAATAAATATTTTCTTTTATTATAGTGGGGGGTTTTAAAACTGTATTTTGAGTTGACAAATTCATTTGGAAACTTGACAATGCCACTTTAGATAAAACAAAGCTTTTCCTTGCACAAACACAAGCAAAAAATTATTTTTTTGTGTGACACTTGCATTACTCCCAAAGCAGCCATGCAATATCTGAACCACATTTTATCTCTGAATATATAAAAAATCATATAACTGGAATTTGACAACACACTTATCAATGCTTGAGAGGTAAATCACCATAAAAATGAATGGTCAAATGTAAATTCCCATGCTACTAATAATCTATCCTCTCTCTGAGTTGCATTTGAGGTCATATTTTCCCCTCTGAGAAAAAAATAATATTGTATGCTAAGACTTACAGTTAGGTTTGAATTTACAGAATCAAAGTTTCAGCAAAAAATTAATGAATAGAGCAATACATAAAATACATAATTAAAATTAACACAAGAAGGAAAACCCAGGTAAGGAAGTATTTGCTTTCAATATTTTTAGTCTTTTAAGACAACTAAATTCTCATCTCTAGCATGGACTAAAATTAAAATAAAATAAATTAAATAAGATAAAATACACCACCTCTATAAATTTTAATGGTAAATCTTGAGGAGTCTTAAAACTTTGGGTAGATTTATAAAAGAGTTGCGCAGGCAAAAATGGGTAACAATAAAAGAAGGGTTCATTATTCCCCTGAACCCTTGTCAGTGAGAGAAGATGGCAACTATGCCCTAAAGAGCTGATAGAAGATATTAAATCTAAAAGGGACTCTAGTTGGGCCTTTTTTTGAAAATAAGCTGTAAAGGAAATTCTAGAGTTAAGTTTAATATTTCCATTCTATTTTTAAATAAAAGCTTTTTCAAAGATTTTAATACACTTGGAATGCATGGTCAAGCACATGAATGCACATCTGAACCAAAATTCTGAGCACAAATTTTTTCAACAAGAGTTCCATTACCAGCTTCAGCAGTGGTAAACTCGAATAGTTTCAAAAGATTTAGCTCTAAACTTCTGAGGTTCAGACTTCATTTTTCAAACTACTCCATCCAGTTTAAAATCATCACATTCTCCATGGGAAATTAAATAATATGTACAAATCTAAGCCTTGGAGCACTGTGACATCTACTATTTTATCCAAATCAGGCTTCCTAAAGACAAACTGGAAGCTTACAGTTATATCAGCTCAAAACCTCTTAAAATGGTACCTTACACTAAACATTAAAGTAGTAGGTGGTATGAAGTATATCTGAAACACAATTTTAACTGCAAATAAGTTTTTTTCAGTTCCTAGCTGACAACAACCATCTGAAAGAGCATCATCTGTGGTACTAACTAGTTCTAAGACAAAGTCTGCTCTCCACTTCAATTTGGGATGGATAATCAGAGGAGCAATTTAAAGTCTAATGTTGGTCTGTTGGTATTTCAGCTTTCTTCTTGAACCTTGAGAAATATTTGAGGTGTGTTTTAAGCAACCTCCTCAGTAGTTCAGATAGATATATAGAGAGACAGAAATAGAGATGGATAGATGGATAGATAGATGGATAGATAGATAGATAGACAGATAGATATCATAGATACAGACCTTAATTAATTTCAGAATGATTTCATAGCCATTTCTAGAAGCTTGTTATTGTAGAAATTCAAGCCTAGGGTTTCTGGCTAAAAAAACCCCACAAACCACCAAGAACTGGTGTTTAAATTTGCCTCTGGAGTCCTTTCTACCATTTTCCAAGGCCACCCAACATACTGCTTTATGTCCACTGCTGGAACTTCATCCATAGTCACCAAGCACAATTCAGTCATGGATTCTGTGGACTGATGCTGATAACTTCATTCTATACCTTTTTGACCTCTGGGTTAGACTACTGACAAGCTTTATTTTATGATGCTTTCTGTGTTCCTACTAACACAAAAAGCTGTTGAAAGCATTTTAAGCCACACTAAGCAGCCTCAGTTTAATCTGATAGTCTTTGGGGAGTTAGTTCAATACCTATTGTCAAACATTTATCACATTTTATAATTTCAATAGCTTCCAGCATACGCTGAAACATGTTTATATGACTCATTGACCCTAGATTTTCCTATTCACGAGCAAAGAGTTTTATGTTCTATACTACAAAGTAGAATTGCACATCTACTTTTAATTTCTGTCTCACTTCCATGCTAGTTGGAAATTCATTCAAAGACAGCATCCATTGCTGGTTCAATAAACCTGGAAATTAGGAAAACAAAAATCTGAACTCCATTTTCTTTCTTTTCTTCTTTGCCTTTCTTTCTCTTAACTCTAATTAACCCTAGCTCAAACTGGCAGAGTGGTTTTGTCCATGGCATTTCTTCACAAGTCAGAGGGAGCATGAGTTCTCATGAAAGGTATTGCAGAAGCTTGGTTAGTATCTTGCTGTCTCAAGAGCACATTGGCTCTGTATCACCAGCACAATCAATCAGATGAAAGAGTTCCTTGAGTTCAGCTTGACACAGTGTCTGTAACAGCCTCATTACTGAAGCATCACAAAACCCAGCAGCCATCCTTTGGGGTGGTCCAAGAAATAAATAAACACAATGCAAATTAATAGTGATGGTCTAGGCACTACATTTGAGACATAAGTCTATCAGATAGTGGAAATTGAGAGAAATTCTAACTAATCTCTTGTATTTTATTTTATTCCTTCACACACTCTCTCCCTCTCTTTTAGCAAAAAGCATTAAAGTATCTGAAAGAACACTGCTTGACAAGAAAAGACTGAGCAGCTAGACACTTGAACTTCTATTTACCATAAAATGACCCCGGGGAAAAGATGTAACAAAAAAAGAGAAAAGACCCTTATGTCTCTATTAAAAGAGACATCTCCTAAAACAAATATCTTTATTGATATAACCTGTTGACATTTTTTCTTCTTAAATTGGAAAAATATAAAATTAGGCATGTCAAACATTTATCAACTTTTTTCACTCTGGATGCAATTAAAAAGGAGTCATGTCTGTAGAGAAATGTAATGGTCCTCTGCTTTATTAAAACTGAACACTTCAGCACACTGTAGCCTATATATTACATGGACATCTATAAAATACCAGTAGTATATTCTTTGTGTGACTAATCCAATACTGAGACTGACCCATCAAAAAAACTTTGAAAATATTCAAAAATAGAAAATATGTTCAAGGACAGCAGATTTATATTTTTAAATTAACAGTTACAAAGCTGGTTACATTAAAGGATATAGTAATTTATCACAATAAAACAGCAAGGGGTTTAGAAGTGGGATGTCAATTTAGGTGCAGAATGTAGTAGAACACAGTTCAAGAACAAAAAAATATTTTCTTGTCCAAATAAAAATCACCAGAAATGAAGACATCTGATCTGAGGAATAAATCAGAAAAAAAAAAAAAAATAGGAGGTACACTGAAGCAAACACCTGGATTATTTTGAGTAAAAAGGACTGCTTCACAATTTTAAAAGAGATATGCTGTTTTACAACTTAAATCTAAAATTCTTTTGGAAAAACAAAAGGTCATTATTTTTATTAAATTAGCTAAAACACTTATAATACTTTATAATGCACCTTAAGCATTTTTGATTCTCTATTGATGATAGCTCTTCATCTCTCTGACACACTGAAAAAAATATCACTATCAATCTGGGTGAATCATCAGTAACCTCTTCAACCTCATTTGGTGGGCATCTGAGGTCAAACTGCTCAAATTTCCCAGATTTCCCAGATTTTATTTTTCCCCGGATTTCACTGAAAGTGCCAGTTGCTGTCTCCATTGTACTGCTGAGTCAATCCACCACAAAAAACTCAGACAGTGGCAGCTGGGTCGTGCACATCATGAAGTTCCTGTAGTTTCTCTGGGAGACCCATAATGTACAATCCATGTATTGACAGAAAAACTTAAGTGCTGTGAATCTAAACGATAAATTTGAGCTATTTGCATTATTTAGTCTTATCCCTTCGCAGGTTTCCTGTGGAAGGACATTTTTTCTCTCTACATCTGTCCAGCTTTGCTTCTCCCCTTTATACATGCAGAGACACACACAGAGAAATGCTCATCTCAGTTAAAAGAGTGTTCACTGAAAGCTTTGCTATACCCTACACAAATGGTGACTTACACCACATGCTGACACCTCTATTTCTGTGATTAATTTTCTTTGACACTCTAAGCAAAAACCTTTCACTGAATTGTAACCATTTTTTTTTCCCTTCCTATTACAGAAAAGCATTTGCCTTTTTCTGCTTCGTTTTTCTATGGCTGGGGCCAGGGGTCTGTAGCTAAACCCTTAAAGTGGAGCATCTTGGAGGATTCTTTTTCCCTGCATAAATCAAGTTTTCCATGTCTCACATCAACTATCATTTCTGCTCATATTTTGTCATAAATGTCCCTTCAGAGTGTGAGGTGAATGAACGATTTCATTTGGGCTAGAATATTTTTTCAAATTAATTCTAATGACAGTATCTAAAAGGAAAATAATATTTTTGTGCAAAATGAAAGCTCTGGGGTTAAACAACTGGTTGAGAAATTTTAGCTGCACATGTAATCAAGAGTTTCATAAGCCTCTCCACTTCTTATGGTTACTTAAACTCAAAAAATAATGTCCAGTTAGATGCCCCACAAGGAATAGGCCTGTATTATATTTACTTCTTGTAAATTTTCAGAAATTACTCTTACTTAAAGCCTGGAGAGGTCAAGCTCTTCAAGTCTGCAAAGCAAGAAGAGGACCTAGAAAAGAAGAAACCACTGACCAAAACCTTTTCCTGTTTGGCAGAAGGTATTCTCTACCCATGCCTGTGTATGGACATTAGGTATAAATTATTTTATATATTATATCTGTGTAAATTATAACTCCATCTCTGCTGAGCTTTCTCACTTGCTTTTGTTTAGTTAAATCCCTGCAGACCTGCATGGTAAGTGTCTGGGAAATGCTAATTACCTAAATGTCAGAATTTGCAGTTTAAAATACATATAGGGAAATCAAGGCTGTTGGACAAACTATAAGGAAATAATAATCTATAGTATCTCATAATTTTGAATTGAGTTGCTGTTTCATATTATCATGGGATTGCTGGAAATAATGACAACAGAGATGAAACACTACATTCAAGGGCTGAGGGCTCAATCCATGACCCAGCAAAAATGTAAATGCACAGAAAAATGTTATATAAAAGAATAAATAAAATAAAAAAAAAAAAAAAGAAAAAAAAATAAAAGAAAAAATATTTGTTTACCAAAAAAAAAGTATAGATTGTTCCTGTCTTTTCATGCCAGTTTGGGTTCTTGGAGTTTTGCTTATTTAAAAAAATTTACTTCTCTTTTATGAATATAAAAGAAAAGGTTTCTAACAAAGACTAGGATGTTAAACATAAAGTTCTAAATGTCTCCTAAGAACACATAAAGCCAAAATGTCACTATCTTGCAAAGCAATAAGGAAGCACCACACACAGTATTTTCAAGAATTTGAACAGCTAACAGAATATTTCATAAAAAAGGGTATTTTCTAATGAAAAATGGGTTTAGTAAATGCCATTCATTCTGTATTATCTATCATATTTTTGATCTACCTTTATTCTTACCATGGTCCTTCAGCAGTTTAAGGAACTTAAAAGGTTTTTGTGATATTGTGGAGTTTCCCCCTCCCCAGGTCATTACTAAACCTTAAGATTTAATTATTTTGCTAAAATGCTGGGATGCTATAATTAATATTGTATCTATTTGGAAATCTCAAAGTGTATTTTTCAGTGAATGAAATTCCCTGAAATACATTTTTTTTTAATATACTCAAATGACTTTGCAAGGTCTATAGACTATACAGTTCTTTAATACATGAGCTGTTAATAAAGAAATGAATTCTAGTTTAGATTTGTTGAAAATATTTCATGCATATTGTATAAGAACTGATTCTTTTATTTCTCAAGCTTTCCAATTTCCACAAAGGTAAATCCTTTCTTTTCCTTTTTCTCTCCATCTTCTCTATTTTTCGAGATCAATCTGGTTTTTATTAGATTGCTTATTTCATCTTTTTTTTTATTTTGTCTTCAAAAGAATTTTTTTTTATACTTCTTTCAATATTTTAATTTTTTCAATCGCTTTTTAAAGGGTTTTTTCACTCCAGGCTGGTACTCACAATATGCTAAACAGCATTTCTCCATCTGGAAATGGTAAACCATAGGTAAAGCATATGGTGCTCATTCATGTGAACTGATGGAAGGTGCCCTGCTTTTCAGCATATCAAGAAGTTATACACATACACATTCCCTTAAGGAAAGATTTTATGTCAATAAGTTAATAAGTTTCATCTACAAAAATCTTTTATTCAGCTACTCAGTGAGTGGTGTTTAATCTGTACACCTCACATAAAGAAGTACTTTCCTTAGTTATAATACTGTATTATAATACCATAAATAATACCATAAATAATACTATTATAATACCATAAGTCCTGTTTTCTAGAATGACATGTTTGTGTTCCATAAACTGAAGTAAAATTAAGTAATCAGATGAAAATAAAGGCTAACGACAAATAAAGAATAATAAGGGAGAAAAATTGATACTTGATTTCAAAGGAGCTAATAGATTAAACTGATCTGTTATCAGTTTATGATTTAATCTGATCCACTGGACCAGAGCTTGTTGTTCTCAGCACTAAAGAAAATAATTTGTCTTGCAAGCTGCTTTGTGCTCACACACATTCCCATCACAGCTGAGCTACATCACAGCTCCAAGCAGTGCCACTGAAAGTTCAGACGGGTCCTATTTTAAATTCCATCTTGCCTTATTTAAACATCTGTTTGCTTCCACACTCTCTGTGTTCCTCCCAGATGCAGCAGCTGTTTTGTCTCTCAGCTCTGTAGTATATTCTGCCTTATTTAAATTAATCTAAAGGAATAAAGGTTTGTAGTCTCTACCTTTTTTTTGTTTTGTTTTGTTTTAAAAACCCTCTTTGCCTTCTTCAGAGGAAAAAAAATTAATGAATATTCCAGAAAAAAATTGGTCTAAAGTAATTTTATCTGAAATATCAAAATTTCAGAGAATGAATGATTAAAAATTTCTTATCATGAAACTGAAGAAAAAATATTTAGGGAAAAAAAACCTATATACATGAATGCAGAAATATGTATGAATTATATGGAGCAGAAACATACACTTATTCATAAATACATAAATGCACAAAACTCTTTTCTCTCATGTATTACACGAGAAATATGCTTTCATTTAATTATATTGCATGAATCTTGCCCTTTACTTCTGTCCTGGAGGCATAATCTCATATTTGTAACACTGGATTTTCAACTGAGGCAGTGCTAAAGGCGTGAAGTGAAAAGGAAGATTTCTTTAGGTGGCAAAATGCAGAAAAATAAAAGGAGATCTTGGAGAAACAAGAATAATAGTCTCAGATAGTAAGTTAAGTACTTGAGAGTTAGAAACAACAGTAATACAGATATGCTTCTAATTAGAAAGCAGCTTTGCTATTATTTAAAAAATATTTTGATGTATACTCTGCTTCTGTTTGGGAAGGCAAATTAGCACAAAGAGCCTGTACAAACCTTGTTATGTGTAAGTCTGCCCGGATATTCCACCACATGAAGAGCAATCACCAGCCAAGGGTTGTTCTCCTCATTGTACCACCTGAGTGCCCAAGTGGGTGGGCAACCAGCCAGAGGAGCAGACCCAGACCAGTGTCCTGCCTGGGACAGTGACCAGCTGTGTTTGCTCAGGGAGGAAAGTCATTGCAGAAAAAAAGTTTTCCCTCCTTGGAAGATAAAAGGCACAAGTGGAAGGTTGTTTGGGAGAAACAGCCTCTCTGAGCCCAAACAGATGCACGCTGCACATGGGGAAATTTAAATCTACCTCAAAAAAATGTATATATTATATATACATATATTTGTGGAAGGAGAAGAGTAAATCTTAACCACTGAAGTCTTCTAAATAAGAAGACAACTCCAGTATGAGGAGATCTAAATATAGGGTGAAGCACTCACATTGTAGAAGACTTTGCTTCTGCTACAGTAAATGCTATAAGGTGAGGAGTGATTCAGAGCACATCCTACTCTCTGCACAAAGTCATTTCAAAGCTTCAGGTGCATCTTATGCAGAATGGAATCTCTGGGCTTGTGCTCTGGATGAAAACATCAGCTACAAGCAGGTTTTCTTCATTCTGGTTGAAAACTAAACCCCTGGTTTTTTTGGTTTTTTTTTTTTTTTTTGAGATCAGCACAGGTATCGGAAAGAAAAGCTGAAAACAAAGCAAGGGCTTGTCTGCAGGTCCAAATTATATCTGAAGGATACAAAGAAATCTATCTGATACTAATCTGAAAAAAATCAATTTAAGCATAAATTTAAAAATTGTCATTAAAACCTATATGGATACAAGTAATGCATTATTCCTAGGTTTACTATTGTTTTCCCCTAATATTTATCTGATTGATTGGTGAATCTGATTGATTCACCTTCAGCTGAATTTTAGAACCCTTACATTTGTATCCAGTGAGCAGTAAAGGCTATGCTCTAGTTCAGGAACCATCTTTTTAAACAAAACAAAACAACACAACAACAAATTGGAGGAATAGCAAAACCAAAAACGTGGAAAATTTGAAGGGAATACATAATGCTGTGTTTACTCTTGGAAGACAGCTTTAGAATTAGAAAAATCTGGGGTACGAGGGGGAAACCTCTGGCTTCTTAAGTCTGTGATTGATGTTTACAGTATCATAAAACATTTTACTGCAAACCATGTGCCTGGGGAAATTTCAGCAATTTGGCAATTTTCTACAGCCTATCTGCCTCTGTTAAAGAATAACATGATTCTTCAGGCTCTTTTGTACAGTGCTTTGCACAAACTCATCTCAAAGCATTTCACAAGTCAGTCCAACAAATAAGTAGATACAAAACAAAAGCATGACAGTGAATAGATATTTAAGAAGATTAAAGGGAGAAATTTTCAAAGGAACTCTAAAGCTAGTTATAGCCCTTACTCTCATGAGTTTCTATTTGATTTTACAAAAAAACTTCATTTTTATTTAGAAATTATATTTCATTTAAAGAAGAGTGTACAGATATTTATGTACTGATTCTATCTAAAAGTATTTCTAAAGGTGATTTTATTTAATATGTGTGTAGCTCATACATATGTATTCAGTACTCACAAATAATACAATTACTAGTAAGATCTGGCAGCAGCAATCAGGCTTGAGGAGATTTTTGGGTTTGTTTGTGTCTTTTTAGTTAACAAAATATCAGGGAACAGCTTTGTGGATTTGCTGTTTATCATTTTTGTGCACTCAAGTGGAAACTGCAAGTACTTGTCAATTGGATTGATATAATAGACTGTCTATAAGTCTCAGGATAACTCTATAGCATTTACTAAATGCTAAATTATGAATTTATTCACTTCTAATCCTCCCAAAAAATGTCACTCAAAGTAATAAAAAAATTTCAAGTAAATAAATTAAATAGTGACTTTCAAGTATCATTCTGGGTCAACTATTTTTGTTTGATTTCTTTTTATATTCATTTTGCATATGGTCCAGTAATTCTATAATTCTTCATATTTTCTACTACCCTAAAAAATGACAGATTTTTTTTCCTGTTCCTTGACCCTGCAGTGTAAAACTGCCATCAGTTGTATACAAAACATCCACAGCAGAGCACTAAATATCCATATGTAAAAGTCTTTGAGTTGATTACTTCTAATGGGCTATAAGATAGCCAAATAACACATCCCTGACACAGGAAGATGCCCATCTCCCACATTTGACCTGCCTTGCCCAGCTGTGATGCTGGACCTGATGCCCCCAGGACATGGTTGTCCCTCCTGGCTGCATGGCACTGCTGGCTCATGTTCACCTTGCCATCACCCAGCACCCCAAGATCCCTTTCCACACCACTGTGACCTCAGACACACAGAAGGCTGAATTCTTGTCCAAGGGAGGGGTTGTTAGCGAGGAAAATGCATAATCATTGGAATGATTCTGAGGTGCTTTATTGAAGAGCTCTGGGAGTCAGGGTACAGACCCAAATCCAACTCCAACGAGGGCTCAAAAGGGGCCCAATATTATATCCCTCCATTAAACAACTCTATGTTAATCATTAACCTCCATTGTTCTATTGTATACACCCAACATGAATTTTGGTAAATATCTTCCCTTGTGATTCTCATGATTCTAGTTTGAGATAATAATCCTGTTCAGTTACCAACAATCGTTACAATTATATCATCTATCTTATGATGATTAGGTACAGTTTCACCCAACCTACTTTATTTCCAAGTTCAAGCCGTCCCAATCTTTTCCTTCTCCCCCCATCCCGATTACCCAGGCAAAGTTATCCTTGATTTGGTTGGAGCAATGGAAGCAACATCCTGGTTGCAGTGAAGCTGAGGTTCTGTTCCCAGCTTCTGTGGTGACAGAAATTATTAACCCTATCCTAACAGGGTCACCACTTGTGACGGAGGCAGGCAGCAGGAGGTCAAGCAGGAAACCTCTACTTCATTTTTCTGACTCCGTAATATATACAATTTTACTGACAGGCCAAAGATTGGCTACACAGGTACCACCTCTTCAACCTCATTGGTGAACATCACCATCAATCATCTTTCTCCTCTCAGAGAGGAAGAATGTAAACAATTCCAATAATATACATAGTTTACTTCAAGCTGCGTGAGAACGAAATGCCAACAGTGAAAAGCAGGCAAACTTGAGGCAACACAGCACTGTGGAAGCTTAATATTCCTTTGAGTCTTGTGTCTGAGGTGTTAATGAAGATGTGAAGAGCGCTAAGGTGGATCCCTGCAGCACCCCACTGGTGCCAGCCTGATGTCACCCTTTGTGCTCCACCCGTGAGCTGGCTGCTCACCCACCGTGTAACACCATTATCCAGCCGTGTGCTGGAGGTTTTATCCAGAAGGACACTGCATTGGACCATAAAAAATCATTGCAGAAGTCCAAAAAGATTACATCTACCAGCTTTCCTAGGTCAGTTACTGTGTTGTTGAAGGAAATAAGGCTTGATAAACAGGACCTTCCTGTCATGGAGCCACCTTGATGGTAACCAATGACTCTGTTGTCATCCAGGTGTTTTTCAGTACCTCCCAGAATAATCTTTTCCGTGATTTTTTGAATTTAACGTGCTCAAAACAGATATATTTTTATATACAGAAAGCCTACTTTAGTTTTCTGGTGCAGGCCTTCTTCATGACAAATTCACCCTTTATAATGTATTTTTTGCTTATCCATTTAATAATTTTTCCATTAGAAACAGAAGACTCCTCTCCTTTTGTGTGTGTATGTAGTGGCACATCATTATATATTTTTTCAGGACCTTTTGTATGAACAATTACATCTTTCAGCCGAATATACAACTTAATGCTTACTAAAACTCTGAGCTTTCTGATTTGTTCTGTTCTGGATCTCTGCCACTGTTTGTTTGTTGGTTGGTTGGCTGCCTGGTTGGGTTTTTTAGTGCCTTCCAAACAAAACTGGACACAGTAGTCCAAGCCAAAGTCTCACAAGTGCCAAATAAAAAGCAGCTTTTGACAATAACAAAGTAGTGATGCAGAAGTAAGGGAAGATGGCATAAAATCCCCAGATTGACTAGAAAAGAGGGAGATTTAAAGCAAGAGTTCTAATTCCATAGAGTAGACTGTGTTTCCTTTATTTAAAGGAAATATGAAATATTAGAAATAAAAATAATATTTTACACGATGATATATGATGATAAGGCTTGGTCAACAAAAACTAGGGTAGCAATTTAGAATTTCATTTAGATAATTAGCTAGAGAATAGTCAAAATATATCTAGGAAAATAGACACATAGTTTTCCTACCTGAAATTGGAAATAGCAGAAAAACCTTCCAGGTAAAACCACAAGAAACTGATGGCAGCACAGCTCCCAAATTCCTAGTCATACAGAAGGCTAAACTCCAAAGTATTTTTCCAGAACGCAAAATCTGCATATAAATGTAAGAAAGAAAAAAACCCAAGTTAATCTAAAATGTTCATTTACCTTACACAAATAGAATATTTGTATAGATGAAGCCTTCATTTGGATAGACTCAATATTTTCTCAATGCAACAAAGAAAAGGAAAACCAAGAGGTAAGGTATTATTCCATGCACTTGGAGCACTTTTGATATCTCCAAAAGCAACTACAAAATCAGTATATCTAATCTGCTCATGCACAGAGAGAGTTGCTTTTATTTCATGCTACAGTTCTCCTTCAGCCCCTTTAAAAATAAGCCACTGCTCTCTCAGGAAGGAAGGATCATTTCATGTGTAGGTCCATGTGCATATATTTGGGGAAGGAAACAAAGAAATTAAAGAAAGAACAGAAAAAACAAAATATGGGTATGTTGGTAGATATGCATTAATTTATATTTCATATCAAATTCTGAAAACATCATTTAATTTTTGAGGAGCTACAAACCTGTAGCAGCCTCAGTGAAGCAAATGCGCAAGAGTTCATAAACAAAATACCCCATAAAATTGTTTTATGGCCATACAGAGTAGAAGAGAGATCTACACCACCATATGAGATATTTTCAACCAGACAAAATATTAGAGACTTGTCTAGAAAACTGATCTTGATCATGGACTAAAATATGAAGATCACAGACTAAAATGCTTCACATATTCTTTCTTGTATCTAGACCCTAAGATTTAATGCTGACAGTACAGTTTTACAGGCCAATGCAGACAGAATTTTTCTGTCCAGGTAAGCATATTTCAAACATATAGAACCTGCTAAAACTTATTCACTTGTTTTATTGCAAATTACATGGGCTTTTTGCTAAAATCGGATGAATAGTTGAAAACAACGTTTTAAACATAAATAGGGATGGTAATGTTAAATGTTGGACAAGACATTTAATGTTACTCCATGAGCTGTATGTTTTATATAACCATAAGTTATTTACAGAATGTGTTACCTGTGTCTTCACATATGTCACAGATTTTTGTAATTTGCTACAGGCAGTATCTGAAAACAAACCCAAAACAAAACAAAACCCCACCAAAAATTTATGTAAAGAAAAGATCTTGTCTACATAGGACTAAATAAAGGAGTGCACCTCAAAAAATATGTTCCTTGAATATCACAAATAAATTAGATGCACACTATGTGACAAAATATCTCATACCCAGGAATACAGAACTGGTCTCATTTCAGGATATGAATCAAGTAACTATTTGCAACAGCCCATTAGCTACACTTTTGATAATTCTCTCCAGCAAGCAGTTTGCTTTACTTAGAATTTCAAAACACTTTTTTCTTTAGAAGACTGTTAAATTAAAAGTAAAACTATAATTCTGAACTTTTTTCCCAAGGTCTGATTTCCCAGGAAGTTTTGGATGCTTGTACTTAACTCCTATCTTTCTCTGTAAAGCCATGTGAAAATGGTGGAAAATTTCTTTGAAATGGAAAAAAAAACCCCAAAATAGTAATAATATTTCCCACTGAATACCATTGTGCAATTCCTTATGTAAGTGGAAATTTCTGCTGCAGTAACCTTTCTGAGAAATAAGATCAGCCACTCAATTCCTACTGAGGGGATGGCAACCTAGCAAAATAACAAAACTCATGCAACTGGCACAAAGCCCCATTTTTGAATGTTCCTGGTAACTTCTATGCCTTAATTTGACATAAGACAGAATTCCAGCTTCTGAGAACTTTCTAAAAAATTGTTATCTCCTTCCACCCATCAGTTACTATGGATAAATAGAGGATTACAAGTTAGGCAGCTTATTAAGGCTCTCACTAATCCAAAAGGTTTTCAAAAAGCTTGAGGGGTAGCTGTAATTGGGTTTGTGTTGAACTTTACCAGCACATTATATCAGCATGGCTCTACTCTTGCAAGACTGAGAAATAGGTTCTTACATTAGCTGACTTTATGTACAAACAAGAGCAACAAACAGCAAGAACTAACTAGTCTGTTCCCCCTTGTTTGTTAAGTACACTTAAAAGCGTATTTGTGTATCACAGATCAGTGAGGAGATACAGAAAAAGGAAAAAAAAATTCTCAAAGCAGTCTCCCATTTCTTTCACAAGTAACATTTTTGTTTTCTTTCTGCGCAATAAAATTCTTGGGCAAACATTTGCTCACAGTCAACACATTTAAAAATTCAAAGCAATATAAAGTCTGCTACATATACCCACCAAATCCCATATCATCATGATAGTCATCCAACACAATCATGTCACACTTTGTTTGAGGAAGAAGCTGACATTAGGTGAATAAATTACATTCTCCACATACTCAGAACAAATATCGAGGAATAGTAATCAAATAGTAAGACATTGTTTGATTTCTTAGGGGGACAAATCCTTTCAAAGAGGATTTGGTCATTGAGTAAGAATTTACCTTCTAGTTCTTACTTTTCATCAAGATGAATGAGGTGGAATAATATATGGATTTATTGACTCTAAGGACTGGAAATAGTAAAACTTGTTCTTTTTTCAGTAAATTAAACAAAAATTACACAGAAGATAGAGTATGTGTGCAGTCCATTTCTTATGGTGAATTTTCAAACCATAAAGGAATGCTTTGGAATTAAATACTTCTGATTAGCCAGGAGAAAAATTTATTTAAATAAAAAAGTGTATTACTGGTTTTCATTTAACACTTTTCTGAGTCACACTCTTGCAGCTATAACAGTATAAACTAAACCAAATAGATGGGATTCAGAGAGAAAGTGCCTTAAAGCATAAGGCCCCTTGGGCAAGCAGCAATAATGTAAATTATATAACTGAACAACATTAAAGGAAGAACTTGGACATGAAAGAAAACAGAAAAAGGTTATTAATAATTTTCACAAAGTTTTTTATTATTTTAGTGGTTATTTTCCATTGAGGTTTTTTAATATTTTTTTTTTCTTTTTTTCTGACAGCTCTCTATTTCCTGATCTTTCTGGAAGTGTCAATGTAAATGGAAAGATATCAGAGAAAGGAACATTTCTGAAGACAATGATTTTGTAGAGGCTGCCAAGGAAAATGCTGCCACTCAGTTCAATGTGTCAATGCAAGAGAGAGAGATCATGGGAAATGATGAGTGGAAAGAAAAGAACAACTCCTTAGGTGGCCCTTTGCACAGATAAAATGAGTCAATGTCCATTTTATTGGTGCATTTCTAGAAAATTGCTACATGTCAGATCTTACAATTCCAACGCAGACATTTTCATGTTTAGCAATGTATGTGCCCACTATACATTCTGACTGACAGGAATGGTATTTCTTCTCTCTTTCCTCTATTTATTTTCTTCTGTATATATATATAAACTGAAAATGAAGCAAAAAACTTTAGAAACGTGCATATTGATTATCAAATTCTAGTTGATAAAGTTTATTATGCATTTGTTCATGTTTAGAAACAGTGCTTTCCAGGACATTTACCATTAGGCAAACATGCATCCTAAGAACACACAACCCTCTAAAGTTCTGCAAGGTTAGTTACCTAAAAAAGATGAGTGTAGAAACCACTAAGGGTTTTTTTTATTCCTACAAACAAATAAATTAATGATTGTTGATCAGAAAGAAAAAAAATAACCAGGTTGCTATTTAGTACATAGTGTGCTGATCTGATTCAGGTTGGGGTATTTTTATGATATCACAATAGCCTACCATTCTTAGTATCTTACATAAAAGAAATTTCAATCAGAAGAAATTAAATGGTGTCACAGAGTTCTGGGTATTCTGTTAATTCATAGGCATGGCTGTTTCATGTGGATGTTTTTCTTCAGCATAATCAGTCTCAGAGGGACCTCTGAGACCCTGCTGTATCAAGTGATCAAAAAGGCCATGTGTGATCTCCAAAAAATTTGATGTTTGTGTGACATTTAACTCAAATTTATTTCATTTGTGTTACAGTGGAAGAAACACTGAGGAACCACAGTAACTCCAAAGTAATTTAAATCCCTTAGAAGACTCTCTTTTAGCTACAGCTCACTAAATTGGGAAAGATCTAAGCAAAGTGCAAATGTTATCTAGAGCTTCGTATTTGCCTTTGCAATAAATTTTATAGTAAGGCAAAAACTAAAAGAGTGCTCTTTGCTGTCATTTTGTTTTGCAATAGTAAACATAAATGTTGACACTGTATACATAGGACATATTCAAGTGTGCAATCATTAATCAATTGATTAAAGAATAAATAAGTTTTAAACTGCTCTGCCTTAAATGGTTAGATATGCAAATAGAGACCACCAGTGATAGATCAGAAGTGGTCAGCATGCAACTATGGATAGTGTTGTGTGTTTTGACACACAGTCTTCTGTAATTCCTCAAGCCCCTCTTTAGCAAACAGATTTAGCTGTCAGATTATAACATTTAAGTGTCTGAAACCAGCCTGTACCCATATATCTTTATAGATCAACTTTTTAATGTGAGAATCACTAAATGACTTATTTACTAAGCTTCTTAACATCCCATTGACTTCATCACGCTGAAGACTGAAATGCAGACAAAATTAATTTTCTTCAGCAGTTTGGTCCCTGGTGCTTCCTTCTGTTTGACTGCTTGAGACTTGCTTCTTCAACATAGTAAAAATGACTGGTATAAACTCCTGTCTTGGGCAAATAACCTCTTCCAGTTCACCTCCAGAGGCTGTGAATATCAAGGTGCCACTCAAAGTGATGTGTTTAATGAGCACATACCAGGCATGATATTAGCTCTAACATTGCCAATGAATGCAGAGGGCTATGAAAGTTTCTGTGGACTTGCATTCCTTGGCTAAACAAAAAAAAAAAATCTCTGTCTATTATCTATGAACCAGTGGAAATAATAACCATTGGCCCTCAAAGATGTCTGTATATTAACCCCATTAAGTAGTTTACAACTTTCCTAACTGCATGGTGAAATGGAGCTGAGAGATTTGCTTATCTTATGTGCAGAGATTAAAGCATTTTTTTCAATATTTTTATTTTATATCTCTATAAAAACATTATATAAGCAATGCATTCACAAAAAAATTACATTTTTTAAAATATTTAAATTATACTGGCATTTCAATTTAAAAAAATCATATTAGCTTACCAAACCAATGAGATATGATTGAAAACCAAGTATGAGAAATGCATTTTCGACTTTTAGTCTTCAGATGAATTGTGAGGTTTTGTCTCTGAAAAAGAAGCAGTTCATATAACTTTTCAGGTGCACATTTTGCACTGTGTAATACTAGTGTTACGTGCAAAACTGATTATTTTATGGACTTAACTTGCATTAGCTGGGACATAATTACTGTGTCAGACTTTTTAATGGGCATGGTAGATTATATTTTTTTAAATTAACTTATATTGAATCAGCAGTTTAGTAAACAATAAATGCATTTAAGTTTATTAAAAAAAAATTAAAACTCAGTTTATATTATTTAGACCAAAATTTTCGTACTTAATCTTTTCAAAACTTTTAGAAACATTCATTATCTATGTGCAGTTTCCTTTATCTGTCAGTCTTTCATTATAATACATGATGTAACAGTTATTAAAATTAACAACATTTTTGTTTATAAAAATGAAACTTAGCACTGATTGGAGACATAACTAATTCCTGGGGGAATCTAAATTCATATTTTATTGGAAACCATCACTGGATGTTCTGAATATTTAAGCAAAGGGAGAACTAGACTTTTTTAAATGAAGTTCAAAATTATTTCAGGTGCAAAGAAATAATAATCTGTTGTTAGAATTTATGTAATAATAATAATAATAATAATAATAATAATATATAATCTGCTGTTAGAATTTACATGGAGATGCATGTTGCTCCTTGTAAAGCAATAGTATTTTAAACCTGATCCTTGTCATGATTAAATTTGCACTTAAATACAGTGATAGTTTGTAAATAGATCCAATAACCTGCATCTCTTGCATAAACCAAAACTGTGTAATCATTCACTGGCCTTGCTAATAGATTATCACTGTCACTATGCTTTTGGAAAGCTCTACATACATCTTTCTTTTTCTCTGTTCCTGAATTAACAAACTCCTGATGGTGGAAGGACCGGAAAAGAAAAGGTTCAGATTCGAATGAGAAATGTCTGAATCATGTCATAGCAAACCAACATTTTAGGGGAATTATATTGTGTGATTTCTAAAACGTGTTTTGTATATAGTTAGAAAATGTCTTTTAAAAGTAAATCTCTCAAAGATTTTTTAATATGTGTTTAATTATACACCAAGTCTTTTTAGTCTGGATTTTTTAAAATCATATTTCTGCTTTGGGTTTCACATGCAAATATATGCATAAGTAGAGTAGACATTGGACAAATTTGTTACAGTTACTGAGAACCAAGATAGTTATCTGAATGATAAACACTGCATCAAAAGGAAAACAATATTCAGTAGAGTATAAGCCAAAGAAACAATTAGTAATGCATTGACTTGATAATAAATTAAACTATATAAGCATCTATAATTTATATTTTAATTTTTTTCTTACAAAGACATATTCTGATTTTTTTTTCTCTTGAAAAGACATGAGATAGACTCTGTTGTATCCTGAGCCATGACAGTTCAAAGTACTAGGCTTATATCTGACTAGTAATGTGAGAATAAGCAATGGGATAAAATGTCCCTGGAAAATTTTTCAGTTTATATACTCTTCAGGCAATATCCCTCAAGATATACAGCCTACAATAGCCCAAAAGACAAGTAGACAGTATTTCAGGAAGCTATGTTGGTATGATAATTGATTTTTTTGATGATGAGGATGTAAAAGTTACTTCTTGATGTTCCAATATAGACATTAATTATCCTTGTCCAAGCCAACAGTCTTTCATACAGCTAAAGATCTTTTAGATGTAGATCTTTTCTAGATATTTCATGTTACAGAGTTCCAACCATTTCCCAATAAAGCCCTGGCAGTTTACCTTGTAAACAAAGTACTTCCCATCTTAGATTAGGAAAGTGCAAGTTTATAGGTTCCTCATTTGAGAGTACCAATATATTTAACCTATCATTAATATTGCAGTGGAAGATTCATATAAGAATTAATGTGCATTTTCTATAATGCTAAAAATATGAAGGATGCAATTTATTCTATTGCAGTTGATTTATTACTATGCAGTAAGGAGAAATTAAATACAAGGTAAGATATATTTTTATTTATTTGTTTTGGAGTCTGTGATATTATGTTCACAACAGAAAAGGTGCAGTTTTATAATTAAGAAAGGACACCTCTTTAGTTAAATGTCCATCCTCTTTCTGAGGTGAATTCAGGACAGCCATTTGGGAGAATGAAGAACAGCTGCATTTAGTAATGGGGAAATGCATTGCAATTGTTTTAATTTTGTGTCGTGCACTGAAATGATTAGAGACACTGAACCTATCAAAGGAAACTGCTCAGGATAAGGTCAAGGAAAAGAAGCGCTTTTTATATGTCAAAAGAGACATATAAAAATCTCTACCTTCTGTTAAAGATTTTTAGCAGTAACAATTTTCCCAGGAAAGAAAGAGCTGGTAAAGTTGATGAGTGGTGCAAACAGAAGCCTTCAATAAATATTCTTTGCTATATTTGTGAAGTAGAATGACAAGATTAACACTTTGGGGCATGCACTTGGAAAAGAGAGAAAAGAATGGGAATATTACTTAGCAGAATATTACATCCATTAATCATCAATGGTCTAAAGAATATTTGTATCTTAGAAGAGGTTACTCCAGAGTTTATGGCCTACAGAGAGTTTATTTTCAATAAATCCTGGGAAATTCAGAATTGAGCTATTAATTTGCCTAACTAATTTAATGCAGAAGTATTTCTCTACAACATATTTTGACTGATAGGAGGGGGTTTTATTACCACTGAATTAAAGTATCCCTCTTTACTATTAGAATCCAAGTCATGGAATGGGTAGGGAATTTCTGGAGGTCATCTTGTCCAGTCATACCTTGCTTGAGTAAGGCCACCTAGAGGCAGTTGCCCCTGACCACAGCCCCTGC